>NC_031799.1:19196589-19257022 GCF_001522545.3 Parus major
CCCTTTCCGCACCTTCCCTTCCCTTTCCCTTCCCCCCTGTGTTGCCAGGAAACCAGCCTCCCCCCCTCCCTCCCTCCCTGCCCCTCTGTGGAGAATACTCCTACACCTTTGTGGGCATTTGAAGAAGTTGGTGTCTGTTATTTCTTATCTTGGTGTGTGTAACCTTGATTTGTAGAAAGTTTGTAAGATGTACTAACTGAGAAAATAATTGGTTCTGTCTCTGATGTTCCCTCCCTCCGAGAAACCCTGTTAAAAGAGACCCCCCCAGACCCCAAATCCTGGGTCTCTCGTCCTTTGGATTCCCCTTCACAGAAATAAACTGTGGAATGTAAACCAAAGAGAGTCCCCCCCCCACCCCGATTTCTTTACTCGCTCTATAGACTTGGATTCTTGAAGAAAATCAGTGAACCCCACAAACATATGCTGGCTTGAACCCAGAGTGAAGAGAAACCTCATCACTGAGCTAGCCGGGCCACACTCGAGAAGTTCGAGTCAACAAGAGGCAGGACAAAAGGAAGTGGCCTCAAGGTTCACCAGGGGAGGTTTAGATTCGATATTTTGGAAAAAAAAAAAATCACAGAAAGGGTTGTCAAGCATTGCCCAGGGAAGTGGTGGTGTCCCTGGAAATGTTCAAAAAGCATGTGGATGTGGACATGGGGACACGGTTTGGTGGTGACACAGTGGTGATACAGCTGGACTTGATCTTAGAGGCATTTTCCAGGCTTAAGGATTCTATGATCCTATGAAAGCAAGAAGTATCATCAAATAAGAATCTCATAGTTTTAGTTAGCCTATTTTTCTTGAACAGTAACGATCCATACTATGAAGTGTGAAGTGTGACACACAGAAGAACTCATCATACTGTTCCCAGGAACAGTTACAAGGTCCAAGAAGAATCTGAAGCCAAATAAAAAGATGAGGAGAGAGGCATTTCTGTCTGCTGTGCCTTAGCCACCACCTCTGTGACCATAGTGATGCACCGTGAGCCACATGGTGATTCACATCAAGGCCCTGCAGCTGCCCAGCCTCAGACAGCAGTGCCCAGCACATGCCTTTCCTGAGAGCAGCATCAATGAGTAAATATTAAAAACCAAAAAATCTCCACACAGCACCAGTGTGAGTGAGCATGAGGCAGTGTTCTAATTCTCTGCCCTGCCCATCCAATCCATACTGCTCGTGTTTGTCTGGGAAAGGTGTCCCACCTTAGGAGCTGAGTCATTGTTGCTCTTCACAAACCTCCCACTCAGCTCAACATCTTCAAGCAGCCACAGTATAGAGCTGGTCTTCCAAATTTCAGTGTGCTTTCTGGGAAAAAAAATAATAGATCCCAAACAGAATTGGGCAGACTACATATGAAAGGACTACACTTCATATTATCTGGGCCCCTGTGACTTACAAGTGCAGGTCAATTGTGGACAAGTTAAACTCCTCAAAGTGCTTTTAACTGGGCTTTAGTGCTGTTGAGACACCACTGAGACACTCAGACTGTAGATTAGGAAGGCAACAGGTATGGAAACACCCTAATTGCCATGCTGTTGGCTGAACTTAGTTTGACAAAAAAAATTATTAGCTCAAATATGGACCAATTTGAGCATAATTTATAGATTCCAGGTCAGTTTAGACAGATAAGTTTGGCTGTTGCATCAGTGCTATGAGGAGCTAGAACTAACAGCAAGTGTCTGAGCCTGTGTAAGCAGATCCCGGCGTGGTGTTTCTGGTCACCTTTCTTCATTTGAGAATTCTGCATGCAACAGCACAAGGGTATTTGTAGCAAAGGCATCTGTGGTGCAGCAAATATCATCAGTTTTGGCTCAGCTAGAGCTGAGTTAATTCTTGAAGAGTCTGTTCATATGAGCCAGGTTCAGGGAAAGCAGTGGAGGCTGTCCAACATGGACATGGGAGATAGCACAACTCCACAAATCAAGCCCTAGAAGGAAGCAGACTAAGTAGTTCTGCAGAGGAAAGAACAGCCAGTTTGGACTTAGAGCCTTAACACCCTGCTAGAGCTCCATGTGGTATAAAAAATATTTCTGGACCATTTCTCACTATGTTCTCTAATAGTAAAATTATCCAAGCAGTAAACTACAATTATTCTGCTGTATGGGGCCCCTAAACAACTCAATGGGGAAAAAATCAAGTACTCCCATCTCTTACCCTGAGAACACATAGCTTGTCGGTTCTTGACCTATGCTTTACAATTTCACATCATAAAAGGCTGGAGAGGAATGGATGCCCTGGGTTAGGTATAATCTGCCTCTACTCCAGCACTTAGAAATCTCTTATAGTAAGAGTGTATGTTAGCTTATTAATGTCACAACCTTTTCACTTTAAATTGTGTCTCTAGAGCCTCAACTAACATGTATTGTATTTATGGGCACTAAAGCTTATATTAGTTACTTTATTCAAATTTACTACAAAATGAAGTTGAGTTAGAACTTCAATTTAACCTGAAGCTGCACACAAAATCCCCTGTACTTGCCTGAACTTAATATTGCTTAGGATTTTATTGGCGTAAGATTTTATAGACTTTGAAGTGCAAACATAACTGTGGGCAAAGGGAAATAATATAGATTTTAATATCATTTCCACTGAAAGAACTGTTAAAGTAATAACTTTGAGCAAATTTAGTATTTGGTAGACTGACAACTCCAGAGATAAGATTACACAACAAATCCCAATCTCTGAAGGGGAGGCAAATGTATTTCTGGGGTTTGTTTGTTTGTCTTTTCTTAATCATATTTTCAAAGTCATACTTTTCATTGGTGATGCCTACAGTAAGGTCTTACATCTATATTTGGGGCGTGCAAAAATTATCAGTAACAATTGTGTTTTTGCCGTTTGGTGACTTATCACTGATCTGCTGCTGTTAAGCTCTGAAGCTTCAGTCCCACACATCTTTAGTATGAGTTCATGGTGTTTAAAGCAAATGCCTTGTGTTTCTTATTTAAAACAGGAGGACAAGTTACATTAACAGCATCCCAACTCTGCCATGATTTCTATTGCTACTCTAAAATATGGCTGCAAGAAACAAATAAATTCTTGCTCCAGAACAGGAGAAGTTCTAGCAAACTTGAATGCCCGACATGCAAGATTCAAGGGCCTATTTCACTGGGCAAGCTCTGAGAAATAAAATAATCTTGGTAACAGTGACAGAAACACAGGTCAGTGCATGCACACTGAACTGAACATTATTACCTTTACATTGTGTTTTTCCTCTTTTCCATCCTTTTGTGTTTACCATTTTCATAATTTAGTATCATTCACTTCTTATGTCTGTTCCCATGTCAACTCTCATCACCTTCCTCTTTCCTTTTCTTTACCACTACCTTTTTTCTCTTAAATACACTTTTTCTATCCTCTTCCTTCCTAAGGCAATCCATTTCTCTTTGGGTCCTACTGAGGAAATCTTGTACTCACCTGTTTTCTGGAAGCAGGCAGGTAAAATTTGCCTTCTCCAGAGCTACAAAGACAAATCACACAGCAGACAAATACTGGTTGTGGTTAAATTCCTTGTAGCTTTGGGGTAGGACAGGCCAGGGAGAATTAGTTTGAAAATACAGGAAATTCAAAGGTGCACCTGGAGTCTTAGAGCCATAGAATCATAGAATGGCTTGGGTTGGAAGGGACATTAAAAATGATCTAGTTCCAACCTCCTTCCATGGGCACAGACACCACTAGACCTGGTTACTCAAAGCCCCATCCAGACTTGCCTTGAACACTTCCATGGATGGGGTAACCACAGCTCCTTTGAGCAACCTGTTTTACCACCCTCACAGCGAAGAATTTCTTCCTAATATCTAATCTGAAGCTACCCTATTTTAGTTTAAACATATTTTCCCTTGTCCTTTGAATTCATGCCCATGTAAAATGTCTCTCTTCATCTCTCTTGTAGACTTCCTTCAGGTACTGGAAATCTCCAATTAGGTCATCCTGAAGACTTCTCTTTTTCTTGCTGAACAATCCCAATCCTTTCCTCACAGGAGAGGTTCTTTATTCCTCTAATAAACTTGGTGGTCTCCTCTGGACTCCCTCCAGCAGGTCCATGTCTTTCCTGTGCAGGGACCCCAGAGCTGAGGCAGCCCTGCAGGTGGGGTCTCAGCAGAGCAGAGCAGAGGGGCAGAATCCCCTCCCTGGCCCTGCTGCCCACGCTGCTCTGGATGCAGCCCAGGACACGTTTGGCTCTCTGGGCTGGGAGTGCCCATGGCTGGGTCATGTCCAGCCTCTCACCCACCAGCACCCACAAGCCCCTCTGGGCAGGGCTGTTCTTGATCTGTTCATCTCCAGCCTGGACTGATAGTGAGGTTTGCTCTGACCCAGGTGCAGCACTTTGCACTTGGGTTTGTTAAACCTCATGAGGTTTCCATGAGCCACTTCTCCAGCTTGTCCAGGTCCCTCTGGGTGGTATCCCATCCTTCAGGAATGTCAACTGTACTACTCAGCTTGGGGTCATCTGCAAATCAGCTGAGGGTGCACTTGACTCCTTTATGCCATTGATGAAGACACTAAATAACACTTGTCCCAGTACAAACCTTTGAAGGTCACCACTTTTCAGTGATGTCCATTGGAACTGAGCAGCTGACCATTAGCCTCTGGATGTTACCATCCATCCAAATCCTTATCCACCAGACACGCCTCCTATTAAATTCTTCTCTCTCTTCCTTAGAGAGAAGGATGTTGTGGAGGAGTTTAAAGGCTTTACAGAAGTCCAGATAAATGACATCCATAGACCTCCCCTTTTCCACTGATGTGGAAAAATCACTCCATCATAGAAGGGCACTGGGTTGGTCAGGGAGGACTTGTCCATGGTGAAGCTAAGCTGGATGTCCTGAATCACCTCTCTGTTCTCCATGTGCCTTAGCACAGCTTCCAGGAGGACCTGTTCCATCATCTTCCTAGTCACAGAAATGAGGTGGACAGCTTGGCAGGTCCCAGGGTCTTCCTTTCTACCCTTTTCTAAGATAGGTACCATGTTTCCCTTTTTCCATTCACCTGGGACTTCACCTGACTGCCATCACTATCTTTGTCAAGTGCCAGTTGAAGCAAACACAGAATATTTCTGAAAGCCTGAGAAAATCTTCTCAATTTCTACCTACCAGTTCAAAGAGTCCCAAAATTTAGGGTCAGCAGGATTCTCTAATGCCACTGAGTTTTATTTAGTTGCAGCTTGTGACTAACTTTCATCTTCTATATGTCTGTCAAGGTAACACAGCATATTAGCATTGGCCTAAGAAATATGCATTGAAGGTAACTCTGTTTAAGAAAAGAAAAAAAAAGCTTTTGACTCTGGTAAATAGAATGGGAAAATCCCTAACTTAGTGGTCAGTTAGGAGCAGCATCCTGGAATCCTTCACAATAAAGAGTAAAAGAGGTTAAAAATAAAGTATAGAAATAGATCAGCCCTGATATGGTCTGCTAGGTCTAAGGGTGTTCTGGTGTTACTTCAAAACAGTGAAGAAGTGACTCAACAGAGTAAAAATAGTCATTTTCTAAGGCCAGTTTCTGTCATTATTTTTCTGTTTACAAACTGAATTTACATACTGTGCAAATTAAGATAATTCTATTCAATGCCTGTGGGCAATAAGACATTAAAAACTTCATTATGTCTTTGGTGCTTAAGTCACACTTGTATGTGTATATGTTAAAACAAGAGCCTTGAACTCCTGAGATCATGCTGTCATGAAAAACAGTCAACATTCCCATCTCAAATTAAGGTAAATGTCTTCCTTGCTGTTTTATAAATGGGCCAAGCCAACATTTGCTGTTTCTTGTTGTGATGAAATATGCATATGAGTGCGCATATGTGATGCCTCCAAACAAATTCAGGGTTCATCTGTCTCCAGTTTTGCAAGTTCACCTAAAAAAAAAAAAAAAGGGACAAAAGAAATCTTCTCCATTCGTCAGTTTCAGGGCAGATTTTGTGAGCAAACTCAATGTTAGACATTACAAGATCTGATCACTCCTTCCACAATTAACTTGCCAGATGTATGTGTCAAGGCAGAAAGCCTTTTCAAATTCTGCCTTTCCCCACATTAGTCCTCCCTTTACAAGAAATCAAATTAAAGCATGACCTCTCCTGAAGAGGTCCTTATCTCCTTCTAGTCCTCTAGGACATGTCCTCTTTGTGAAGGTTCAGATATTTCTACTTCCTCATGACAGAGTACCTGTAAGACTCCGCCAGTCTGCAGAAATTCATATTCTCTTCTTTTTATGGGTCCATCCAGTCTCCAACCCAAACAATGACCAGTACTCTGCTCTAGCCCATGAGCAATTCTGTTTCTTTTCCACAGCAAGTAACATTAGAATCCACTGAGTTTCACCATTTTATCTTCCTTGAGAGAATATTTCCCCCAGAGCCATTCCACAGAAGGAGATGGTCAAATCTTGAGGAATCTCAGGAGTATGTATAAATACCCAACAAGAGAGATAAAGAAAAAGGGAGCTGAAATCCTCTCAGGGATGCTCACTGACAGCACAAGAAGCCATGGACAAAAACTGAAATGTGAAATTTTGTTGGAACACAAGACGTGAGCATGATGAGAGAGGCTGCCCAGCAGGCTGTGGAGCCCTCATCTGTGAGCACACGCAAGACCCAACCGGACATGGCTCTGGGCTGTCTGCTGCAGCTGACTGTCTTGAGCAGACGGGAAAACTACATGGCCTCAAGGGAATATTCCAACCTAGACAATTCTGTGAAATCTCGTTTCCAGCTGTGTGACCTTGTTCAGATTCTCTCTGTCAGCAATGAGACCCTCTAGATTTCCATTTCACAAGCCCCAAGCAAAACATGACACAAAAGGGCTGACTCTAAACCGTCTGTCACAAGGCAGATCAGCATTTTCTAGCTCTAGTGCTTCATCTATCTTTGTGTTGCTACTTGTGTTGTTTTTGCACAGCCTGTTTGGTTTTTTTTTTTCTTTGCAGGGTGGGGAGGGACACAGTGGTGTCTTCCGTGAGAAACTGCCAGAAGCTTCCACCATGTCTGGCAGAGCCAATTCCTGGTGGCTCTGAGGGTGGACATGCTGCTGGCCAACTCTGGGCTAATTAGATGTGATGGCAACACCTCTATGCTAACAGCTTTAAGAAGAAAGCAAAGCAATAGTAGCAGCACAGTTTTAATTTCAGCCAGAGAAGAGGAAGAGGTGAGAACATGATCATGGAGACACCAAGGTCAGTGCAGAAGGAGGGGGAGGAGGTGCTCCAGGTGCCAGAGCTGAGATTCCTCTGCAGGCCATGGTGAGACCATGGTGAAGCAGCTGTGCCCCTGCAGCCCTTGGGGATCCACAGGGGATGCAGAGATCCAGCCACAGCCCCTGGGGAAGGTGCTCATGTTGGAGCAGGTGGATGCCTGCAGGAGGCTGTGATCCAGTAGGAGACACAGTGGAGACAGGGGGGCCCTGCTTCCAGGCTGGAGCAGCCTGTCCTTGGAGGATGCACCCCGTGGGAGAGTGACCCACGCCACAGCAGTTTTGGGAGCACTGTGTGCCTGTGGGAGGGACTCACCTTGCAGCAGTTTTGGGAGGACTGCTGCTTGTGAGGTTGGAACCACCCTGGAGAAGTTCACAGAGAACTGTCTCCCGTGGGAGGGACCCCATGGTCTCACAGGGGAAGGACTCCTCTCCCTGAGCAGCAGGAGAAAATCTCGGGTGAGAACTGACTAAAATCCCCATGCCCTGTCTCCCTGAGCTGTCGCTGGGAAGAGGGATTGGGGGAAGAAAAGGTGTTTTTAAGAGCTTAATTTACTTCTCATTATCGTCCTCTGCTTTTGTTGTAATCAACTCACTCTGTACCTGTAAGCTGAGCTTATTTTGCCCTTGGAGTGTTTTCTCCTGGTCCTTATCTAAACTCATGAAGCCCTCATTAATTTTCCTCTCCTCTGCCCAGCTGTGGCAGTTTGGTCAGTGTCAAACTGCAACACTGCTCCACCCTGCATGGTTACATTCTCTGCCATTTCTACTTCACTGGCAGTTTTTTTCCATCCATGCTCCTAAACCATCCATAAAGTTTGCTAAAACTCAGTCCTAATAAAGAAGCTTTGCAGAATCTTTCTTCAGCCAGGTTGAAAACTGCTTGTTCTCTCTCCTGATTTCTGCCTGTTACTTAGATGTTAGCATTTCATGTCTGACTGCACCGCCACCCAGCCTCCCTAGGAGCCTCTGTGCTGCAGCCTTCCGAAAGACCAACTCCTCTCATTCAGCCATGCGTTTGACACTGCGCTTGCAGAATCTCAAGAAAGAGGCTGAGATAAATTTGTTGATTTCTTCCCAAGTACTTCAGGAGGTGGAGGATGAAAAGGAACTTCTGCAGAGCAGAACAATTCTGCTTGCAGGGCTCTCAGATGGATCCTCAGGGGAGAGAGAATAATATGTCAAAATGCTTCAACAAATGAGTACAGCTAGCAGGAAAAGCCTGGATTAGGACTCCTGGGACCTGCTGTCTACCCACACAGGAGACATTATAATATCATTAAATAAAAAGCTTTAATAGCTTTAAAGCCAGATAGGAGAATATGGGACTCACCACTACCTTCACCTACAGCTGTTGCACAAGCCAATCTGTATCTTTTGTTCCTCAGCAGAGTACTTGATGGCCAGCATACAAGGACATTTATGTATTTAAGAACTGAAAAACACAAGTGCTTGTGAAAGAGCAGGCACTTGTTACAGATGTAGTAAACCAAAAAGTTACACTTGGTAAAGTATGGGAAAATACAGGGCAGAGCATTTCAACAGCTGAACAAGGTGGAAAAGCTGTTTGTCCATATGGTTTATGCCTGTAAGCTTCCTTGCATACCTGCCTGATGTTTAAAATTGGGTTGGTGAAACATCAGGGTGAAGGTACAGTTTTTAAGTCTATTCCCTTGAAAGATTAGTTAGTGAGTCAGGAGTCATTCCCACAATCCAGATGTATAAGAATTACTAGTTTTTCTCAGAATCCTATAAAAAAATATCTGCAAGATATCTTTATCATTTTAGTAAAAAAAAAACAAAAACAGATTGTAACAATTAATGAATAGTTATTTGCCATAAAAACAAGGACTACTGGTTTAAAATACTTTTAAAATTACTTATGGTGCATTTTTGAAACGCTGCCAAGCAACAAAATAACAAGGTGTACACTTTCTCTGCTCAGAATTTACCTATCAGGAATTTCCATTTTCTCAAGGTGGTAAGTTATTGGGTATTTGTCTATATTGGATGACTGATTCAATTGTTTCCTGAATAACTAATGAAACAGTTTAAAACACAGCTACCATCTATCAGACAGGCCCCTCAATGTTCTGTTACTTTCTCTGATTAACACCAAAGATTTTGCTGGTGAAAATATTAGAAAAACAAATGTAACTTCTGGGTCAAATATTCGCATCAGCTAAACATCTTCTGTTTTTAAATGCTGTTTTAATAATCACTTCTGCTGGTTAAAATTCCAGCAGGAGGGGATGACAACCTGCAATCACAGTCAACATGACTAATTTTTTGTCATCGTTTTAAGCAGCATCTCTTCATTAGCTCTGCACTCTATTATGGAATTGGATGAGCTTTCAAGAGACTAATGTAACAGCTGAAAACTAAAACTTTCATACTACCTGAACCAATCTGCACATTCAGCAAATAGTTTTAACTAAGAGGATTTATTGTGGATGTTTCGGGCTTTTCACAGGTTTAGAGGTGGCAGCTTGACTTCAAAATTGACTTGTATTTTATTAAAAGTGGGTTAAGTCTTAAAAAGGAGAGAAATACAGCATTAAATCTAGGTCAAGTAATACGCTTCTGTTGAGTATTTTCCCTTCTTCAGAAAGGGAATGAAAAGTAAACTGCTTGCACAACTCCAGCCTAGGTGAGCTTCTTTGCCATCTGCCAATATCCACTGTTTACTTCAGAAATGACACTCACCTTGAAGTGGGTTGTGATTTTATTCCCTATAATCAACTTCTAAGTTGATCTAGTTGCTCTAGTTTCATTTATATACTTCTGGTTTATTATATATTTCCTTGTTTGCAGCAAATTCTTTTAATCCTTTTCACTTCATTTTAGACCAAACTGATCATCCATTCTGTGTAAATTTTAAAACTAACTCCTTCATAATCAGTGTTTTTAAGCATGCTGTATATAGGCTGGTTATACACAGCCTAACAAACTGATGCATGGCTACCATGAGGAGCAGAGGATGTAACATTTGTAAGCACTCCTTATGGATACCCAATTAAATTTTTAAGGGGGTTGTTTTCATTTAATTTGATTTCATTTTCCCAAGTCAGCGAAATATGTTATGAACAAGCTATTGAACCTTATGAAATGTTTTTAAAGAAGTAGTCAAATCTGACTGCCTGGTGATAAGTCATCATTATTAATCATAGTTAGCAGCAAGACGGAAATTGCGAACACTTTAAAATTAGTAATCATTTATTTTTTTGAAGCAGCAGCATTGAAGCAAGACAAGTAAATGAGTGTGAAGAGTCTTCAAAATGTGTACCTTAGTTACAAAGATGCTGTTTCTGCTAAATGAAGATGTGGCATATTCACTGTTCTAACACTGTGAGCTGCAATTTAGGAGCATTACTAGAGTTTGGAATTGAATAAAAACTTACGAAAAAAGTCAAACATACTAAATGGCATTCAATATTAACTGCAAACCTAGTATCTATGTTAGTATGATGTAAAGAAGTGATTTTATCATTGCTGAATCATCAGAAAAAAAGAGTGTACCTGTTATGATTTGCAGCTAAGAGCTATGATTCTGATTAGGAATTTGGCCTTCACTCCAAATACCTTGGGAGAACATGTCTGAACACCTGGGTTTCCCTCCTGCAAATCCTCCGAGGCTAAGAACATGGAATCATAGAATGGCCTGGGTTGGAAGAGACCTTAAAACAACCTAGCTCTAGCCCCTCTGCCATGGGTTGACATCTTCCACTAGACCAGGGTGCTCAGAGTCCCATCTGAAATAGTCTCAGTAATTTAGGGAAAATATACTAGAAAAAGCTGATGAGTTATTTGTGTATGCAAAGATCCTGAGAAGAAAGAAGTAGACATGAATAGCCTGCATGGTGTGTTCTTCCCTGGAGTCCTGGAAGCCCTCTGTAGTGAAGGCACAGTGGGCAGAACACCCCCTGCCAATCTGCCAGCTATGCTGCAAGCAGTCACTTCCCTGGCAAGGAGCAGGGTTCTCTCCAGCAGCCCTGCCCACAATGACTGCTGGGGCAGGCACCCCACACTCCCTGTGGGATACAACCATGGCTGAGGTCTCCAGCAAGAGCCTGATCCTGGCACTTGCTCACAAAAGATGCAAAATCCTCCACCACTTCTCTGCAGGGAGGGTGGGAGGCCATGGCCTCACTGCTGGCAAGGCAAAGAGCACTGCAAGAACTATTAAATAGAAATAATATATAGCTTGGATAATTTTAGTTTCTAAAGCTGAAAAAGATTTAATAGATTGTAAAGAGATCACATGAGTTATTAACACTTCAGTTAGATCTTCATTGATACACCAAAGCTAGTGTTTTGAAGATGGAAGCAGCAGAATTAGTCCTTTCATTTAATTTTTATCAGAAACAGTCTTGACTTCACCTTCTGATATCACTGCCTCTTAGAAAAAGTAAACTGATACCATTTGTAAGAATTCAATTTTGCCATAGGAAAAAAAACCACCCCAATTTAAATTACTTTTGTCTTGAAAATCAAAGCCTAGAGAACAAGAGAATCCAAGATCCTTTCTCACGAGCTTTCCAGAAACTGTATTTTACTGCTTTGGTGTTAGGCTTATTGCTGTATTTGGTTTCTGTTCTTTCCCTAAAGACCAAAGTCAAAAATTTCACCATCAAATTCAGAAAGGGCTATAGTCCTTTACTGCAGTCCTAATCCATACTATTCCAGGGAAAGTGCTATGTATAAGGGTTTAATATCTAATGATAGTATGTAAGAGTTTTTCTGCTGTTTCAAGCTGAAATTTCTCCCCTTTCAGTACTAGATTGTTGCTGGCTGCAGATGGGCACTTGTTTGGCATTGTACTCATTGACAATGGGTGTCATACAAACAGTTATGATAATAATTGTATTCAATTATAGTCCAAGCCTCAGAGTAAAATCTTCCAAGATCGCAAGCCAAACACCTAGTAACAAATTTAACTTGTTCCTGAATGCATATGAAAATGAACACTTGCAGTTATTCAGAGACATGACTCAGGAAGTTAATCACAACTTACTGTGCTGTTATTAGCTGGAAGTATGTCCATCATTCTTGACAGGGTCTCTGCCACCACCATGCATTAACATTAAGTGCAGTTAACACTCCACCACATGAGGTAACCGGGGTGGAGTTGCTCTGAGAATGATGCAAGCAGGCAGGTCTGTCTCAGCAACGATGACAGACCTGACCTGTGAGACGCTGCACGGAGAGCTGGGTGGTCACTCAGCAGAGAGCAGCCTTTAGGCCAAGGCTGGACAACAGCCAGGAGGATTTGCCTTCCTCTGAAACTTGAGGGAGTGCCCTCCGGCACCGCACAAGGGATTCTGCAGAACAGTGGAAAGACAGTACTGCTTCTTGCCTGGACGTGTTTCTGTATGCCAGGCAGTCATGCCAGGTGGGGTCAAAGCTAGCAAGGGTGACCAGATCTGCACAGACTTTACACTAAGCTAAAAGCTTAGGCTGGCTGCAGATGAACTGCACAACAATCCAAACTTAGTCAAAAACTGCCAGGTTCTGGTAATTGTGGTTCACAGCTGAATGGGACCATCAGCACACCGAGTCTCCTCCCTTGCAAGTACCAAATGTAACCAGATAAACCTATTAATTATGAGATGATGATGGTAGATGATTGAGGAAATAACATATACATAACATACAAACAAATAGTAGCAATTATTCTGGCAATCCTCCCTAAGCCAAGGTAAAATGCAGGAAACAATGAGCTGAGTTCTCACACAACTTCTGGTAGATGCTGACATCAGGGGACAGGAGAGGTTTTGTATTCAGAACTGTGACAGTCCCAACTGTCTCTGATACATATAAGCCTTCCTCTGCAAATAGAGGGAAGGTTTCAAAAAAGACCACCCCCTAAAAGATCAGTAAAAAAAGGCTCATATTTTTAAAAGCATCTGGTAATTTGGTAAGATTGTCAAAAGCTTGTAGGTGTCTTTAAACAGCTAATGCCTTCTAGAAAAAAAAAACTGATTCACTAGCTGAATCATCCTGTAGTGAGGTAAAGTTAATTTCAACTTTGAAGGTGGAAGATCAGTACTTAAAAGGAGAAGTCTGAAAATGGAAATCAGCATTTTCTTCCCACTTCAAGGTACAAAAAACAAAGGCACACAGAAAGGAGCAGCTTTACCCTGCCGGTAACTAATAAATAAATAAAAGTAAGCCCATGTTTGTAAATAATTGTTTTAACTGTGACCATTTAGGCTTAAATGTTCTAGCAACAATTCTGAAGTATCCTCATGACATGGCTTTGATGAAAAAACAAAGAATTGAGATACTGTACATGGTAATTTTAAGTAGCCCAGGTATGGCCACAGATTAACTAGAATTAATTACTCATCTACTTGGGGTGAGTTTCTCTGTGTTATGATAGCTAAAAGTGAAATAGAAGTAACTCAAGAAACTCATTTCTTGGTAACAGAAATTAAGAAAACTTGGTGATAGAAAAGAAAACTCACATCTTGAGACAGAAATATACACTGATGTTTTCTAACAATTCAAATACAATTTAAGATTTACAATCGAAGTTTCTTCTTCTTTAGACAATTCAAATGGGAATTATCTTTCTCTCATGAAGAAATATTTCTGTTCACAGTCTTACTGCTTTCCTAAATCCCACTGTATGTAAGGTTGAACACAGAGTCTAAAAACAGCAATAGAAAGGGAGAAAGTTACAGATCTACAGTATTAAGTATTAAGAAGCAGCTTCTGATACTGAATTCTGTTAACAGATGCTTCGCATTAATATACATTATTAAGTTCCTGCAGACCTCTGACTTTATGACTTTGTGAACCAAAAACATGGCTAACGGTACCAAAAAATGGTACTACACCTAGGGCAGCATAGGCCATGTTAGGAATCAAGGAAATGATAAAACCCTTAATTAGCCCTTTACTATTAAAAAAAAAACAAACAAAAGAGCATAGATCAAGAGCAACAGCAGAAATTTTTTTTTAATTTTTGTCACAAGTAATTTTCACCTTTCATTAGACTCATCCATACAAGACAGAAACCTAGAGTTCTTTTGATACTTTTGAAATAGAAATTTGACATACAAAATCCTTTTTCTGCTTATTTAGAAGCCTTGTAAAAATTCTTGTAGCTGGGCAACTATTTCTGTATCCACAGTTTCCATAAGGGCGTGAAAACCTTGTTCTCCCAGTAATTCCTGCTGTGCCTTTAACTTTTCATAGATGAACTGCTGCAGTGACACAGTGTGTACTGGGTCCTTCAGTGCAAGCTGTGGAAAACATGTAAAAAAACATATATATAAAAGAATGCAATAAAAATACTCCATGACTTACATATTTGTATTGTAACCTCACCTCAAGAAAGAAATCTGCTTTTATTTTCTTTGTACTTACTTGAGAAACAAGAGGAAACACTTGTGCAAAACAAAGATCAAATTAATTAGTATCAAGGCAAATGCCAATTTAGAACTGTTTGAAATAGTGTCAAATAATGAGTCTTACACTTTGCTCTAAGGTTTCATGCTTCTACGAGATAACACAATTTCAAAGCTGCTTTTTACTGCTGAATGAGATTCCTGTAACTGCTAAAAATCAGATCAGATCTTACCAAGGACTTTAGTGATGGCACGCACTATGGTCAGTTTAATTTTATTAGCAAGGAAACAAAACACCAAAAAAGTGAAACTTGTTTAACTATATAACAAACAAAATAAACTGTCCATATGTATAAAGAATAGACACACTTCAGTACTGATACCTATAAACCTCAAATCCAGCTGGATTATGCAATTTTCTTTTGGGCAGGGAAGGACAGGATATTTGTCACTATCTTCTGATATTAACTGCCTTTAAATGAACGCAAAAACAGGCAAAAGAAGAGGCTGCATTGACAGCATTGGCTGCTAATTTCAGTGTCATCAGATACATGGGCAGGCTCAGGGCATTGAAAGTTATGCCACCTTTGTCCCTCAGTCCACCAGGCTGGACAGGAGGGGACAGGAGATGGGAAAGCCTGGTGCTCGCGGCATTACGAAGTAGGATATTGAATTGCAGACCTGTGATCTGCACTGTGATTCAGTGCCAAACCCAAACAACACTACTGTTTATGCTGTAAGGTCAGGAAACTATTTTGCTGTTTCAAGGTAAGATTTGATCATTTTATTACCTATTACTCCCATTACACTCTTTAGAACTTGGAAGTAATTGCTGTAACAGTTTGGTACTCTGTAGGAGATTTGGTTTTTTTTCAATAACTGTAATTTGAATCTCTAGAATAGACTTTTCTAACAAAATTTCTAAATCATAATTACTGTAATCAATATTTGCTGAAGTTAGTGACATTCTTTTCCTGTCTTGCCAAGAAAAGAATCTACCAGCTTCTGAATGATTTGCATTTGTTCATCTAAAACTGTAATTTGGGACATATAATGCATTTATAGTTAGTTTCTGTAAGTTCATTGCTGTGAATAGTCAGGTATAAAATTATTCTAGGGAATTCTGCACAGAAAAACAGGAATTTAAATGTAAGTGTACTCATCCTTGTGACCCTGACCAAAGCCACTCAATCATACCCTCCAAAACTGGGACAGGGGAGAGAAAACATAATGAAAGGCTTATAGCTGAGATAAGAATAGGGAGAGATCACTCACCAGTTTCTCACGTAAGCAAAATAGATTTGACTTAGAGAAATTATTTTACCACAAATCAGATCAGGGTAGGATAAAGAGAAATCAAACAATCTTAAAGCATCTTCCTCCCACCTCTTCCTTCCCTACTTAGGCTCAACTTTAACCCTAAATTCTCCACCTCCGCTGGAGCACCTTGAGGAACAGGGGAATGGGGATTGCAGTCAGTTTATCAAATGTTGTCTTTCCTCCTCAGACTCCTATCCTGCTCCATCATGGGGTCCCACCCACAGGAGACAGTATCCCCTGCATCCATGGGCTGCAGTCCTTCACTAACTCATCCAGTGTGGATCCCTTTTTTCCCATAGGGTGCAGCCCTTCAGGAACAGGCTGTTCCCGCATGGGCTCCTCTCTCCATATGGCTGGCCACAGGTCCTGACAGGAGCCTGTGTGGGCTTCCCAAAGGAAGGACTCAAAGAGGAGAAGGGAAGGACCCTCAAGGGGTCAGATTCTTTTGGGCATCCACCTTCTCCAACATGGGCTGCAGGTTGCCTCTCTGCATCTCTGCTCCACCACTGACCTCCAGGGGCTGCAGGGCCACAGCTGCCCCACCATGGTCTGCACCAGGGGCTGCAGGGGAACCTCAGCTCTGGTGCCTGGGGCACCTCCTGTCCCTCCTTTTGCACTGACTTTGGTGTCTGCAGATTTGTTGTTCTCACATATCTCACTGCTCCCTGGCTGCCTGACCATTCAAAGCAGTAGCACTTGAAGCCAGTAAGAGACTTCTGTAGTATGTTTAAAGCTTGCTGCTAGAAGCATCATTTACCATCTGTAAGTCAAATATGACTTAAGAGTTAATAAACTAATTTGTTTTCATTCAGATAGTCACACCAGAAATATTTCAAGTAAATTAAAATTTCCTGCAACAAGAAGAAATTCATTTTCTTTTGCTCTACTTTTTTGGAACTTGTATTCAGAACTAATAAAACAAGTAACACAGTTTGATATAATGAGTTTGTCAACAATATTTGACAGACAGCTGCAGCCTTCACTAAGCAAATAAAATCGTAAGTTTGAAAGACCAGTAAGCATAGCTGGCAAAGGACTATATATTCTGTAAGGACTATATATTAAGTCTGAGTTCCTAGGTGTGTGGCCATAGGTGCTTTACTGAAATGCACCTGATTCTGATAAAGCAGAACAAACCTATTTTCCAGTTCAAAAAGCCCCACTAATAAATTTCAACAGCTTCTCAGTCAAAACAGCTACATACAGTAAACAAAAATTTGGTCAGTAACTGTAATAATATTATTGAAATGTCCTTTACACTGCTGGGTGAAAACCTGGATTAGACTAGTTTTTAAATCTTAATTGATCTTGAAACTGGATACAGGTGCCCACCCTGGGGCTGGACTGAAGAAACTAATAAATCATTTCACTGGCTGTAAACACTAGCTTGAAGCAGACAAACAGGTCAGAGGTTTTTCTGATTCTCTTTAGGTTGTTCTGGATTTTCTTATCCCATTATATATTTATTCTCCCTTTTACTTTACCAGTGGCATCAGCTACTACAGTTTTCCAAGTTTCATGTGAGTGTGTGCACTGGTGCCCCTAGAGAGAGGAAGGAATTTCCTATCCACAAGTAGATAGGAATGGGCCCAGGTAATGTTTTGTTCTAAATCCAGTTTCTAAAATAAAATGCTAACTGTGCTTTAGAAGCCATGATTAACAATTCTGATTATTATCTGACACTTCTGCTACCAGTGACCTACCCAAATGACCTGTACAAATTTGAAATAAATGGCCCAGTGTCGTGTCTCAATTTCTGCACCATCTGCAAAGCTATATATCAAGCTATTTCAGCTGTGATTCAGGATGAATTTCTAGCTAACTTTGATAACAACTACAGTTCACTTGCTTTCATAGCTGCAAGAAATAACATTAAAAAGAGAAAGAATACAGTGTATACTAAAGTTAGCTGAAAAAATGACAGCGTAGAAGAAGGCTTAAGTCAGAAATACATCAGGACAAATTAACTAAATATAAAAATGAGAAGACTAAAATAGCTGTTCTTACAAAGAAGTCTTGGAAGACGAAAAATAAAGGATTTCCATAATGCTTAGGAATCTAGAAAGCACAGCAACCATGGATATAGTTAAATTTAGACTATGAGATTCAAAATGAAAATTAAGCTTTGACATTCATGTATGATAATTTATTCTCTGTAAACTTTCCAAGAAAACAAATACTGAAAACATGTTTAAGTTTAATGTTAAAGAGCAGATGAGGACCAAATCTCAAGCAATTCCTCAGAAAAAAAAAAATGAAAGTGATATGAAAAAGAAAATGTATGTAAGGGAAAATACACATAAGGGAAGTAAACCAAGACCTTTAATGTGGTGTTATTAGTCTGATAAAGCTACTCCTTATAAAAGCACATTTATCTTTATTCAAATGACCATTGATGCCATATTGCATGTGACCCCAGAATAGTTCCCTCACTATAATTGTGCTCATCAGCAAAGTATTGTTGTTGTATCATTTAATGATACAGGATAATTCAATGTGCCTTGCTGCTATTCATTTTGCCTGACATATCCACACTGAAGGTAGTCCTTTAAAAATCCAGCAAGTCTAAATTCCTCAACATATATCCTAACTATTGAAGTTAACCTGCAACAGAAAAATTAATATCTGACACAAAGCTATTAAAATTTAAGACAGTAATGTAGTCTGAGTATGCTCAAAACTAAGAAGATAAAAGCACTGTAGATTTAAATTTGCTTTGCTTTTTAAATGTAATTAACAAACAAAACATGTCTCTCTCCCTATGATCTATAGACATATCAATCCCTATTGATAACACTATATACATATATATCTACACTGAGAGATAATACAAAACCACCAAGAATAAATGCTATCACTCTGCTAAAAACAGCTAGAATTTAAGCCCACAAGCAAGAAGGAAATTTAACAGTCTAGAGATGCTTTTAATAATAACAATTACAGAACTGTGTAAGGACCACAGAAGATTATATTTACATATTTTAATTTAAATCTGAAATTGCAAGACACTAGGAATTTTTCTTAAGGCATTTCTAATAGCAGAAGAGTATGTAAAGGTTTTTGTATTTTTTAAGAAGACATATATTATATTGCTTTTATAAATATATTCTGATATATTTATTAGTATTTAAACAAAAAGTTACACAGGTATACAGTGGCTTCTTTGTAAGAGTTCTTTATACTAGAAAAAAATTTTGTGCAGGGACATTAATTCTTTTAAAAATGAGAAATCTGGCCTGCCATGACATTTCAATAAAGTTTAGCTCTCTGCTTTTTTCAGTAAACTCCTTCTATATTGTGTTAATTTCGTAATGTCCAGACTTTGTGAAGAGATGATGTTTATTCTGATAACAGCTACCAAGATGCAAAAGGCAAGCAGAAGCGTGAGAGCTGTGGTTGCAAGGTCTGGCATTAATTTTTTTTTTCATTCAAAACATGAATTTTCCAAGAACAATAGATCAACCAAACCTAAAAAGAATTTTGTGTGGCAGAAGTGAAGCACATAACCAGTTCTATGACTGAATAACAGATCTAAAACTTACCATTTTTTTCCTTTTGTCTTGTTCTGTGGGAGGTTCTTCATCTTCTGTAGCCTTGGGCTCTTCAAAATGAGACATTAGCATGCAACTAAAAATGGGAATAAGAACAGTTTTAATATACACTATCATTAAAAAATATTCTAAAGCATATTTGAAAACACAGAACAGATATGGGAGTTTGCTGAAAGTCAGGCAATCTAATCACAAATAATTCTTTTTCTGAGAACAGTGAATCTAAAGAAGCCTGAATGCATGTTCTGTTACCTCTACCCATATAACCATCTCAGTTATCCCCCATATTTTAAGTTGTGAGTTAAAATGCATTTGTGCACATAGAAAATGGACTATGTGGCTTTAAAAAAAAAAAACATAGAAAAACCTACTCTTCCTTACAAAAATTTTCCACTCTTTTCAAGAAAGTGCTATACAAGCACTCTATGTTAAGTCAAAGTGGCACATACACAAAGATTGCAAAGATATCTCATAGCATTCATGTTTTTCATGAGATTTCTTACAAAAGGACCTGGAAACTGGTAAGGCCAGTGCTATTGGTTCTACAATAAAATCTGCAAGACATTGAACAAAGGTTTTAAACTCTTTTTTTTTTCTTTGTGAAGCCCTCAACCAGCAGGTACCCATACGTTCAAATAACAGCCAGGTTTTAATTTTTATTTTTGAAGTAAGTATAAAACCAGAAAAAAAGAAGAAAAAACACTAGTTTAAAAGTCAGAGGCTTTCCTGTCTGCTGAAATGGATTGAATGGACTTCATAAAGACATTGATGAAAGCTATTCTATAGAAAACATGTCTTTCATTCACTTTACAGTCTCTACACTGAAACAATAGACAAATATTTCACCATTTTATCAAATCTTTACCTGGAATTTCTCCCTTAAAAGCCAAAGCAATTTAAAAAACCTGCAGGTGATGATAACTTGCTACCATGTATATGATTTAAGACATGAAGGACACATTATTTACATATTACAAAGCACAAAGACAGATGCAGATAATTGCTCATTTTCAGTCCTGCACTACTGTGCATTTTTAATTGCTGCATTCCACTAGATGTGAAATGCTCCATCAACTAAAATGAATAACCCATTTTAATGTTATCAAAATAAAAAAAAAATTGACTTTATGTGTTTTTATATGATTTTATATGAAAATGTTCAGATTTCTTCTGTTTACATGTTTAGTTTTCTATTAACATGAGTATAGAGCTGTGTGAAAAACTTGCTAAACAGCACAAGCAGGGTCAAATACTAACAGAAAGGCCATTTTTAATAAAGGGATTAGTTATTTCAAAATAACTACAAATAACTATTTTATATTTATAGTTACTATAAAATAACTATATATAACTATATAATAAGCTAATTGCTTATCTCCTCTGCTGAAAAATGGCTGCTTGCATCTCAGTTTATTTAAGGAAAAGGAGACAAAAATGTCAATTGTCAAAACATAAGATTGAATTAACTTTTTCAGACCTTCATAAATTTTAGGTACCACAAAATTCCAAACATGAGGAGAGCAGAGAATAAAAGAAGTGATGGTGATAAAACTGGGAAAAATCTGAGGATTGGTGAAACAAGTCTAGAGCAATGGAATGCTCCTCTTTCCAGAAAATGTGAGGTTTTCTTTTCTAATTATCACTACAATGTGAAATATGAACTCTAGGAAATCTGTCCGTAATCCCTTTGTACTGCAAGACTGTAAACATTTCCATAACCTGATTAAAATCCAATATAAATCTAAAAAATGACAAACTACTTCCAAAATCTCACTGCTCTAACTGTAACAGTTTCTTTAAAATTCCAGTTTAAATGTATTCATTTAAAGTGGTTAAGCCACTTAAGCCATTGCCATTGTTTATCTTTTACAATTGTCCCTGTACATGTTTACCCTTTCTGCATCCTTCAGTGGCTAAAGTTCTATAGTGTTTCAGCTTTGATTTTCCTGTGTAAAACAAACAATTTTATTTCCTGCACTAAAATAATTATCTAATATGCTAATCAGTGGACTACACATTATCTTTCTTCTGAATCACTTTGGGCTTAAGCCATTCTTCTTCAGTCTGGGGAGCTAAAACAATGCACATGATTTCAGATCACTGCTCTCTGTTCCAGATGATGTCAAAATATATAATGCAAATGTCAGAATCTTTCAAACAGCTCTTTCAGAACCTGTCAACATAAATATGTCCTTGGTTCTGTGTGGGTATATTTTATGAAGTAAAAACAATGCCCAGAGTTAGAAAAAGTAGTGACAGATTCTACAAGCCTTTAGGCTTAAAATATTAAATGAACTAGGATAAAATC
Source organism: Parus major (assembly GCF_001522545.3). Taxonomy (NCBI): domain Eukaryota; kingdom Metazoa; phylum Chordata; class Aves; order Passeriformes; family Paridae; genus Parus; species Parus major. The sequence goes on from NC_031799.1 coordinate 19,218,308, forward strand.
TACTTATTTCTCAGTGAGAACAGGTGCTGGCAAAGCAACATGTTTAAAAATAGAAGGGCTCTACAATGTTGTCGCCAGCAGTAAACAAAACAGCACCAGACACTGTACATATTCCCAGACTTTGGAGTTACATCTTCTTTCCTGAGAGTTTGGTGGGAAGTACTTTGGCAAGCAATTCTTAGGCATAGCTCAGGCACAGTGTGAGCATGTGTGGACTGTTCTCTACACACAGTTGTGTGCATAGCACCTGTTTTAAGTGGAGATTAGATTGCATTCTGGCTGTTCTGTGCCACCTAGTTTCAGTGGCAGCAAACATCCCCTTAAGCAGTTAATTAATTAGCTCAGATACTGAGCTCAGATACAGAGATACAGTCTGTTCCACCACCATGTAATGATCTGAAAGAAAATGCTTGATTCTTAGCATCAGTAAAATCTGTTATGATCATGTAGTGTCTGTAAGGATACCCTACAGAGCATCTGTTTTTAATGTCTTACAACTCTCCATTCTAAAAGTAAGTAATCATTACAGAGATAAAAATGACATTAAGATCTCTGTACAAGAAATATCCTTCTATTCATTAGGTTGGGGTTTTTTCCCCCCCAGCTTTGATGGATGACAGCCAGTAACGAGGGAGCCATCAGGAGATGAATGAGTGTGCTGCTGAGTGGCAGCGCACTCTGGACACCTCCAACACCCACATTTCTGCCACAAGCAAGCTCTTGCTCCTATCTCTGGGGACTGTCTTTTGAAATATATCCTGTAGCAGTACATGTGTTACATGGAACAAACAGCTGGAGAACTGTCCGTGTGGGATATGCTTTTAAGTTCTCCAAGCTGTGAAATACTGTACACTAGGTAAACTCATATGAGGTTCATGTCACACTCAAAGAACTCTGAGCTACCTCTGAGCTAGGGTGGTCCCTATCAACGTGCAAGCCTGTTTTATTGAAATTTTAGATAAAACAGTCCAGTAAGTAAAAAGCAAATCTAAGCATATGAATGTTTTAAGACATAATTTTGCAGATAACTTAATGAACAATACAAAATTTTACTATTATTTTAAGCACTCTTTCCCCACTGCAAATATGTTCTTTTAAGATCAAAAATTTCCAGTCTTCCTTTTTGAGAAAACAGGACTTTAACAAACATGTCTTAACTGTGTACAGATTTTTCAGATGAAAACACTTTATATAAAACAGTACTGCTACTGTTAAACCCAGTTTAAATTAGATTTTCTCCTTACTCTTTGTATGTTCCCGTTTCAGAATCTTCAGTCATAACATCATGCAGTCCTTCCACTGAAATGTTGATGATACCACAAAATTTATCTTGGATAACACTGTAAAAGAACAAAATTTATTTTGGATAACATTAGAAAAGAACAGGAAAGTGACTTAGCTAAAGGAACTGCACAGGAAATTTGTTCAATTGTGGAGTTCATTTACTGAGAGGTATTTTCCTTGCTTATTGCTTAGCTGAGCATGCTATCAAGCAACTAATTCAGTAATTTTTTTTTAATTACAAAAAGGCTTTAAAATATACATGAAACTTTATTTTTAAATATAACAAAACTTAATTTGCCACTGAAAACCTAGAAGTAATTGCAAATGGAATAGAAAATAAAATATACATTAGCACAGGAGTCAGGAATTGAGTGGGAAAGGCATGCTCCTACCAGCAGGGAAGAGTGTCACGGCTTCTACTCCTAACACATTTACACCTTTTCTACCATCACTACTCAATGCATAAACGCAACCCCTTGAGTGATGGTTGCTTGCAAAGAAAGTACACTCCCCTACTTACCTCTATTTCTTCACCACCCTAAGTAGCCAGCTCCCCAGAGTGGGTAGAAAAACCCTGCACCCAGTTCTGCAAGAATTTGACTTTCCTGACTGTACAGAGAAAAGGCAACAGGATTAATCTGTTTAAACACGGGCACCTTCTGCCATTTGACACATAAAGCTATTTAGTAATAATTCAAAGGGCTGGTAGAGATCACTTGGGAATTAAAAGGCAGGAATACCTTTACTCAGCAGGACCTGAAGGCTTGACTACATGAGCTCACAATGCTCAAAATTGCTCTGAACACATTTCCATTTGCCCCTGCCTTGAGAAAGCATGTGCCTGTAGAGTAAGGGCATATAAACATGATATCCATGTGATGGAAAGTAGGTGCCACCAGCTCCTAATTAATGGAGAGCAGCCACCTGTGGCTTCTGCACCATTTCCTACTACTGTAGATCAAATGCCAGGGACATGCTATTGTAGAACATGGGTTCTCAGACTTCTACTCTATGAACTGTGGAAGTGTGAAGACAAACTGCAAGTGAAAAACTGCTCATCTCAGGAATATCTCTAGCTACATGCAGCAAATGAAAGAGAAAGGACCTGATGATGGCAAACTACAACCTTTTTCCTGGGACTGCCTGGGACTGAAGCACTTTATTGCTCCCTGTTTGGAATTTTAGGCTTAATTGTCCCAAAAAGATGCTGTTGGTGCTGCTCCCTAAGAGGCAGAGGCAGACATGCTTGATTTATTTACAGGCACCAAACATGAAGTTCATATACTGTACTTCAATTGTAGTTGATGATTATTTTAACACAGATATATTTCCTAATATTCTTTCGTTTCCTTTTCTTATTTGGATGAAAACTGAAGACATGGATGAACTGTGGCTCCTTATACAATAGCAACTGTTTTTGAAAAACTTCTTGTTAGACACTCAACAAAATTCTACACATATGAAAAACTGTTAAATAGCAATAGATGTCTTAGAAAAAAATGCTTATCAAGTTAGAATACTAAGCATAGAAGATATTTCTTTTATATTTGTTTTGATGAAATTATAATTTCATTCATGATCCTTTGTTTCAAAGGCATTAGTTTTTGTTCCCTTTTTTAAATTCAGCTACTGTTGCATGCCAGAATCTGAAGTGTATTCTGTATCATCAGACTTGAAATTCCTGAATTCCACAAAATGAAAACAGACATAATTTTTACTGCCTGATTGCCAGCTATGTATTTCAAAAGACACTTATTCCTTTGCCAAAAGGCTTCCCCATCACATTCAGAAGAGCAAAGCATTACATGTTGTTAGACTGAATCTCTGTGAGGTTCTGCAGACATCAAGCAAACAACCTCCTGACCTTACAGCAGAGCTGAGAAAGTGAATAGTGCCTCAGTCACCTGCACAATGAGCCCTCAGAGACAGGGCAGGTTTCTTCACAAAGTCAGAGGTCCTGCCTAGAACACCTCCATTAAGACTCTTGTGCCTCATCCTCATTTTTGAAACACATCTCTAGGAAAACGCTATTAACACAGTTAATATTTTCCAACAAGCTGCCCTCAGATTCATGTCAATAGCAGGCAAGGAGCACTCAATGGAGAACAAATCTGAACACTTTGAGCCCTGGAGAAGTAAACTATGACCTGTTCATATAAATTTATTTAATTAATAATACAGGATGCTGTCCAATACCTGTATTATTCCTTCCTTCCAAGCTGCATGAATCCCAGAACCGTCTGTAATGAAAGGGACCTCAAAGGTCACCTAGTTTTTGACCCTCCTGCTATAGGCAGGTCACCTTCCAATGGACCAGGCTGCTCAAAGCCCCATCTAACCTGACCTTAAACACTTCCACGGATGGAGCATCCATCCATGCCCAACTTCTCTGGGCAATCCAGTGCCTCTCCACCCTCACAGTAAAGAATTTCTTCCTAAAATATAATCAAAACCTACTCTCAGTTTTAAGCCAATCCCCCTTGTCCTATCACTACAGTTTCTGATGAACAGTCCCTCTCTGGCTTTCCTGCAGGCTCTTTCAGACACTGGAAGGTTGAAGTCAGATTTCCACACAACAGTTTCTTCAGCCACAACTTTCTCAGTCTGTCTTCATAGTGGAGATGCTCCACTCCCTCTTATCAACCTTGTGGTCTCTGGACTTGCTCCAGAAGTATCAGGTCCTTCTTTTATTGAGGCCCCCAGGGCTGGATGCAGCACTCCAGCTGGCATCTTGTCAGCACAAAGTAGCAAGAACATTGTTCTTGACACGGCAAAAGCACATAGGGAAATCATTAATTTCTTAGAAAGGATATTCTTACTTTATGACATAAATGAGAAATAATATTTCACCACTTTCTTTAGTGGAAGATTTATGAGTGGTTTTTTGGTTCTTTTAACAAAAACAAAGAATGTAGAACACCTTTCAAAGTGTAATTTCCCTGCAGCTTTCAGTAAATAAAATAGCTTTTATTTCTCCCCTTTATTTTTTTCCCCCTTTAAATGGGACATACAGTTTCTTTCTACCATAGAAGCATTGAAATATTTACCAAGTATGGAGCCATTAAACACTGCAACCGCTTCTAGAACACAAGACACACGCTGGTGAAATATAAAGATACCAAAGACTCATGCTTTAAAAAAAAAAAACCTCAAAGTTCAGTGGCAATATAAAATGCATCAGACCTTATTTCCATAGATAAGAAAGCAAGCCATGTCATGCAATGTAATACCTTTTCAAAGAGAATAAAATTAACCTACCTATTTCAAGAAAAAAATAGAGAAGGCATATGAGAGGATTCAAAGAAGACAAATGTTGTGTTCAGGTGAATTTTCAAAACAGAACAGTCAATGTTTCATACTAAAATCTTAAACCTGGAGGAAGGCACCATTTAGGCAGTTCCTCCCTTGAATTGCATACAATCCAGATTAGCAATGAAACAAAAAAAAGCATTAGGCTATAACTTTCCTGCACTAAAATAATTATCTAATATGATAATCAGTGGGCTATAAATTATCTTTCTTCTGAACAGGTTTGGACATAAGCCATTTTTCTTCAGTCTGGAGAGCTACAGTGCACATGATTTCAGATGACTGCTCTCACTTTACTTCCAGATGATGTCAAAATACATTATGCAAATAATATACCCACTACCAGCCTACCAGCACTACCCAGCCTTCCTAAATTACTGGGTCAAAACCTCTTTGGTATGCAGGAAAAATAAAAGGCCACAATTAGGACCTAAAACATTCCAAAATCCAGTTTCAAAGATACAATGACTACATTTTTTTATTACAGAAAGGATATTTTATGCTGCCTGTTAATAAAATTCACCTTACCAATAAAGGAAACAAAACTTAGCATTCAGAGCAGCTTCCATATGAATACTCTTGAAACTTCTACTTTGAAGTTGGCATAAGTTTTTAGATAAAAGAATACAGGCTTTGCAAGGGACAAAACAGCCTCCATCTGTTCTGAAAATAAAAAATATAGGGTTTTTTTCTCATTCTGTCTCTAATTTCTAACACATACAGCTATCTATACAACCTATTATCTGGAGGTTTTATGCAAAAATTCACAACTTTTAGTTCAATTACATAGCCAACTACAGAAAACAAAGCTCTATCATAATGTTAAAACATGTCTTGACATATTTTTAGTGGTGCTTAAATAAAATGGACCCCATATCTACTTCGCATATCCCTCAGAGAAGGAGAAAAAAAATCTATATGAGAAAAAATACTTCTTCAGAATTAAAAGAAAGATAAAACATTCTTGGCTTTTCTACATTCATGAATGTATGAAGCATTGAACACCAAGAAGAGTAATTTCGTATCTTTAATAGCGTACATATTGAGAAAGCTTAATTAATTCTTTATTCTTATCCCATTAGCCAAGGAAAGAGGTGGAGTGGGACAAATAGAGATTACTCTGCACATACTTTAAGTGATGTAAATGATTATTACACACAAACACACCCCTTATGAGCTTCACAGTTCTCAGGAGCTCCTAAAGCAGTCAAGTAGCAGCTAGGACAATTTTTCCAGAGGAGTCCTATGACTGACCATAAACCTAATCTTCACGAAGCACCACTTTGCTTTATGAGGGCAGACTCAACTAAGGTTTCTAATGTATTCCCTAATGATTTTAATAAACTTATGAACGACACAAGTACATGAAAGGGTTGGTTTCCTGGTGCAAACATTTAAATACAAAAGATTCTGACTGTTAAAGAAAGGCATTTCCCTCACAACTGCATAATAAATCTCTCAGTGCCTTGTTAGTCTAATCTCTGTGTTGGCAAGTTGGATATTAGAGGATGTCTCCACTCCTAAGGATAGCTTTCAACTGCTCTCTCTGCTGCACAAACAGCTGTGACACCAGCTTCCTTTCATGTTCTACCACCACAGATGGTGAGACTCATACCTGGGAAAAAAATCCCACAGCAGCTTGTCAGTGAAAAAGATGCGCCTACAGAAAGAACCTCTCATGCCTTTCTGTAAAGAGCAGCTGTGGAAACCAGAGCCTAAAATAACAGAGCTGCTCCCTGCCAGATTTCTTTGAGAATTGAGAATTAGGTTTATTCAGTGCTTAATATTTGTGCACAACCAGAACTCCTCTGTAACACAGGCAGAGCAGCATTTCTAGCAAGAAAAACTTCACTATTTTCTACTGCATTCAAAGTCCATTATTTCTGAAGCTGTCCACGTAAAATTAAAAATCTAGAAATATAACACACAAAATTGCTGAACCTATTACTGTGCAATCATTGATTGTGCAGTTGTTACTAAGTGAAAACAAAATTAATATTTATCACAAGGAATTGTGCAGGCGAGACAGAAAGCAACAAAAATGGGTTAAGGAGGAAGAGACTGCAGTGGATTAGCCTCCGGAAAAAAGTGCATAAATTACAGCCAGTGTTTTCACTTCTTAAAAGCATTTGTCCATTATACTTAACATCTGATCTTAAGTGAGAAAAATATTTTAAAAAGTATTTTCTACTCAAGCAATACTGAACAGCTTAAGCTTTTGTTCAAGAAGCTGAATTGTGTGCTCCTTAGAAGTATCTGATCTATGATAACTGTATCATAGAGAAAGAAAATTACAGAAAATTACAGTCAAATACACTACTATTTCATTACACTAATAACAAACAACAATGAAGTCACACTAGCACATTCACACCCACTCAGTGTAGTGAAGATTTATATATATATCCTGGTAGCAGGTAATAGATTTTTTTCCCTTCTGGACAAGAACTGCAGATGGACAAACATGATTTCCGGGACCTGCACAGCCTGGACACGCACAGGACTTACACCAGCGGGAAAGAGAGGGTGTAGAACAAGAATGCTGAGGGCAGTTCTGGCTCAGCTGGAGAATGCCACAGGCTCCAGGCTGGAGCCTGGAACAGCAACACACTTTACACAATTTAAATCAACATCATGGAGGAAAGTCTATCAAAGCTTTGTTCCCCACTTTTCTTTAAGGAAAATAGTCTGACTGTAAACTGTGTAACTTAGAAACAACACAGCTGAAATCTCTAGGGCACAGGCCTGTATAAGACAAACAGTATCTACAAGACTAAGCCCCATTGGTTGTAAATTTTACAATACTGGACTATTTGGAACATAGTTCTATGACTTTTAATTTCCGAATAAAGTTTGAATTATTGAAGTAAACAGAGAAACAAAAATTGCAGAAATTAAGGTTGAAAATTAAGCTACAACATATTAGACATAACCTGACAACAGAACACCAGCATTTGAAATGGAAACAAAAAATTAAATGCAAACTATATAGAAAAGATGAAGTGATCACTAAGAACACACCTCTTGAGCTGACACATCCAAATATAAACCAAATATGTAAATGTTTTCAACCATTAATTTAGCATTATGTACTTACAGCGTAATGTACTCCTTCAATTTGCACCTCTTATCTAGCTAAAAAGTCCCTCAAAATATTACTACATAGATGACATAGATGATGATCTTTTATTGACAATACTACTTTAGACATAATAATTTGGTCATTAAACTTTGGTAAATTTCAACAGAAATTTAGTTTTTCTTAACTCCAATTTGGGGTATTTCATAAAACAATAGAGATACACACTATCACTTTAATATACTCATTATACAGACTGAACACAACTTTGTATATTACAGTATGCTATAGATATGAACAGAATTTGTATAGTTTGACATTATTCTCTTACTCAAGAGTTTGAACATGCTAGCTGTAAATGTGCTTTTTTCCACTGTGCTTTATTTAATAGAGGAAGAGTAGAAACTCTATTACAATGAACACATGAAACAGTTTTCTAAATCCCCAAAATTTCTTGGCTTCATGATGTTCAAAAAGATGCTCTGCTGCTTCCCAATAGCTGTGGAATTTCTATAGGAACTTACATCATTAATACTGCAAAATAAAGTGTACTTTATACTGCATGTATAATTGAGCATAGGTGAATGATTACTACGAATAGGGACTGAGGTTAATAAACCCATCCATGTTAGTTTGAAATGACATAATGAAATAATCAATAAATTTCAAAACATTCAGTAAGCAAATGGTGATGCAGAACCCAAAATGTGCCATTTTCCACAGTTCTGTTAAGCAGTTGATTTTAATTGGTGGAGGTATTCTTATAGAACCGAGTCCTTGATTTCTTGACCTTTCATACCACAGTTAACACCATATCAAATGAGATAAATTACAATGATGAATGTTCGAACAAGATGACCTGTGCCTGACTTTCTGATGCTGTTCGCTTGAGCAGCCTTATTTGGTCCAGTTCTGAATGTTCCACTGATTTCCGAGTTAGAGATTGCACTGAGTCAGTTATGTTGTATCTGCCAGGCTGATAAAAGCCATAATATTCTATACTCTTTTCCCCTGAGTTTTCCAGCACCTTTAGTTTCTGCCTAAACTGAATAACTTTACAAGTTAAGAACAGGATAACAGCACAAGCCAGAATAAAAAAGGCTAGTAAAATGTCAAAAGCTTGATTCAGCTCTTCAACCTGTTGTGTACAAATCAGAGTTGTTTTCAATGATACAGGAACAGGATCTGTTGTAAACAACTGTTCTTCTTCTACATTTCTATTAGTAGGTAGAATTTCTGCTGGTATTTGCACTGGTAATGTTGATAACACTGTAGCTGCCTGTGATGGCATTTCAACAGCATATTCCTCATAAGGCAACGGGGTAGAAGATGTAGCTGTAGTTCCTCCCCAGAAAGCAATGTACTTAGTTTCTGCAGTGACAAACTGTTGTAACGTGTTGTGCCTGTTCCCTTTATGCCAGGCCATCAGCAGAGTGGTAGCACTGTGATGCATCCCAACAGATCCTGGACTCAGGCCAGAGCCCGGGTTGGCAGTGGGGCCAATGCAGTTTGAAAACCAAGCCCACTTCATATAATGCAAAGGTCTCCCACGCATGCTCTGGGGATTCTGACAGTAGATTTTTGCAGAAACGGAAGATGATGCTAGCCAATTAAGTAACACAAGCATTTTGCAGCTGCAGTTCCAAGGATTAGAATGTACCTGCAGATGAGTTAAAGATACTAAGGGTTTGAGCACTTCAGGCTGTAATTCTGTGATATTATTAAAAGCTAAACTGAGTACTCTAAGTGACTGCCCCATTTTTTCAAAGGTACCATCACCAATATTGGCTATTTTATTTCTGTCTAGCTGTAGATACATTAAATTGTTCAACAAAGTGAAAGTGCTGGAATTTATACTTTCTAAATCATTATAACTTAAGATTAGCTGGCTAAGGTTGTTTAATCCAAAAAATCCATTTACAGCAACACATTTTAGCTTGACATTTTTCAGAGACAGATATCTAAGCTTGTTAAGTCCCTTAAATGCAAAAGGCTCAATTGATCCAATGGGATTGTGAGACAAAGAAAGTCTTTCAAGATTTTTGAGCCGTCCAATAGCATTTGATGGCACAAGTGTTAAGTTGTTACCTTCAAGAAACAAATATGCAAGATTTTCAAGATGATGAAATGCTGAATCTGATATCCGTGAAATCTTATTATTTGCTAGGTTTAGTGTCTGAAGACTTATCATTCCCCAGAAAGTCCCACTTCCAAGGACACTGAGACGATTTCTTTGAAGTGTTAAGTATCTAACAGAAAGAAGATCACTAAATAATCCTCTGGGAAGAAAAGCTATTTGATTATTCTGAAGGTATAAACAATGAAGATTGGAAAGGCCTTCAAAGATTCCTGGATCCAGGCGTTTAATATTATTGTTATTTAGATGCAAGTAGCACAGTTTGGGGAGGTCCACAAAAGCTTTTGGGTGTACATACAAAATACTGGAGTTATCCATGTAGAGTGCAGCAAGCTTCTGAAAGCCACTTAGATCCTTTGGAGTGACATGTGATATATTATTTCCACTGAGGTAAACAAGAATTGTTGTTTTTGGAAGGTTCCAAGGGATGCTTGAAAGCCCTGCATTACGACAGCTAACTTGTGTCCCTGTGCAGAGCTGACAAGCAGATGGACAGCCAAAAGCCTCCTTCTGGAGCAGCAACAAAAGAAAACAATTAAATATATACAGGAATGCTCCTGGGCAGGGTGGAGAACTTTTCAGAATACACATATCCCTGTCTTTGGCCTTCTTACTCATCTCTGACTTCACTAGTAGAGATAAAAAGAAGTATATAAATATTAATAATTCAAATATATTCATTATATATATTAATGATTAATAATTATTTTAATCTATGTGTACAGTCTTAAAAATATTAGTGTTGTTCTCAATATTGATATTTTACCTAGTATTTTTTCATGCCAAACAAGCAGTTCAAAAACTCTAACTTACTAACTGGACTATGCTGCAAAAAAAATTTTAAGTAAATGAACAATTAAATAAATATACTGGTCACATAGCCAGAAAATATTTAATTGTCTGTAGCATAAAAACATCTAACCTGACAATATAACAGCTTCTATTAAATTAAAAATACTATATATTAACTACTTCTTATAGTTAACCATCACTAAGAAATGTTTCAAAAGCATTCAAGTAGAAATGCCAACTGTAAACAAGTTACCTTTTACTGGCAGCTCACTTACAATTTGAATTTTATTTTTATAAAGCTGAGTTACTTTTAAAATAAATAGAAGCATTTCCTTACCCCAAATCTGAAGTTCATTATTTCCGTTATTTTGCTGTCTGCAGTCCACTGGACTATGTTATAAGCTGACCAACTACACTCATTTGTGAAACCTTTGTAAAGGCAGTATTGCTGTGTACTACAGCACTCACATTTTTGCCCCTGGGTTTGAAACAGTTTGCTCAGGAAACTAAGAAAGAAGTGCCTAAAGTCAGGTTGCCATGGATACAGGAAACCCTGGGACAGGAAGCCATTTTATCTGTGCTTCAGAAGCATTGTTGGAAAGGAAATCTCAATGATTTGTTTCTAGAAAACCAAGAACTATCTTAGTCTGTAACTGCTGAGTTTTGTTGTTTGAGGTTTTTTATTTGGGGTTTTTTGTTTGTTTTTTTTCTTTTTTATTAATCTACTGATTTAACTAAGAGAGTTAGGAATAACTTTCAGAATAAAGCACAACTATTTGCAGCAGCAGTATTGAATTACCTGTACCTCCCCTATCTTTCAGCCAGAACCTGAAATGCTTTATTAAATCGGTTGCAACAATTACACTGTTCTCTGTATACAGAGCCAAACTGCTGCCACATTCACACACATTCCAGCCCAGACAACCGAGAGGGTAAACACATACTCTGGAGGGAAGAGCCCAGTGTCTCCTGCCCTCTGAGCAAGGCACAACCTGCCAGCAATCCCAGAGAAACCTATGAAATCCTAGGACATGAGACCCATACGACGTGGCAATAAGCTGCTATATACTTGTATTTCTGACCTGACCCAAGCACTTTCTTAAGTCTCACTTCAGGCCACCCTTTTTAAAGCAAATTCATCCACAGAAGACTATGAGAGTGCTTCTGGTTCTGAGAGCCACACCTTTCATGCACAGCTTTCATTTCCTGCAGTGTCCCCTGTGCAGAAAAACACTTCATTGGCTATAAATATCCCTCTTGCTTAAGGACCGGACATTACACCCTCAGTTCATCCATCACAGGGAAGAAATACTTGCAAAGCTCAGTCACATCATCAAAGGGGAAAGGGGAGATTAAGCCTACAAACAGCAACATAACTAAGATCTCATGATTTTCCTGCAACGAGAACTTCTGCTTAGCAAAAGAAAGATGACAAAGACCATCAATAGCCATACCCAAAAAAGGGTGCAACAGCAGAAGAATCAAGTCCCTTCAGCTATAGTAATCTCACACAGGAAGCATGAGTTCACATAAGGGATGAAATGTAACCCAAATGTCTTTATCTATATAATCCAAGCTGAAACACACATGAGAACAGAAAACAGAATAGACAAGGACATGCTTTTGAAGAAGCTTTCTTCCAAATGTCTAATCTAAAATAAGAAATCAGTAAGTAAAATTGGTCCATGGGCCATTTTAGACAAAGCCTGTTACAACCCAGAATTAGAACTGCAGTTGTTTCTTTTTTCTGAGACCAACAGATCAACAAGAAAACTAATTCTTCTTCAGATTTGAGTATTTATTTTCACACTTATATTTTTTCACAGTATTTCACATAATTGTTGACATAGAGAAAAGTAAAATAAAATGCCATGTCATTTAATTAAAGAGAAAACACTGTATAGTTCACAGAAACATTGATGAAGTATCCTGGATGTGGGGGACAGAACAGTAAGAGTAACGGAAAAAGATTATCAATAGTCAGATAAGGGTAGAATCAGAGACTGGCCAAAAATAGAAAGGGACTTCAAACAGAAAATTATGTTCTACCTAAACTTCACCACCTATAGCCTCTTTATATTGAAATCTATATTTGTACAAAAAAACCCCAAAAAACCCAAAATTTCTTCTTCCAAGGTGTGCTTTATGAAACAACCCTTTATAGCTACAAAAAGTCAAATTAAAAAAAGAACTTTTAAAAGGCAAATGTTCATAGAGCTCTCTTTTTGCAAAATGTCAGAAGCAACACATTTTGAAAAACTAAATGAATTAACAAAGCTCTCCAGTATATCAGACAGCATAAAAATTTAGAAGAACCAGTAGAGCAGTGACCAGATAAACGAAAGCTGATGACCAGTAAGCTGGCTGAATGTCTCTGTGATCTTGCACTGAAAGCATCTTACGAATGTTCACAAAATTTTTGCTTAAACCCTAGCTCCACTGTGGTTCTGAGCACACTGAAGACTATTCTGATAGCTGAATCCCATGCCCAAACTCGGGAAAAAAAAATCTTAATCTAGATCATAGCTCCTTCCATTCTGTACTAGGTAGAGAAAGTCCTGTTTTACACTTTGTCAATACTGCACCCAAAGGCCTGCAGAACTAACTGCAATGTAATTTAGAGTTATTACTTCATTAATAGTACGTCTTTTTAAAGTACCTGAAAGCAGTACCTGTTAAGAACAAGTCACAAAATTATGTAGCACATAACTGATAGCATTTTGGGAAAAAACATAAAAAAGGCTGGGTGGAATACATGCGTAACTTGGATCAGCATTTCTCAAACTGGCTTATACTTAAACAAAAAAATCCATTACTTTTTGAAAATTGTACAAAAAAATCCAGGGAACACTAACAAGCTTAGGCAGCTCTCATATTTCATTCACTGCAAATTTTCTTCTGCAGTGAGAGAACTTCTAGGTTTGTACCTGAATACAGCTTCACATGGTCACAGAGAAAATTATTTTTGAACCCACAAGTGAATTTTATCTTAATATACTAATATTGATGAAGCTATTGATGCTATTGGCTTTTTAACATTAAAATCTAGTTCAACAGTAACTCCTTGTAAATACAAGCTTGAAGCCTGAGCAACAGCAATTTGTCAAATTGTGCATAAAATGATAGGTTGAAGTAATTGAAAGAACATACAAGCACTGCACCCATGCAATATAAAGCCAATATAATGGATATTAGGTGGGACAAACTAGTCATCCAAATCTCACTTATGTACATAGCAGAGAGTATGCAACAAGTTCAAAAACAGGGTCTAAAGTCAATGTTTGAGAATGGATTTCCTTCTCACAATCACTACAAAATTATGATAAAGCCCAAAAGCGAGAACAACTGAATTTTAGCACTGTAATTATTAATTTAACCTTTTAAGAGTGAAACTATGTATTGCCCTCCCATTGTGTACTTAACAACCATCTGTTCTTGCAGGGCTTCCTTGTACTTTTATTCTCCACAGGTAGGCTATTGTACAAGTTTATTTTTTCAAATATCTACTTCCTTCTGCCCACATCATCTCTGGACATGACCACAAATCAAAGCAATTCAGGAACTAAACTACTGCTTAGGTAGCACAGACATCAAGATTTAATTAACATCCAGTAGGCAGGTGAACTGTTTTACACCTTATTAACTTACCAGATCCCAAAATAGTTTTCTGTTTTTCCCCTTATCGAGTTTAACTAAACATTTCTGATTGCCTCAAATATTATAGATACCTTCTAGTATTTAATATTTCTGTTTCAGTAAGAATACTGACTTTCTGCTCCATTTACTGAAAATTTCTCTCTTCCACAGCATGAAAATTACAAAGTTATTTTTCCCATTGAGGATTTGAAAGTAAGTTTCTATTCTATAAACCTAATTTGACCTTAGACTCTAACAAAATAATATGACAGAAAGCTCTCGTGAAACTAAAAGCTCATTTGAGAAATTGTTAGAATTTCTTCTCTTTATCCAGAAATCTAAGTCTTCCATGGAGCAACCACTAAGTTTATGAACAAACCAGTAACATAATAAAGGCTGGCCCTAAATGTAACACACAGATGTGATATGCCGACAATAACACTGTAGCTTTAGCCTTTACTTTTCACTGCAATTCTGTTCAAACTATAAAAGTATTAATGTACTCAATATGAATGCAATTCAAACCAAAAGGTCCAAAGAATTTAAATTAATTTCCCAAATTTTAGCTTCTAGAAATTTAATCAAAACTCAATTGCAAAACCACATTCTGCCTGCTAGTTTAGGAGACAGGATGGGCATATACTTGGCATTAGCAACTGACAGCTCCAGATATTTAACAGAAAGAGAAAACTTCAATAGTTTGCAACAACTACTACAAAGAATACCCACACAAAAAATACAAAAGCTACTTCTTAAAAATACAAGCTACTTTTATACTTAGGCATTTTTTAATATCAAAACCTGATGTTTTGTTTTAAACACTCACTTTCTCATTAAATTGTTTGATTATGAAACATCATTTTTCAAGACAGTATTTATTTGCAGAAGGTCTTGTAGTGACATGAGTTGTGATGTTTATCACTTCTGGTATCTTACCATAATAGTTTGGCACTGTTAAAGAAAATCACTGAAAAATCTCTACAGGTACTCTGTCAAATTTCACAGAGTATAGCACAGAGAGATAAGCAGATGTACCAACGTGGCTCACACAAATCCAGGTGCAAAACCAGATGTAAATCTATGGTTTAGGTTTGGGGGGTTTTTTATTTTTTGTTACAATCTTGTAATTTTTACACATTTTTTAGTAATATGCTATACTTCTGTCACTATTTATTCAGTATCTAATTTCCAAACATGTAAACCATACGTTGCAAAGATTTTGCAGGAAGCTAGTTAGTCTGTTATCTTTTGCTGACTTTTATTTAATTGAAATCTTAAAATTTAGGGTAAAACATAATTAGAATAGTTTTAAGACTTCTGAAATATTTTATATAGGCCATAAATAAAAACAAGATATCTGCAGCAACCAAACCATTATGACTACAGTTTTTTTGGTTGTTTTTTGGGTTTTTTTTCAGCAGCAGCAGTTTAGCTGCAATTAGTGATATAATTCCTTGCTATCAAGGTATATTTTTCCTTAAAACCAAGGCTTAAGGGTCTTAAGGGAAAAGATAATATGCTTCTGACCAGTCCATACTAACAATCAAGTGTAGGAGAAAAATTGATGGAAACTGTGAACAAGTAAAGTTTAAAGTGCATCCTTTTGCCAATGCCATAATGTGACATGCAATTAAAGAAGTTGGCAGTGCTCTGTGTAACCTTCTGAATTATGCAGACTCTGATAGTCAGACTAAGACCAAAGTCACATTTTTCACTCTTATCATTAAAACTGCACTGTTACCTGTCAGGCAAGCTAAATAAATCCAAGGCCAAACACTGATGACAACTGCAAAATCATAATTTAAAGAGCTCCTTTAAATGCTAATAGTCTATTAGAGGTGTGGGTAAGCATGCCTTTAACTAGAGGGATTAAAAAAAATAGAGGGGAAGATAAAATAGCTTCAGTGTATCATCTCTATAAAGAAAAGAGGATGTACAAGTAATTATGTACAAAATTCTAACTTTATAAATGAGGACATAACTATCCTGAAGAAAACATGACATTTTATTAGGTACTTTCTTGCCATTTACTAACATTATGTATAGACAACTTTTTGAGAGAAAAGTTAAAATTTCTAACTAATTTTACCAAATGACAGAGGCAAAACTCTATAATAACCTAATGAAGATTTATAATTGCATACTGTAAGTACTTACACTCACAAAATGCCAATTATCTAACTGGCAGAACTCATACTGGCTGACATATCAGACTTGATACACAATGAGAAAAAGCAGACATTCATTTACATAATGATTAGAAACCTGGAGAACCTCTTAACCCTTTCCTCATAATACATGAACATATTTGATTCAAAGGGGTAAAAATGAAAACCACTCATTACCAGAAACCAAAATGAAGAGACAATAAAATACTTCATATTTTAAGCTCAGTAGAGTCTCCTGTACTTTAGAATGGTACCACTCTACACAGGAAGGTCCACCAAAAACAAGCTTATCCTCAAGGACCACAATTGAAAAGCACTCACTTTGAGTAAAAGTAAACTTGGCAATCTCTCATTCAAGCATGACAGACAAGGTGGAAAAAACACACACCTGTAGAAGGGGAGTACTTAGCTTTCAACATGGTGTCAAATGCTACCTGTGGTTACAGTTAGGTATTACTTCAAATTAGGCTGACCACTGACACTTTAATGTTTCCAAAATCTATTTCCATATCCTTACTAGAGAATAAATGTTCCCATCACACTTTAGCATCTTTTGGTGTTGTGTTCTACTAAAATACACACAACTGTAGGAATAAAAAAAGATACCTACTTTTCTAAAGAAATCATTAAAAACTCTCAATATTATCAAAGAAGGACATTCCAAAATACTGTAAAATACTGGCTTTATACTGCAGTAAGCAAGCTAATTATTTCCAGATAGACAAGGAGACAGATATAGGTAGGAGAAGGGGACATAGTACTACTTTAGACACTTCAGCATCAGCAACTACAATAGATGCTGAAGAGTTCCAAATGCAGAACCCTAGATAGTGGTAGTCCACACATTTTCCACAAAAAATAAGAGGCAGAATATTGCTACTGACCATATTCACTAGGCACTATTTTAGGGACCAAGGGCACTTCTAGTAAAACTCAACTCAGTCTTGAAGAGTCCTCTTGCAGCTGTATGTTCACAAACAAACCATTAATGTAGATGTAGACAAGAGCAAATACGACTGAACTATGAGAGTAGGAAAATCATGACATTTGTGAATTTACTCATCCAGGTTACTGTCACATCTCATGTCTCACACTAGCTCAAATAAAATTTTCCTCCAGGAAACTTCAAGTCCTTGTGTGTTTTTCAAAAAGCTATTCCTGTTAGAGCTACTGTGTGTCTATGCACACTTTCCTCATGTATTATATATGGAGACACTGTAACTCCACAGGTGCATCCTTATTGCCTGAATGTTACCAGTCCCACTGTGATATTAAACAGTTTAAAGACAGAAGTCCTTAACCTATTTTATGAAACAGCAAGATTTCTTAATAAATGAATGAAAATGCACTAGGATGGATGAGTGATAAATGGGCAGTAAGAATACAAAGTATGAAAAATATTGCCAATGCATAAATGTCAAACACAAAAAAAAATGCTAGCATTAATTGACCGCACTTGGATAGCAAAAGTAGATAATTATATAGCTTTTAATTTGGGCAAATCCCTAAGTAATACCAGGAAATTACTGTTCTGTGAAAAGGTGCTGCAACACACTAATCAGGAAAGCAGCAGTTATTGTTCTTTTTTTAGTATTAATTTCTAACCACTAACACGATGTGCAGCTGTGGGAAGATAAACAGGATGCTGGACTGAAGGACATGCATACACGATTAAAATGCAGCACTACTGTTGATATCAAAAGCATGCCATTATGTCTATCTCTGTATGGTACTGCCTAGATGAGAAAATTACAGTGTGGCTAACAATTTGTCACTTTATAACCTGCTTAGTCAAACTAGTCAGCCCAAGAGCCACTGTGAACAACTGCTCTGCAGTCAATCCTGTTTTATCTGCTCTAAAATCCTTCACCTTCACTCATGACATTGTCAAAGGTGCTGCACTTGAAACAGAAAATTATTTGTGTCAAACTGATTTTAAATTAATAATGATGTAAGTTTTACCTTCTCCTGAAATGCAGGAAGTTCCATATATTTGTGATTATAAACTTGATTAATAACTAGAGAAACACTTAAAATCTATGAAGTAATACTACAGTTTACAAAGAGAATAAAAGAGGTCACTGTTTAATACTTTCCCCAACATTTTATCCATGAAACAGCACTGAGGGAAGAATGAGAATACACATTATCTTCATTCTCACCCCACTATTTTTGTCTACTCCCTCTCTTTCCTGTCTAAAATAATCCAGTGCTTCAACTATAGGCTAGAGGAAGCAACTGGCAAAAGGAAAAAAAATTCTCAGAAAGTGTTAAGACACAGCACTTACAGCAGAATGCTGAAAATCTGAGCTTGCTGCAGGTACCAATCCTGACCACCACAGAGCTGCAAGCTGAGGAAAGAATCTCACCTTCACCTGTACCAAGACAGCCCATCAACCATACACAGAAGACAAAATTCTGTGGATTTCCTCTGCAGTCAAGAAATCTTGAACTTGCCTTGGATATCCAAAGTAAAATCTAATCAGGAAACCAGTTAGTGAGGCATTCCATCAGGAAAAATTACTTTAGCTTTTCTTGAATACACTTATATTAATCAAAACATTTTGTTTAACTACTGTATTATATTTTAAACATTTTGTTTTGCTTCAACTATGCAAGCAGACTTGCACAAGAAGCCTACAAATACAGGATACAGCAATTATGTGCAGTATAATCCCTGAAATATAGGAAAACCAGAGTGACTCACATTGTTCTAGTAAAAGAAACAATCAATTGACAGAATCCATTTCACACACTGTCTGAAGGCAAGTTTGGCAGTCTGTCAATTGTACAAGTGAAATTTTCATAGCTTTGACATAAATATGTCCACTAAAGAGAGTCTTTTTATTTGAGAAGTAGCTTTCTTAAATGATATGAGTAACTGAAAAATAAAGCTGTCATTTGCAGAAGGTTTTATTATGTTAGGGACCGCCAGAAATAATTGGCTTTTACAGCAGGAAATCTGGAGCAGCTGAACATAGTTCAAAATAACATGGTTATCTAAAGGAATTTCTTTTTTTCCTTCCTCTCTTTAACAGAAACTTCACAGGAAGACAGATGTAGTTCAGCACCTTAAATGTTAGCTAATACCTCTTTACAAACATTTCAAATATACCTATAAACGACATAATACTGTTATATTCACTGGGAAAAAAACTCTCATAAAGCAGCTGCTTGGTTCACCTTTAGCTAGATGTTATCCTGACTATCCACCTGACATAAAAGAGGACAATTTCTGCGCATATGAAACGCAATAAAGCTGCTAAATTGCACCTAAGTGTTCCCTGATTTTTTTTTTAGATAATGTCTAAATGTCATAGTCCACAGCTTTGACAATACTACATATTCTACAGTTACTAAAATAACTTTTAGGATTTGGGAATCAACATCTAAATTCCCAGACAATACTTCAAGACTGTTCAGGAAACCTAGCAGACTAAATGTAAACTCATGCAGTCTTGTCTTCCTGAATGTCAAACAGATAAAAATAATCTGAAGGTAACTAGGGGCTGAACTGTCACCTAAATGTGTTAAACATTGCTTCTAGTATTGACAAGTATGAAGTCAGTATATGCAGCATTTTCATTTAAAACTTTCATTTTCTGTGTATATCCAGCAATGATGATGGCTACTGAAAGGTTAATAGTAAAATGTGCTTGCTCTAAAATCTATTGTGCAAAAACTGTTTCACAGCAACAACAGAGCCTTTCACAGCAACTTTTTCTTCTATTTAATGTCATAAAGGAGAAAACTAGGATGAAAGTTCAGATCACCTACAATGGGAAAGAAAACTAAACACTGTTCCCTGGAAGGGACACCAAAATAGTAACATGTCAACTAAAGACACTACTTAATCACAGATGAGAGAAGCAGATAGTTCTAAGTTAATATGAATCAACAATAAAATCTGCAGTGCTTGTTCTTCACTTCTACTAAATGACATTTCCTATGAAATGGAAGCTATATTCATAGCTGTATTGCTATGAAGCCAAATAAGAAGTTAATATAATGTAGTATGAAGTATGTTCTATCTTTTTTAAGTTTCTTTTGGGGAGAAAAATAAGTAAATAAAACTACTTGTATTGGAATATTTAGCTGCAGAATTGTGAAACACTTTA
This sequence comes from Parus major, assembly GCF_001522545.3. Lineage (NCBI taxonomy): Eukaryota > Metazoa > Chordata > Aves > Passeriformes > Paridae > Parus > Parus major. Next base: position 19,238,831 of record NC_031799.1, read on the forward strand.
AAAACCATTCCAAGGGCCTTTGAAGCATTCTTATTTAAGTTATTGTACGTTTGCTTACCTATTCAATGACGGCAAAAGAGAAAGCAATGCCAAAGCAGAAAGTTTTCTTCTTTCTGGCTGAGTGATGTTATCCATGCGATCAACCCACATTTCAATCATGTTACCAAGAATTTGGTCCAACTGCATTGGGAAACACAACATTCCTTTTCAGTTAGAAGTGTGTTTAGAGAATAACTTATTTTAATTTTTCTAGCAACTGAAGGTATTATTTAGTCTTGGAAAGACACTACACAGTTGTACACCTGACAGAAGTAACAAGCAACAGGTACTTTTTAAATTTTCTATGACAATGATTCCAGGCCCTGAGCCCTCCATACCACTAGCTGTAACCTAGATGTTTGAAAATCGTTTCATTTATGGAGAGGGAACTAATTCAGGATACCAAATTATTCAGTTTTCCCCTAACAGTCTCATAGAAACAAAGCACATGGACTTACTTTTTTTATCTACACAGTGACAAATTAAAAAAAAACAAAAAAACACGAAAAACAACGACAGAAAAACCAAACCAAAAAAAACAAAAAACAACTTCTTGTTATCACTTTGAAAACTGTATTATACCCCAGCAAAGCAAACTACTAAAATGTCACTTAAAGACATAATAGAACACTTGTAGAAGACCCTCAGTGACTTCACCAGTGGAACTGAAGCGCACTGAACCTGACATTCTAGAAACTCAGGGGAGAATGATTAGACCATTCTCCATCCCACCCATTAAGATGGCAAAAGGGAAGAAATTCTCACTCTACAACTGCATGTGAACTAAGGGAGTTTACATGGCTAATTGTCGGATGCAGCAGAAAGAGAATTTAACTACTATATAAAAATTTTAATGGGATAGTTTAAGTAATTATGGGAACACGTATATGTTGTTACAGGATGTCCAGGGAAAGGAGAAAAGGAAGGGGAAAAGCCCCTTTTCAAGATGAACTGGGCAAGAAAAAATTTCTTAAGGTCAAAAGAAAGCAAGATTTCCCTATGTAATACAGCTGAAATACCAAGACACAAAAGCCCCAAAAGGGAAAAAATGGACAATAAACCTTACCTCCTGACCCAATTCACATGCCATCTGGCTCAAAAGTAATGAAAAAAACCTTGCATTTTGTAGTAGAACTCTACCCATTATCCCCAGATAAGTAGACATCACCACAGGGTATCTCTGGAACAAAAATAAACCAAAACAAAAGGTGCTTAGTTGAAGTAAAAGAAGAATATTTGACACACACAGGAGTAATACCTAGAAAATACTTGTATGCATCCCTTATGTCTTTAACTAGATTTTAAACTATGAATTGCAATTTAAGAGCATCTAGGAGCAGAAGACTGAGTGAGCAATCTTAACCAGAATTCTCAGTTCACACAATATGAAAACCATGGCAATTTCAAAGTCAATTTCATCCAAACAGCCAAACAATTTGCAAGACAACTTGATTTTACTTTAAATTTTAAAACCTGTATCTTAAGGAACTAACAGCTTATTGTACTGCTAAAAAATTACTTTTAAAATTGATTATGGTTCCAAGTTACTGCTTACAACAATTTAAATAACATTACGAACAATTAGTATTTCTGCATTTATTACTTTTTTTCAGATAGAAATTATAATATATTTGCAAAAAACTAATCTGCAGAAGCCTCAAAATCAACTGGATACAGTAATAAGTTAATAAGTTCATTATCTTTAGTTATTACTTTTAAAAGAAGCTATTTTTTCCTATTAAATTCATCACATAACAATATAACTGTATTTTGTAAAATAGCTTACTTGAAAAACAAAATGCCAACATTTACCTGAAAATGCTAACCTAGATTAACATATTCTGAATAGGGTATAATGAATTTATTAGTCCCAAATCAAAGGACGTTTTAATAATCCACTCTCTATCTTTGTGTTTTGAACAGCAAAATGTACTTTGCTATATAGTATTGGCTTAAATTTGGAAATTTTATTCAACTCAGAAATTAGAGCCACATATTGATATTTGAAAGTCTTCAACTGGAAAAAAAGCAAAGGCTTTGATCAAAGAAGTCAGAAAGCTTGAAGAATTCCATCCACTGATTCCTGCTATAAGTGATAGGTTCAACACAGTTAAAGTATATTTGATTTACTCATTTTCATCCAACATAGAAGTTTGTTGACTACAAAGAGAGAAAAACGAGAAGTTAAGACATGTAAGCCAGAAAAATTTTAAAGACTATCTCACACAAACCATTCTCACAACCTTCAGCTCTTCATATGAGCTATGCCAATTAGGAAAAAGGTCAAGTTGATCTTCTCCTGGTTCAGTTTGTTTTTCTCTGGTCCAGGTACAATTACAAAGGAATAGTATGTGTCTTTAAAAAAACCCAACAAAAAACTCTTAACACTGACTAAGCATTATACTAATGGCCTAATGTTATAGCTCTTGAAAGTGTTAATAGTGAAGGAATGGTAGAATAGCAGAATAAAATTTATGCTGTTTTATTAAAATAAACACTACATGACAAAACAAGCAATGGATAGGTTGTTTTTTCTTGTGCTACTGTGCTACTTTTACAGACTTTTAAACTAGATATGAAAAATCTAACAGATGCTCTTAAAACAAGAGTTTTACAACATCAGTATGAAAAAACTGGAGATAATGGAAGGTACTGTCATTTTCCAAAGGAAAAGTAGAGAGCAGTTAAAGTAACTCTTACCTCCCCATCTATAATCCCCCTGAATACTGATGGAAGAAGGGGTTGAAACATTTGAGGACCCAGCACAGGGTTGACTTTTAGGACATTTTCTACAACCTTAAGAAAAAGAGCAAATGAGACCATTAGTAAAGTACACTGATAAATCTTAACCAGAAGTTTGCAACCATGTGTACTGGTGTACCCATACAAAGTGCTCATAGGATGCTTACCATTAAATACCAGCAAACCCCAGCTTGCTGAAACTATTCTTGTAAAACATTCTGCAAGCCTCATCTGCATAAATGCACCTGGTGAAAGCTCAATGAAACCCTAGCCAAAACCACACAAGCTCCCCCCATGGCCCAGACTAAGTTGATGAGGTAGTATGGAAAAAGGGATCTTGTTCTGGTTCCCGGAAAACCAGCAGATTGAGGTGGTTGGTATGGTGAAGGACCAATAGCTCAGAGTGTATTTTCATAGCTTTGTCATGTTACTTTTTAGAGAAACCACTGATTACGACCTACCAGCTCTTTGCAGGCGTGCTCTCAGAGGTGCTATTCTGCACCTTGCTCTGGTTCCCCATGTTTAAACTCTTTACCCTTTGTTTCTCAGCTCCTTTTCCCCCCCCATGTGCTGTACCCTGAAGTAACTTGTTTTCCTGCTTTCAGTTTTTCTTTCGCCCAGATGTTTGTGCTCTACCCTTGTACCAAGAGAGATGGGAACAGGCTATGAGAATAACAGGCTGAGGGCTCATCACTAACTTCTATGTAGACAGTGATGACACATGCATGAAAACACTGATGTGTTTACAAAGCACATAAAGGTATCATAAAGATACCTCACTTAAACACTCTTCATCTCCATTTAATTCCACCTCAGAGGAATTTCAACAAGGACCAACTCTTCTGTGCTCTTGACTAATCTCTCCTAAATATTTTTTTCTCCTTTTTGAACCTTGCTCCCAATAATTTCATTTAATATTCTGTTTTTCATGTTGAGAAAAGTGTTAAGCAGTTGACCTATCTCAATGCCTCTCAATTTTGTAAATCTTGTAATATGCAGAGGTATAAAAGAGGCTTATTATATACAGAGGTAAACATAACTTCCTTCACTCATCTTTCTGGGTACTGGAAGTTTTTGTCAACTCCTTTGTTCCTTGCACAGTATTTTTAAACCTTTCATTGTGTCAGGTAATTAGAAAATCAAGACTCAGCAATCTTGCAAGAAATTGTCTTATCAGTCCTAATTAGTATTTTTCAACCTTGTTAATTTATTTACAGTTCTAATGTCTATTTACAGTCCAGACAAAGCTGTTTGTAGGAAACTATCAGAGAACACCCATGGGCATTTCTGTTCCCAAAGCTTATCTAGATTTTGGGGCTTTTTTTGTTTAACAAGTCAGCATACTGAAGCCTGACAAAACTTTTGCTTTTTCTAAGAACATTTACAAGGATGATAGCTCAGTTATCCCTCTGGAATCGAGAGGGCATACTAGGAAAGTGTTCCAAGTATACCAGACAACTCGTGCAGCTAATGCAAGGCCACACAGGGACTCAACTGAATAAATGATTCTGTATTAGCAGTATAATTCCATTTTAGAATTCTGATTAAAAGCTGCTGCATAAAAAATTTGCCCAGCTACATACTTTAAATAATATTACTGTTAGACTGGAATTGACATTTTCAATTTCAGAACTAGAGGCCTTAAGCTCTTCACAGCAGTAAGTACAATAGGGAAGACTATCAACTTCAACAGTTGTTTTCTGTCCTGGATTCTGGAGGCAGTTGTGTGATCCACCAAAGAAATATGTGGGATCCAATTTATATCCTCTATCACATTTACAATTAATTGAATTCAAGTCCAAGTTCTCATAAGCAACACAGAGCCCCCAGTTAGTGCAACCACTGGAAGCATTACTACGGCTACTACTCAGTTATCCTTCAGTGTATATTCCAACTTTACTTCCTGAAATTCTTCAAAAGACACATTCAAATTATTGTTATTAACATTTAAAAAGCTCATGAGTTCCACAGCACCATTTGAAGGCTGTGTGAAAATGTAACTTTCTGGTTCTTGGAGCTTTATTTAAGTAGTTATACCATTACAACAGCAACTTATGCCAAAGGCAAACGAAGACTGAACTCTGTGATGGGTATACATCGAAGTATGGTACGCAAAGGAATTTCATGGAGACCACATACATACAACATTCAATAAAGACTGGAAAAGTTAACCCTACACTCACTAGGTGTCTACTCACATGCACAGGCTTCAAATAAGTAGTTAAACCACCACTGATAGGTTAACTTCAATGTCAAATTCTGCTATATGCATTGGTTTCTTCTACATGTTCTAAATTCTACTTGAAAACATTGTATGTAGAGAGCTGAGCCTCTGGATATTACATTCATTATACTCCACCTTTAAAACTTGAACTTGACCTTCAGTAGTTATGTCCTTCAAAAGCTCACAAAATGACCGACATAAGTCAGCAGCATACATCTGAAATAAAATAAAAAAGGTACAATGCAATATATTTTATATATTTGTATATATTTCAAAACTCAATTCCTTTTGATTTGCACATGCCTAAAGACCCAGTTTCTCTTCATAGATCCCATCTGCTAAAATGTTCATCATTCTAAACTAATTAAAATCTAATCTAAGCATTTTGTTGCATTTTTAACATTGCAGCACATTTAAACAGTCAATCTGAAAGAATTTTCTAATGAAGAAGGTATGACAACAAGGCATAATATCCCTATTTCAACTCTTATTATATTCATAATTTTAATATGGTAGGGTAATTAGAGTAAACTGTAATTACCGAACACAGGACCTTTTCAGATATCAAACTACTAAATCAATCCACAAAGTATCAATTTTAAATAATAGTATTTCTCAAATCTAAGTGTCCACCATTCACCATAAAGAGCTAACATTAGAACAGTATGTTTGTATGCACACAAATCAATACAAGTATAAATGTTTGTGTGTACGGTATTTTCTAAGATGAGAGAAAACCCAGTTTGCCAGTAAGGAACTGAGGTGCTAATATGGATCTTTATATAATGGTAACGATAACATACCTGCAAAAATTCAGATGATGATAAGAAAATATAAGCATTGATGATCTTAAAGCAATTTTTGAGGTTTTCTGAACTCAGCTCTGGAAAAAACAGAAATCACAGTTCAGAATCTGATCACCAAACTGAAGTACAACCAAGATGATTTGCTTCTCAAAGTCTTTTTCCTATGGCAGCTTGTAGTGCCAGATGTCAACAAGTAGAAAAAATATCCTGGATCCAGTGCCAGTCAGGTTCTCTCTCCCTGAAGAGAGAAGTACAGAAGTTGGATGACAGCTCTTGTGCTCAAATGGAAGCACAAGAAGTCCTACAACCTCAAAAGCCAACACTATTTAAAAACAAAAAACAATTGAACAAAAGTCACGTTTTGGATGTAATACTGGGTTAAGAAGATATTGAAGACAGAAAAAATGAAACATGTACTTTAGAGACTTGCAATTACTGATAAATGGTCTCTCTCACACTGAGTCAGTAAATGCTGAGCAGAAAGAATGAAATAAAGATTGCAGTTCTGCTCTTCTGACCCAGATGCCATACCAAATGGCATTGAGCTGACACACACTGAGCTCTGGGGCACAGTTTGGGTATTTCAGTAAAGAGAGCATACTCATCTAAGGGATAGATACACACAGAGGATGATATGCAGCAGCAGCTTGAAGAGAGGAAAAAAGATATATCCTCAGACATTACCTGTAAGAGTGTTTAAGAAAAAAATAAAATCACTCTGGAACATGTATAAGCAAAATGAAAAGTTTCAAAGTTTCACATGACTGTTGATACTAGTGCAGAAAGTCCACATTGTATCTTTATATAATGCAATACAAGGCAAAAGACCGAAAATGGGATAAAATTCTTTAAAAACAGTTGGGGAGACAAACTATTCCTGGTAAAAGAAGCAGACCTTAGCATCATCACTTTTAAAATATTTAATAAAATCGTCATGGGCAACAGGAAAATATTTTTACATGAATTTTAAATAAATTTCCTTTCCCAGATGGAGCAAGCATCAGACTTCATAAGTTTCCCATGGCTTAGATGAAAGCAGCTGTACTAAAGTGTGGCTTTCACCCAGTGGTATTAGCTATACTACCAAAACCAATTATCACCATGACCATGGCTGCTTCGCCATTATAACATCTGTGTAGTTCTGGGGAGGTTCAACAGATTTTCCTTTTTTCTCCACCCATGAGGTAGAACATTAATGGTCTTCCATTTGATACAGCCACAGGACACCTCTGTATTCATGAATACATTTGTATGCCATGTCATATATTGTAATCATTTATTATGAGTATTTTTGTCTACTGACTTGAAAAGAGATGAACTCTCAATCCAAAACACTCATCAAAAGATTCCAAGGTATCTATGAGTTTAGCTTTAGTCGCACATTACAAGAGTTACATACTGAGCTCTAATTAGAGATCTGCATTTGTGTTTTTATCTTTACTGGGCACAATCACACTTGAAGTTTCAGACACTGAAACAAGTAGACAAATTCAAAATAAATGGTCATATAAACAAGAAGTACTACTAAGTTTTCAGTAACTTTCCACTCTGTGATTCTGTGAGAATTGATAAAAGGTAATAAAATGTGTGTACTGCAAAGCTGTACTTCAGGTCAAAATGAAAACAGGTATGACATATGCAATGGAAATGACAAAACTTCCATCGCATCTGCAGCTCACAGTTTACCATAAATTTTCTAGAAAGATCTCATGTTCAACTAACTACATTTAGAAGCTAATTATACATCAATTCTCTTGCCAGGATTTCCTAAATCAAACGTGGGGTTTTTTTTAATTTTATTCATGTACTCCTTTGAGTTTTGTTAGGATCAGAGGAGTTAGTCCAGTTCCAGTAACCTCGTTTTTGCCAGTACCTTTACAAATACAGCAAGTGCACATTAAACTTGATGCTTTTTGGAATAGGTATGTTCAGATTTTGACCATATTCCCAACCTTAAATTGTATCAGATTCAAATGTTATTTTAAGCAGCCTCAGTGCAGAAATGCTTCCATCCTCAGATAATTAGTGTATTTCTCCATTCTGCATTATTCAATACATTGAAAGACATGTATTAAAGAGACTGTGCAATCTCTCTACAGGGCAATTACATTTCAACAGAGTTGAAATGGGTAGCAGCGGTGCTTAACTGAAAACAAAGGATGACAATTATGCTGTGAATAATTATTGTACATCAGTGATAGCACCATAGTCTTTGAAGGTCAGTCACTTAGGCAAGTGAAATCAAGCCTTCATATGAACTGCAACACTGCTCCTGAAGTCAAATCTAATTGACTTGTATAACTCCTCTGACAACCACTTCCAACAACAGTAGTATCCTGAAATGGGTACAAAAGGATCTTTTCATAAGGACAATTCTATCTGAAAGGGAACAATTAAAAATTATTTTCAGATTAGTTAAAAAAGGAAAATCAAATACATATATCTTTCCCCTTCAAGTTCAAAAATCTCACGTGTGAATTCTTCTTTCCCTGCCCTCCAGCTCTTCTACTAGTTCATCCATGATGACCTCTGACATATTTTCTGAATTACTTACATGCTGATGTAGAAGCTAACCATACCAGAAATAGAGTTACATTACTTGTATATCACAGTCATTTCCTTCACTAAAAATAAATTCAGAAAACTAAGGTCAGGAGGTCAATATTCCTTACATCGTATTTTCAAGAACTAATTTTCTGGAGCATCCTGTTGCTAGTTCTCCACCCTACTCCAAAAGATGTAAGCATGGTAGTTACCTATTCAGAACTTCCCTTCACATCATCTGTCTTTTGATGATTTCATCATCCAGAAATCCACTGAAAACCAGTCTTGGATGTGATAAATAGAGACCCTTTTGTTCGACTAAACATGATGTTCTGTAATGCTATGTTGTGTAAAATCACGATTACATTGAAGGTTGATACTGACGCTGGCATAATTATTATGGCCTTGCCGAGATTCTTTGAATTCCAGAAAGCCGCCGCGATTAAAACACCTCCGAAAGGGGTAGAAGGTCAGAGGAGAAAAGAATCTTGTGATCACAAGAGGGCAGAAGAAGACCAGAAAAAAACCCTGAAGGCTGGAAGAATGCAGGCGCAAAGAGAACTCAGGAAAATACTCAGCAGAAGAGCCGAACAGATAAAAGGGAATGCGGGGGGGCACGGAGACACGGCCAGAAGTGGGTTACTTTTTGGCCGCCAGCGCGCTGTGATTTGCTTATTATCTTGCTTGCTATAATTAATAAAACTTTTCTTTAATCAATTTTAACACTCTCTCAAGTGTATTTATAACATTGGAGAGATTATCTTTTTTGTCTTATCTCAGACATTTAAGGCACACAAGACTTTGCAATTTTGACTTCTCAGTTAAAACACCTTTTTCTGACAGTTACATCACCACGTTAAGAAGGACAGAAGAGTCTGACCATAAGTGTTGAAAGTTTCAGCTGAATACTGGTAGTGGTGTACTAGAAAAACTCTGCTACAGGTTTAAGACTGAACAGTTATTTAATTAACTAGCACAGTTATCATCACTGATCAATACATTCTCTTTTGCAAGATGCTGCACCTTAAACTGTACTGTTGCGCTTGATTTATGTGAAGAAGATTCAAATGTCCTGAATGCAGCAGCTCCCTGAGGGGTAGCAGACAGCAATATTGTACTGGTTTTCTAACTACCATGTTTTAATATAAGGTTAGCACTAATCCAAAATTCCAGCTCTGTTTAAGCATCCTGATACCATGGCTGTGTCATGTGAATGATGCATATTTTTCAGCAATCAAAATTTTTGACCAATATGACACTCAGAAAAACAGTTTCTCAGAAAAGCCCTGAGGAAGTAAAGTAGTAGAGAAGCCTGTGGGATGAAATCACTCTGTGATTACACATCTGCTGCCGTGTTTTTACCATTCAATCCAAACCCTGATTAAAAAAAAAGTTTGACATAAGCATGTTTCAAGGCTTGTCCTAAAGAAACCCTATGCAGCTTAAATGCATTACTGACTCTACCAGCATCATACAGCTTTCATTTTTCACAATAAATAATTTTGCTTGAGAATGTAATTTTTTTCCAAAGGAGAGCATCACTATTCTGCAGGATTCATTCACAAAACACGGAAATTATTACAAGTATAGAATATTCCAGTATGCCTTTTTAAAAAGAGTTTGCCAAGGTTTCCATTTCTACTCCTCTCTACTCTGAAAAGTATCACATGAGGACTGGGGAGAAAATATCAGTAGCAAACAAACAAGACACAAATACATAGTATTTCTGAATTTAACTCAAGCAAACTAGCAGTGTGACAAACCATGAAATTCACAGCCATTCATACAGAGCAGGCTTCCTGCAGCAGACACCACCTCTGATTGACACAGAACAAGAAGGTGGAAGGGTAGGTGTATAGTTATGGATGATGATGATGATGACAATACTAAGGACTCAGCAGCTACAGAATTTTAATGGTAGCTGTGGAGTATTTAACCATAAAGCCACTACTAAAAAGAGCATTTGTCATTAGAGATCTTGTATACAAGGAAAAATAACCTTGACTTCACCTCGCAACTACCTACCAAGACATAACTTTCTACTGACCAGTAGAAATAAAATAAAACATTAAGTCCTGAAAACAATTATCAATTAAGAAGCTAACTTCTGTAATTCTGTGAACACATTTCTCTAAAGTAATTAACCCATTTGCTATATTCATGTTAAAACCTCAAGAGCGCAGCTGAAGATCTAAATGCAAAGATATTAACATAAAATTAAAATCTCCGAATTTTTATATTCCATTTAATTATGAAGCAAAAGCACTTAAAGTATCAGTATTTCCTAAGCATTGAATCCTAATTTTAAGTTTATATTTCGCCAACAGACTACTGTTTTTTATTTCAGTGCTTGACCCAAATGTTTATAGACATATTCCGTTATTTTGAAAACATTCTGTATTGTTATTATCTGAATGAGGGAAAAGCTAATAACTTCATTCTGGCTGTAAGCAGAACAGGCAAGTATTCCATATAAACAGTATCAGTAACACTTGGTACATTTGGTGTTAAATATCAGAAACTTCTTAAAATAACCTCTGAAATGATAAACTGAAATTTGTCTTATCTTTCAGGCACAGCAGCTCCAATTTATTAAAAAGAGAACTAGGGTAAGTAGATCATAAACATTAAAAAAGATGAGAAAGTCAGACAGTAAAAACCTGTTTCTCAATTTTTGTTACAATTTTGTGAGCTCCATTAGTACCTGCAGCCACAGAAGCACTACTTAGTGCATGAACAACAAGCTGCAGGAGAAAAATCATGAAATTTCATTAGTGAAAGGCTTACCAAGAAGGGCAGACATATTCTGAAATATTCTCAGGAGCTCTGGAGTAAGACATGGACAATTCTCCAGTGTCACTAACCTAAGAACAGATTAAGCAAAATATTTCAGATGTTGTATGAGTAACATTAAGCAATCATTTTGACAGATGTAAACATTTTAACTTCCAGTAACCATCTGTATTATCAACAATGTGTAACAATTAACAGAAGCATACTTCAACCAGAGCAATAGTCCTTATAACACACTCATCAGGTCTTGCAAAAGTAGGAAAACAAAGAAAAACATGCTACTGTCTTTTTATAAAGACAACAGAAGCTCTGAAATGCAACAGTGAGAATGTCTAAGTAGCTAACCAGGGAACTTGGAGAAGGTGGGTAGAGGGGGATATTTAGTGCATGGACAACATGTGTTCTATGCCTCAAAGGAGAAACTGTCATGGACCAGCTCACATGTTTACACTATTTTTACATCTGAAATGATACAATAGTTACCAGATATTGTTTATAACATTTTAAAATTACTGAGATTAGAAAACAGTACTTATAAATTAAGCTTGTATTTAAAACCACAACAACAAATTCCTTTTTTATTTCTGTATCTTAGGCATGGGCCTACCATACATCTGGTTACGTGAAATATCTTAGTTGCTTTCCTGCTCTTGGTTCAAATTCTTGGAGTCTTAACTGCCTCTGCCAGCTCTTCACATTTTTCTAATGCTCTAGGACATCTTAAAATACCATTCTTCTGCACTGACATCAAAAGAGCAATCTCAAGATCAGTATTATTAAGACGACATAAAAGTTCTGAATTGATACATGTAAAAGGCCCCTATGCTAAGTTTTTGAAAAGGACTTTGACTTGGTGCCAACAGCATTATAAATCTCAGTTTTGCTATATATGGAACAGATCATTTGTAGATTAAGTATTTGTAATTGAAATGCTCATTTTCAATTTAGATCAAAGGAATCATTCACTATTTTAAGACAAACTCTATGTACTCCTATTTTTCAAAATTTGGTCCAGGTAACCATTCTCCCCTCTTATAGCATCAGCTGCATCAGAAACAAATAAATCAGACTCATGGGAAACTGAGCACTGCGTCACTTCTTGTTTTATGTTCAGTCACCAAATAGCCCAAGATAAAGAAAGTAACTACATTTTATCCTTTTAATGACATCTCTTCCTGCAACCAGCTCTGATCCATTGGCTCACTGCTCTCCCAAAGTCAAACACACCAAACTGTTAAATTAGCACACACATTATAGAGTGTCTAGACTTTCTGTCTTGCTGTTCATTATCACTACAGAATAGTATCTTCAGTATCAACTGCCTGAAAATGAATAATAGAAGAAACACAACTAGAAACAGCTGAGTATATAAATTTCCTAACCTCCTGTTTTCTGAGAAAAGGTGTGATGATATAGGTGATGTCAAGGTAAGGTAACAAGAACATACCAATTTTAATATTCTAAGCTTTTTACAACATTTTTCTTCCAGGAATACAAAACCAACTGTTTTAAAATTAGAAATACAAAGAAAGCATTCTTACCACAGCTCTAAACCATCTTCCAGAAGATAGACATGTGGAGGCTGAGAAACATCTGTACTTAGTTGGATAACTGGAAGTAGAAAAGGGTAGAGATTTTTGCTGTCTGCTCCCAATCCCTACAAAATAAGAAAAATGTAAAATATGTTAAAAAGCCTTAAATCAAGCATTTCAAAAACAGCATGGAAAATATCTACACTGCTGTTACATTCACATATAAACAGGCATTCAAGAAATCAAAGGTTGAACTTGCTTCTATTTCATACAATAATAAAATAGTCTGATATTCCTCAGCTTTCTCTCACCATGTCTTGAGAAGGTTATGTTTTTCAAAAACAACCCAGTTATCAACAGTCTGCAAGAAAAAATGATAAAGAATATACATTCCTAAAAAAAAAAACATTCACAGGTCATTATCTTTCTTGGAGAAGTCATTAGGCTAACAAACAACAAATGACTAAAAGCTGAATGTTTTACAGGTGAAGAAAAGAATTACTCTTTGGTTCTTATAATTTACAAAATCATTTGGTATATTCCAATATTCAGGAGAAGGGTTTGTTTTCATAGCTACACAAAGATTCACAGACTTATGACAGTGATTCAGTTTCTAAACAATCCATGAGACTTTTGAACAATGAAAAGTAAATTTGGAACAAATTACTGAACAGCATTACAAAATACTTTAGTACTTAAGAGAACTGAAGGTAGTGGAATGCTGAACTTGTATAATTCCTGCATTTTGATAATGGAAAATTTGAAATTACTTGATATTTCTAAGTTGCAGCTTCTTTGTGGATTTATCTACTTACTTAAACAATTATGCCTTAAAAGATTTTTCTACAGATCTGTATTCTACAAATACAGCAAGAGATACACCTTTTGTAAAAAAAATACCCGTACTTTAGTCTCCACAGGGGACAGAAAGAAGAATTTCCACAATTGATTTATGGTAAAAATCTATTTCCTCTTTATTTCAAGTTATTCAACTTTGGAAAGAACCTTTATTTCTTCTTTTATAATATTTGTCATTTCCCTTTCGCTTTCTCTCCAATGTTAACCTCTACAATAGAATCCTTTTAAGTCATGCATTTCCACAAGTTCAAGACTGCCCTCACATTAAGTCTGCTCCTGTACAGACACTGTCCTAGGAGCACTTGGTCTCTGCTAGTCATAATACATTTTCTCTGAGATGCAGCAGGGGTTGAAGAAAGTAGTGTGGCATATAGTCTGTATTAAAGAAGTAGTTAAGACCACGGATTCTGCAGGCAATATTTTACCCTCAAGAGAGAACTGAGGACAATGTTTATGTGACTCAGATTCCTTACCTGGACGAGATGGATTAGGGTGGTTAGAATGGCACATCGTAGCATATTGTGCTCCTCACTCTGCTTCCAAAGGAGTGGTAAATACTGAACCAAACATCCTACGTATGGTCGTATCTAAAGTTCAGAATATAAATTAATTTCTTAATATATGAAACGACATGAATAATTTATCCAAAGCATAGTTTCTGAAAAATACAGAAGCTGCTCTGAATAAAAACACAGTTTGCTTGAATCTTTCTAAAACACTGTATTCTTTACTCTGTGACTGAAGTAACTTCTGACTGCAGAGTAGGTTGAAAAGAACATATTACTTATGGTGACATCTGTGCCTGGCAATCAAGCTTATGTAGTAAATAGAACACAAAAAATATTTAAAACTTAATATGCAGAAATATATTCATATTAGTATATTCTTCCCTTAGGATTCCTAAACAACAGAATTCTTTAAAACCAGAAACAGACCCAGAAGGGGAAAAAAAATACAAACCAAAAAAGCAAGCTGAATAACCTCGGGAGCCACTAAGCCTCTGAGCAGCAGTTAGACTATGTACCTTTCAGAGATATGTCCTAGCCTGTATTTTTTTCTACTGTGGTCTTCAATACTAAAAGGTTAATCTATTTGTCTTAGAAAGTATTTAATTAGGAATTAACCTAAACATATACAAGACTTCTTAACTTGTTTTTAGCACTGCTTCTCTAAACTGCAGGGAAATCTGCTCTCATGTTGACTTTTTCTACAAGTAATAATTATGAAAGCTTCATCTGGCTCTCAGACAGGATTACTTGTAGAAAGACGAGGTAAATTCAAAAACGTGCATTATCTTAGTCCTTAACACAGTAATACTGAAAAAAAAAAACCCCAAGCCAAACCCACCACAGGAAAACCTGAGACAAAAGCAGTCAACTATTCTTTGCTTAATCCTGCAAAATCACCTTCAAATTCTTTATGCAAAAAGTTGAAGGACATACTTTAACACTAAAGTACTGAGAATTAATAATGAGAATTTGAAACTTGTCATGCAGTTAAGGAGAGTGCTGTAGAGACAACTCTGACCCATATCAGTATCAACAAAAAAATTACAAATTTAACTGCACGCTCCCTATGAGTGCAAAGAATTTTTTCCCAAAATGTCTTTTTTAATATGCAAGGTAGATTAAAACATTAGTTCAAATATGAGACAATTAGAGTAAATCAAATATAAAAATAAAATTGCAAGAAATGCCACAAGACATAAAACTCCTTAGGTACTCTAAAAGCTGATTCAATACAAAAACTAGAGTAACTTTAGAAAAATAAGTTAACATTTTACACAAAAGATAAATGACAATTGAAAAGAAGACCAAGTAATGCCAACAGTGCAGGCATCTCTGACAACAACAACCAGTCTATTAATTGATGACATTTTCCTTCCACAACAAGTCTTCCTGTGTGTTCTTGGCACAAAGCTAAAACTGAAATATATATTAAAAAAATACCTGCATATTGACTCTTTCAATCACACAGGACAGAACATGAAGAACATGCATTTTGGTGTCACATTGTGTTACTTCCTGAAGTAGCTGAAAGAGCAATGTAAACATGGACTCCAAATACTAAAAGAAAAATAAAGAATTACAGGTTAGAGCATCAAAAATATAACTGGTCAGATGAACTGGTAATTTTCCAGTATGCTTAAAACTCTAAGATATTCATAAACTTTGAAAAACACTTAAAAAAAGTGTGCAGAATGTTACCCTTTCACTTGGAAAAAAGCACATTAGCCAATCACTGCCCAAGGGAGGTAAAAAAATTCAGATACACTCCTACATATCAACTCAAACATGATAAGTTTGAATGTATACCATTTTCAAGTTTTGATAAGCATTAATTTGATTTCACTGGTAAAACAGGCTGTTTCTCCAGAAGGAGTACTTTTTAGAGTCAAACCAAAGGTACAGCCTTCCAGCCTTTGGGCCAACAGATGAAGGTTGAACTGAAAAAGGTATCTTAGAAAATTCCAGTGTTTACAGTCTGACACAGATGCACTCTGCATTTTCAGTTTATCTGTTCTCAATTGAGTTGAAATGAATACGAAGTCAAAATGAAATGAGAAAAAACATCTGCTAAATTTGAGTGACGAAAACAAAACTTTGCTGTACTTATCTCTTTCCACTGTTTACGTAATGACAACAGTAATGACCACGGTAAAAAACACTAATATAGAAGTACCAGAAAGTGGTGCCTTTTTAAGGCACTACTGTAACCACACATTTGCATTTAATATTTTTAAGAAGCAGCAGGTTGGAAAGTACTGCGTGAAACAGATATATGGGAAAGCCACAGTGTCGTGGAGATGTATTTGTTAGATACAGTTTTAATATTTTCTTATCATAAAAAAACTTAGTACCTGGCAATATCCACTATACAGAGCACTAAGCACACTGCTATGAAGTTATACCATAACACTACATATTATATGAATTATAGCATAATACTACACATTAGTAACTTTAACACATTAGTATCTACACATTAGCAACCTTGACAGCAGCAGTGTGAGTTTACATTTTGATCTGTAAAGACTGAACATACAACACAAACATAAATTACTAAACAACATAGTTCAAAATGAAACTTGAAAATATTTTTCCCTGCTTTTCTCTATGGATAGGTCTACTCTTCAGAATATATAAATGCTCTTACTGGTAAGAACTGTTCAGTTCTGAACTCAAAGTCATCTACAGGTAAACAAACATTAAGGAAAAATAATACAGACTGCAGATAGATACCAAGACTCAAATGAACATATATTTCATGAATGCTCAAAAAATATAATGTGAAGAATTAGGAGTAAGTTTAAATGTTATTGTTTTCCAGTAACTCAGAATTAAGAACTAATCAAACAGCTTTGCAAGAAAGGATATTTAACTTCAGCGTCGTAGCTGTCTCAATACGGACCTGAAAGACAGAAGTCAAGAAGCATCATGCATTTGTCCACTAAACATTTTGATTATCCACAGAGTACCTGACAGTATCAGATCACTTGATGTTTTGGCAACTGAATCATTCTCTCTGTTCCATCATCCTCTAAGAAATGCAGTTAGTTCATTTCATTCACTTTCATATTAGTATCTTTTACATTTTATTTGTCATTGCTGAAGTGGTAGAAATATAAAAAGCTACTGAGACAAAACCTTCAAGGACAAAGGTTAATTATATAATTAAATGAGAAGTTATCTATCAAGACTGTGATAAAAACTCTTGCAATAGAAGAGGAGTTTTACTTGGAATTATGTCCTGTCAACCAAGAAGCACAGAATCAAATAAATTCAACAAGTTACACTGTTCTTCCTGTAGATGCTGATAACTGCCTTAGAAAACATTAAATAAAAACAGCTGACACAAAACACACCCTGCTCTGCCTAAAGTTGTCTGGAATCACAGAAATTATTGTTATGACTGGCAATTACTAACTAACATGTACCTACCAAACTAGCCAAGGTCATTTTTTTTTGTAGGCTGCTAGCCTAGTTCGTTTAAAAATAAAAACAAAACAAACAATAGTAAAACCAACATCTCAACTTCATCTCACCTGCTGGTAAAATAAAGGTGTAGCTTAAAACTACAGATTTGTACTCAAGCAGTTTAGCAACCAATGCCATTCATCATATCCTGTTAGCAGGTAACTTTAATGCCTAAATAATCATAGAATCACAGAATCATTATAGATGTAAAAACCTTTAAGATCATTCAGTCCAACCACCAAATCAGCATCACCATCACTAAACCATGTCCCTAGCTATATCCACACCTTTTCAAAACATTTCCAGGTGACTACACCTGTTTCAGTGCTTGACAACTTTCAGTGAAGAAATTTTTCCTCATGTCCAACCTGAACCTTACTTGGTGCAGCTCGAGGCCAATTCTTCTTGTCCTGTCACTGGTTGCCTGGGAGAAGAGACCAGCCTCCACCTGGCTGCAATCTCCCCTCAGGCAGCTGTAGAGAAGGACAAGGCCTCCCCTGAGCCTCCTTTTCTCCAGGCTAAACACCCCCAACTTCCTCAGCCACTCTTCATAGGACTTGTGCTCCAGACCCTTCAATATCTCCAATATCTTCAACAGCCCTTCTCTGGACTCGCTCTAACACCAGAATTACATTCCTGTAGTGAAGAGCCCAAAACTGGACACAGCACTCGAGGTG
>NC_031799.1:19257177-19291405 GCF_001522545.3 Parus major
CCAGGTCCTTTCCAGCCACTCTGCCCCAGCCTGTGGCACTGCCTGGGGTTGTTGTGACCCAAGGGCAGGACCCAGCACTGGGCCTTGTTGAACCTCACACCATTGTCCTCAGCCCATTGATCCAGCCTGTCCAGATCCCTCTGCAGAGCCTTCCTGCCCTCCAGCAGCCACACAGCTTGGTGTCATCTGCCAACTCACTTGGTCAGTGCTGTATAGTAAAGGGACTAGTCACAGAACAGATCTGTTCAATCTATACAAAGTATCCATTAGTTTATAAACAACTGTAAGACATTTCATAATTTTATTCCTATAAAAAATAGATCGTTACTCTTGAAACTCATTTTCCCACCAAACTCATCACTTACTGAACATCTTCAGGCCTCATTTAATGTCTTTGACATTACTGTTCAGTATCTCCACAATTAAACATCACCACATCTTCCCAATGTTTATCTTTTGCAAGATAAAACAGACTTTAAGGAATAATGTTATGAAATTCTCAGTCAAGTTTACACAAAGTGAGGTGTTTCTGTTTCATCTGTGGTTACAATTAATGTGTAGTCCAAAAGATTAGTTATTTATACTTACCACTAAGTCACGGTCTTGAAGCAAGTTACGAATTGCTTCATATAAAACAGGTCTCAAGTCTGATTTGAATTTTACAGAAATCCACTGTCCAATCAGCCATATTACTCGTCGGCGTATTGGTTTATACCTTTAAAAGTAGAAGGGAAAAAATTGCACTTGTTAACTCATTACACTTGTTGTTATTGAATCCTTTGGTGAAAAAGTAATCAAGAATCATGATGAAAACGTTATTGCCCTAAAACACTTCGTTTGTCAGTATCAACTTCAGTGCAAAAACCTTTTCCATTAAAAATCTTCACAAGTGACTCAGGAAAAAACAGCTTAGCCTGAAAAAGATAATTTTCATCCTAAATGTCTGAATCTTGAATGTCTCCCTAGAGATACAGTTCATTCTGCACACAGCAGACCAAAACAAAAATAAATGTTACATTTATTACTGCAGTCATGGTATCTACTGCTTTCACTGTAGTTCCCAGCAATTCCCTTGACATTCTGTTTATGCTCAAAAATTTTAAGTCAGATACAATTTAAAAACACAAACTTAAAGACTACAGCAACTGTCAGAGTAGCTCACTTCATCAGTCTAAAACTATTCCTAGAACAGACATTACCTAATCTTGCACTAGTGCCATGACAAGGGCACAAATCAAACAGCTTTAGAGTTGATGGGAAGAACAAACCAGAACAATGTTGAGAAAAACATTTCAAACTGCTGCTATTTTTCTTCACTGATCAAGTAAATCAGACTTTTATGTTTAATTTACAGATGTATAAAGTTAAGAAAGATGAACCATATTTAGAGAATTTTAATTAATATATTATCATAAATGTATTTTCCATTTGATGAATTACTGCCTTGTAAGCCATCAAGAAGCCATTTAAACAGACATCATTGAGGTTTCTCTATATTAAGTAAGTGTGTTTTATTAAATATTCCCAAAACTATAAGACTATAAACAAATAACATCCTCAGAGAACATGAAAGTTGTGGAAATGGTATACAGAAAGCACTTCATTAGACTGGAACACGTATCTAATGAGGAATTAGAGTCCAGCGTTGCTTGATGTTTACTGAGTGGCAGTGAAGCATAAGTAATGCATGCTGAAGCATGACTTACACAAAACATTGTCTCATTAATGCACTGTTCGATTTGTCAAGAAGCTGTGATGATAAAATATTTTCTACTCTTAGAAGGCCTGTATCTGACACTTATCTTGTAAACATCAAAAAAAGCTAAGTGATTTTCTAATCACTCTCAAACTAAGAGACTGAAGTTGGATAGTTTTCAAACCACTATCACATAAAGAATCTTTAAGTGACATGATGTAAATACATAACTGTCTGTAGAGTTATTTCCAGGTCTGGTCATATCTATTATTCAATACATAGATCCTACCTCTGCATCTCTACATTATTTCTGTCTCTGCCCATGATAGAGAAAGTACAACATGGCTTTAAGATTTTTTGGGGTAGGTGTGTGTTTGGGTATTTTCTGGGTTGAGTATTTTGTTTGGAGTTTTTTTTTGGTGGTTTTGTGGGGGTTTTTTAATACTGAAGTTTCTCATAGGTGCTCATTTTTGAGGTCCTACCTCTTGGACATTCACTATTTCTGGGAAAAGCTCACCTCAGAAGGTTAGCTTTTACAAAAAGAGCACACATTGACCTAGCATAAGTCCACATACTGGACCTAAAGCTCATGTAGGAAAAGTGACCATATTCCAAATTAAGGCAACCTCTGCTGCATTAGTCATAGGAGAATACCTTTAAGCAGCCTGGATAGGATATTCAAGCATCAGATATTCAAGTGAAAAGTACTTTACTTTCTCTCTCAGCAGGAAATGTTGCTTTACAGATGAGTTATCACAAAAAAAAAAAAATCAGTAAACTACTTTCATATTATAGAAAAGCTTCTCATTAACCAGTACAAAAATAAGCATCATGGCAAGTGATAAATCTGGCAGTGCAGTATTTCTAAAAATATTTTAGAACTTTTTTTATTAATTCCATATTTCTTCTATTGCTATGGTCATGGTTGATGGGTTTACTATCAACGAGTAACAAAAAATTCAGAGAAAGCAAAACACTGCAAACTCCACAGTCACTGCTCACAACACATAGGATTGTGGATCCAAACATCAACCAGCTCTAAGCAAGCACACCATGGGACATTCTGTGGGACAGCAGAGGACACCCTCTAACCTACTTTATCTGAACTGCCTATGTATTCCCAAAGCTGCTGTTAAAGCAGTACTCCATTCAAACCACTAACACTGCCTTCCCTTATTGCCATGGACGTCTCCAATGATGAAGGCAGTAGAAGCAGTCCAAGTAAACAGGGCTTCAAAATTCTAGACTTTTACTGCAAGCTTCTCTCCCCACAAGAATTTCATCCTGGGATATCAGAAATGCCAACCAAATGGTTAGATCAGGTGTCTTCCTGACTGTAATACAACTGCATCAACAACATAAAACTTGCCAGTTTTACTTATGCTGTATAGGTGTGGCAATCATTCTTTGACACTAACATAAGGTTACACATCCAAAAGTAAGTAATTAATTATTTCAATATTTATTGTAGTGGAAAGAAGCATTTTAATATTTTAAGTTCCACTCTACAGGAAACTCTCTTTGTAAATGGAACACTTGGAAATAAAAGAACTGATTAGTGACCCATTATGGAAAATCATTTTACAATTTATAGCAGCTCCTAAAGGTATAAGGGAACAAACTAGTTCATGTTTCACATAAAAATTACCACTGGTCAGATGAACTGCAAATGTAGAAGAAAAACATAGTAACAGTCTTCAAAGGACACTTGGTTCACTGCCAATTACAGCTCTGAGAAAAACTGGACATACTTATTTAGAGTCAGCTGCTGATTTGAACTTGTCTGATAAGGACTGGCATGCACAGTAGTGGTCACTGCCCTTCCCCTGGGCAAAAAGTGACCTTGAAGAAAAGGGAGGAACAGTGTCCTGTTCACTATATAAAGGGAGGAACAGCTATTCCTGTTCATAACAGATAGTTACAAAGAGAGACAGCTCAGTCTGTACTGAGATACCAAAAATGATCTTTCAAAATACCCCATGATATCCACTAAAAAACAGGAGGTACTGGTGTGAAGGCCATCCTTCACACAAGTGAGGGTGACCCTGGTGAGAAGGAAACACCAAAGAAGACGGAATGTATAAAACACTTAATGGAGAACAAGCTGAAATCACTCACTCCTACAACACAAACCAAACCCTTGTTACCCTCATTGCAGAAATAGTAACTGAAGAGAATTACAGAGGGCTTATATTTAAACATAAAAAGAAGAACAAATCACTATCTTGATTAAAAAAACTACAGTTTTACAGGGACAACTTCCACAGATTTCAGTTGAACTTTGCTGCTTACAGGACTCCAGGGTCTCTGGAGGCCTAAACGTCCTTTTTTAAACAAGCAGTGGTGGCTATCCTAAGAAGGTTTAGTAAACTCCAGTGTATGCAAGAAGACAGACAATCTAATTTTACAGAACCCTGGAAGTATTCACCACACAGTAATTTAAACTGAACTGCCAAGAACACTGTCACTTCTGTGACTGCTATCAGTTTTCTGTATGCATTCCATATCTCTCCTCATTTAATGGGTATGTTTCAAGGTTGAGCATTTTTCAACTCAGCAATCATTAGGCATTATATCTTACCAAATTTGTATCAACAGTTTGTATTTAAACGATGAAAGCATAACAAACCAAAGTGTTTACCTGTCATGAGAAACCTGTAGTTCTGCTAAGAGTTGATTTTTAAACCATTGATCAAAATCCACACTATCAAATAGTTCATAAGCAGCCAGTCCAACCGCATTATACACTGGGGAAAAACAATAGTCATGCTTATTGTTTGCTTAAATGTTAGTATTTTTAATTCTAAATAATCAGATTAATTTAATATTCAGACCACATTTTAGTAACCTTAACATACTAAAGAAAACAAAATTAAAGCATATCTTTAGAAAGTTTTATCAGATCATGGTGAAAGGAACTCAGTTGGAAATTATTAGTAAGACACTATAGATGAAAGGTTAGATTCTTGAAAATAGCTAGAAGCCAAAAGAATGAGGATCTTATTCTATCACCAAGGAGGTTCCATAAGAAACAATTCTTTTGCCATAAAATCTCACTTGTAAAATGGACAGACTATCTCTACAAAAATACTGAAGGTCATTTACTTGGCCCAGCAGAAAGAACAGGACAGTAAAGGAGATTGCTTGTTCCAGAAAAAAGCCCAAAAGTAGAGTATTTTTATATAAATACTTTCAAAAGTGAAGGCCAACATCAATGAAAGGAGAATTAGAATTTAGGTCCCACTTTCCAAATTACTTTAAAAAAATCTTGCAAATTCTTCATGCAATTTTTAAGAAGTAAAACACATACATGAAAGTGGCTCTGTTACTTAAAAGATAAAATAAAATTTAATTTACCAGCATCTTTAATCAGTATAGCATTGGTATTTTCCATGTTGGTAGATCCTACAAGCCAAAGTTAAAATAAATAAAAAAATGTCACTAAAACAATGCAAGCACCTTTGCACTTAAATGCTTTAAGAAATGAAGACATGATTTAAGACTGCTTTCACTGCTTTTATTCAATGTGCAAGTTCAGACATTTCAGGTTTGATATTCTGTTCAGTGCATATATCAAAATCAAATCTCTGCTTCCACACCCTATTTCTGACTTCTTTTGAGATGGTAATTTTTAATAACAACAATTTCAAATGAATAGACTCAAAACCTGAAAATTGCAGGCAACTGTCAATCACACAGTACTACATCCAAAAGGGTCCTAGACCTAGTTCCCTGATTTTTTATATACGTGTACCTTAAAGTAAATATTTTCTGAAGTTTTAAGAATTAATGTATTCTTCGTATCATCTAGTTTTTCAACAGTAAATCTCAATTTGAAAACATAAAGAGCAGAAGAAAACTGCTATGGGCCCCAAGAGAATTAAAAAAGTACAGATATAGCTTTTAGCATGGTAGTATTAACTTATGAAATTTTTGGGAAACAAAAACACATTAACTGTCAACCCTATTATAAAGAATTGTTTATTACTCCAAGCCATCCCAAAACCTACGTACACAAAGTACTTTATGAACAGATTTTGTGAAGTCAGAAACCACTCTCAGAAAATGAGTATTTATTTTATTTTAATAGAATGCAATGACCCTTCCTGATAAGCTCAAATACAAAATACTCTAACTCAACTAAGAAAACCAGGGGAAACAACCTGAACTGAAATAACAGGGGGGAAAAGAAGCCACTTCCACTTATTATCTTTCCTGGCCATCATAAGACTTAGTTTGGGGGCAAAGAATCAAAGTAAAACAAAGAAAACATGAATCACTCCTCAACCTATGAATAATTCGGTCTTCATACAGGAAACCTATAAATTTTTTAAACAGATTCTTCAGATTTGGAAAGTAGTCTATATTATCCAAAATGACAGCACAATTTAACTTTTTCTTTTAAAGTTTTTTCTCCCCTGCCCAAGATTTTTGCAGAGACACAGCATGAACCGGCTTGCAACATTTGAACAGGAAGTTCCCAACTAAAAACAACCCAAAGAATTCATTAAGCCTGTGGATCACTCCCAAGAAAGCCTGAAACCTCATGAATTAGAAATGCCACAACATTTTTCAATCATCTAGAATAGTTACGATGAAAAACAAAGAGCCTTTAGGACTTCCTCGTCCTAGATACACAATGCATTCCATTATGGTAGGTTTAGAAATAATTGTAGAATATTAACATGTCCTTTCAAAAACACAGATAGAATGCACTATATAAAATCAGATGTTGCAAGGTCAAAGTTTTGTTTAATATCTGACAAGACTATGTTATAAATGTAAAGAACTCTACATTTTATATTTCCACTACTTTTTTAAAGAACTTACCTTGTAGACTCTGAACCATTTCTAAAAGAACTGGGGTAAGAGTCTGATTATATTCATGAAAAATATCAATAAAAAGAACTTCTGTGCACGGCTGAAAAATTAAAAGATCTGGTTAGAATCCACTAAAATAAAGGCAATTAAAATACATATTATGCTAAAATTTTAAGTGCGGAATACCTCACACTGAAGGTCACAATTTAAAACACAATATTATAGTAGCAAAATTAACATTGTAAGAAGTACCACTCTTTCTACTATACATTGTGCTTAACTCTAGCAAGAGTTTGATAGCTGCATCTATATCAACCACTGTTCTGGCAGAACAATGAATGTGTGGAGTGAAACAGCTGGTGCTGTGCTGCCAGTGACCACACTGCAGGTTTTCTCTGTATTGGCTTATGGGCTCTAGTCAGAGACTTGGACTGAGCATCATTTTACAACCACAACACACAAATGTATCATGCTGCATTTTTAATTTTAAAATAAAAGTAATTCAGCAAATAAACTTCGAGATCTCTCTGCAAAGCAAACCACAGCAGTTAGAAATGGGAGATACACTACAACAACATATTTCTGATCTGAACTAAATTAACTAATATAATAACTAGTTAATGAATATAATTAACTAATGAAGATGCATCTGGAACTTGCTTCACTTGTCTACTAACAGTGTCTTAAATGGTAACATCAGTTATCAGTTTAAAAAAGAGAACTGCTGGCTTTAACCAGATGCTACATATTTCAAATGCTGAAACAAACTCTTTTTCCCTCCCTCCTAACATATGAAGTGCATAGATTGCCATGTACTTCAGCAAGTTTAAACGCTGACAAAAAGAATGAAATTAAACTTTACTAAACCTGAAGAAAGATTAAGAATTTTTTCCAAACATTACTTGTCTTGGTTACAAAACCATCAAGAATTGCATTCAAGAATGTTTAATGTGTTTCTCTCAAATTCAACACTTACTCGGAGACTGTACTTCCAAGAATCTCCTCCAGTCTCTTCTACAGCTATTATTTCATGAAGAAAAGAAAAAAGCATTATTTCAACTATGGTTCAAACTAAGTTTAATGTTAGGATAAGAGGGTATCATAGACTACTGAGAAATCTTTTGTTACAAAAAAAAAGTCTAGAGGGAATATTTGTCCATGTAAGAAGACTGCAGAAAATAAAATGGCCAATATTGCAGTAGGCAAATTGTAGAGACAGTGTAGATATAAAGCACTTACACAAGTATCTAATTACACTACAACCAACTATACAGCATGTTTCTTACTGAAGCTTTCTGGATCCTCTTCCCACATGGTCAATTCCTCCTTCGTCAGCAGGAAATAGTGAGTGACTAATCTCCTACATATTTCCATTAGTGTTGGGTATGTGAAAAAAGCTGTCTTTATCTTATGTGCTTCAAGAGTTTCAGGACTGCTGTCTGAAATAAAACATGAAGATTTCAGATTACAATTAAGGGGCTAAATGATCAAAGACTAGTAAAATTAGAAAGAAGGCAATAAAGAAAAAATTCTTATCCTCTGAGAAAAACAGAAAAAAGTCTCTTTTCACCGCAGACTTTTAGACAGGTTTTTAAACAAATAATGTATTCTGACACATACCGTACATACAAAAAACTTTTTTTCAAATTCATAGAGAATACTAATTGTTATCTATGTGAAATAATGTGAAAGGTTCGGGTATTTTTTTAATTCACATGTACAGAAGTGCATGAAGTTTCAAAATGAAAGACAGTCCTACAAAGCAAAACATACGAACTCCTTTATATTCGACTGCATTTCCAATCCACTGTGTTTCTGTATTTAATTGTACTGCTAATAGTTAACTACAGAAGATACACCATTTTATCAAACATATCATATGGGAAAGATGCAAAAAACTAGTTCATGAAAAGAAACCAAACTTTATACCTCAGTACCTTTTAAAAATAGTTCAATGGAAACTAAAACAATCAAAAAAGAAAATATATTTGTGCTCATTTTGCATTTAAAATTCTTTTAGAATGTTATTATCTATATACATTAATGCTTTGAAAGTTAAAATTACCAGTACAGCGGCAGAACCATACATTCAGTAATTATTAAAACAACAAAAGAATTTAGCTGTTTAGAATAGCTAGCAAAATGTTTCTCAAGGCATAAAAAATTATTTCAGTAAATATTAACAGTACCTTCAATATTTTTGGATGGCTTGTATGCATAGTTTTTTACAATCATCTTAATGAGATTCATGCATTGTACAATAAACTGCTCAAATACAACTCCTTCACCAGCTTCTGTGAAAACATAGCTTACAGAGAACTCCAGTGATCTCTGAATCAAAGCAGTGAATGAGAAAGGATGTTGATCCAGGAAGTCCAAAAGCTTAAAAAAAAGGAAGTACAAAAAGAGAAATCAGAACATTTATAGTGAAGCCTTATTAAATGCTTTAGTAAACTAGTTATCACAAACTGGTGCCAATTTATGTAAAAATTATAGAAAATTTAACATGGACAGGAAATTAGGAAGAGATCAGTATCAATTCTTAATGAAACATTATTTAACAGCAAAATTCCTGATTTGGGTTCAAAATTACTTTTTTTTTTAAGTATAAGGAACAATATCAATTTTCAAATGGACCAGCTTGCTAGTAGTAAATAAAATATATTAGCCATCCTTAAAACAGTGAGTATATGAGCAGATAATTAATCCCTATTAGAATCAGTGTTAGCAAAAGAGGTATGAGGGACATAGAACGTCACCCCCAACAACACCACTGCAGTACAAGCACTTGCTTCCTCAACTTAATTTCTCCAATTAGTAATCTAAAATACACTGGTGGATTCATTAAATCTCCTTTACTACTGCAAAAATGCCTAAACCTATATTCATGCATGTGAATTTCTATAGGTGGTAGATTACCTATAATCAAGTTTACTTTTTCTAGAGGTCTGTGAAAAAATTTGCACATTTGCAATCAAAGTACTATGACAAAGATCAAAAATAATGTGTCAGAGCATCTTCAGCTCAATTTTGGTGAAGCTGATAGGTGCTTTTTACTTCTGATAACTAGGCTGAATATTTAAAATAGACCCATGGCCTCTGAATAGAATCTGAAAACAATGGGAACTCTGAAGGTTTTGTAACTTTAAAAAAACCCCAAAAAACAGAAACAATAAACCAAAACAGACCAAGTGTCTATGTAAAAATTACCTTCAATACAATATGCATTTAACATTTACACAGAATCAGCTAACAAGTCCAAGTGTATTACACAATACAAGCCTCAGAGGGCAAGAGAGAACGTCATTCGTTTTCTTTTGATTAATGAGTGTGGCCAGTAATTCCACAGAATTAACAAAGCCATAGAAACAGTGACCTAACTAGCGATAAAAAATAAGATGAAAAGCCTAGCTCTTCTTTATTCCTTAATACCATTACCATTGTTTTACCAATGTTTTCAGAACCATTCTTTAAACAAATCCTAGTTAAATAATTTACTTACAGAATGCACCTGATTTTCCTTGAGCTAAGAAAATGTATTCTTCGCTGCTGCAACTTACATCAGCATGAATAAATAGACACCCACTTTACCAAAAACACATCTCATAACAAAGAAGTTTTAAGTTGCAGTACCTTCTATTTCTTTGAAAGGTCTGAAAGAGATTCACTTTAAGGCACATGTATGTCTGGATGGGGACTGCTTCTCATGAGCTATAAACTATACAGTAACTGAAAGGAGATTTTACTTACCACTTTAGTGAACAGAATTATGGTCTTTTCTAGACGATCTCTGCATATGCTTTCTGCTCTTATTCGTCTACCTGGTAAATCAGACATTTCACAACTATCATTTCTTAGACTTTCATTTTCCTTCTAGGTAGCTAAGTTTTAAATATTT
The DNA here is from genome assembly GCF_001522545.3 of Parus major. NCBI lineage: Eukaryota > Metazoa > Chordata > Aves > Passeriformes > Paridae > Parus > Parus major. The sequence continues at coordinate 19,267,593 of NC_031799.1, forward strand.
AACACCAAAGAGTAACTTTTTTTTATTGCAGTTAAGAGATTAAGTTAATCCTGAAAAAAGTTCTGGGGCAAAATAAATTCCAAGTCAAATTCAAGGTAGTGAGTACTGGAAATAAAAATATCTTAAACTGTTTCAACTGTAGTGAAATCACTGCACTTGATCAGGCTATAATAATTGTGACATCACTACAGAAAATTCAGTGATAAAAGGTAGTTAAAATAATGCAAGCAAATGCTAGTATAGACAAAAAATAATTATGCTTTGGAAATATAAAGATGTTCTTTCAATAAAACGATCACTGTGCTGTTCTAGAACCTCCACCTTAAAGAAAAAGTCATTATGGACATTAGAAAACATTCTGAATTAAGAAAAAAACCAAACAAAACTTTTGTTAAAAAAGAGAAAAACCAGAAAAGGCCATATTGAAGGCATACAGACAGAAATATTAATGTCCTCATATTCTAGGGCACTTCAGTATGGGATGGCCTTCAATTTCTTCTGTTCAAACTTGGCAACTTTCCTTTCAAAATGAAAGAAGAGCCAGATCTAGCCTGATGACTGCAGTATAATGAAAGTGGTAAACAGGAGCAGTTTCCCTCTCTTCTAAAAATGAGGCTCAGATCAGCCCTCTTACCAATGTACAGGCTCCTGAACTCAGGAACTTCATCAAAATATCCAAATTACATAAAACTTATTTAAAAATAAAAATAAAAACCTTCCTGTTCAATTTAGACATCTACTCTTGTAAAAAGTGTTGTCAGAATATGACACCAAATACAATTTTGGTGTGATTTTAGTCCGTTGATACAAAAAGGGACTTTTATTGAATTCTTCTTTGATAGTTTCAGCAGCATTTAAAGAAATAGTTTAAAATTATACAGAAATACCTTGCAACAAAATGATTATTGGTGATGCACTAGCCTGTATATTTTCATCCCCCTTCTAATGTTTAACAATGAATAAAAAGAAAAATACTCAGATACTTACTACACTCCAGAAACTGTTTGAGCCGTTCAAATACGGCATGTAGAAAACCCTGAAAAACAAACATGTCTTTGAAAGATCAAGCTTATTCTGCACTGTACTATGAGAACAAAGTTGTGTCAGATTGAAGTCTGACAGATGTCTGTTAAGTTCAGATGTTACCAGCTCAGACATGACTTTTAACTGAACTCTTTGATTATTTTGAACAATTTCCTCGAGAAATTAACAATTAGCTAATAAATAGACTACACAGATGATCAAAACTGACCTTATTAGTACCACATAAACAGCATAGCAGCTCCAGTAGAAGGAAGGATAAGTATCTACAGACATGTCCTTTAAAACATGCTTATCCAGTTCTACCCTGTTCTCAACTTCCTGTCATAGGTCATAGGTACTCAATTCCTCCAACAAAACAGGCAGCACTGGAGGTTGAGGAATGTGCTTGGGTTTCTTTGTCTGACTTTTATCTCAATCAAATAAATGTGATACAACAAGCATGTCATCACCTTCATCACTAAATGAAATGCTTTTAACTGGGGGGCAGGAGAGCAAGACATCTTTCAGTAAGCAACAAGTGTCACCATCATGTGGTGTGTAAATTGGAAAGGGTGTCTTTTTTTAAACATCATGCCATTAGTGTCATAGTGCTTAGAATCTATCTAGGATTTGAGAGCTCTTGACTGATGGGAGGACAACTTGACTGATGAGAGAATGTTGTTTGATCTTCCTTTGCATAATACAAATGTGTGCCTTTTGACAATTTTCAAACACAGCTTGTCATCACAAAAGATTTCTAATCTAATCTAGAACTAGAAACACACTTACCATCACCTCTGCATTCCAATGGGGTTCTACAAAGCCATGGACCGTCAGTTTCCGAAGCACTAGGAGAAACAATTAGTTGTGTAGCTATCTATTAGCTCTTGTTTCAACCAATTTCAGAACACAATTACAATTCCACTTGCTGTGCCTTTCTTTCAACTCAAGGCTTTAAAAAATACATATAATTTTAGGTCCCAGATGCTTCATCCATACCTAATATTCACCTTGTTGAAATTAGTTTAAAATACATGTTGTGTAAAATAATGAAGAGAACTCCAAAAATTACTCAGTCAGGAAGAATTCTGCCAAAACTCTAAGTAATTCAACTCCTGAAGGATCCTGAAGTAGGAAAAGGGCCAAGTATAGTTAAGTAAGGCTCGTAAGCTACTTGTAAGTTCTCTCAGGTTTACCACTGCAAGTAAACTAGAAAAGCCGTATGCTGCATCTTCTGAAACAATTCAGGACGTGTATTATCTACATGTATTATCAAAAATCTCAATTGTTCAAAGCAGCAAAGTAGTCAGGATATGCTTTTACTCCACTCATACACCTTTGAGCATCAACCTAAAACATAAACTAACGGCCAAGGCTAGCTTTTCACCAGACACAGGGTGAACTTAATGGAACGAAACTTGTAGTCCAGCTTCCTCAATTAAGTGCTAAAGACATGCATGCCTAAATTACAACAAACATACGAAAACATCCTGTTATACCACCCACTTTCCAACCTCCTAGACATTGACTTCTTACAACATGCACAGTGGAATGCAGTTTCTCACATACTGAGAAACAAGACTACTCTCTCCCCCTTCTGCATGAGCAACCCTCCTGCCTTGCTAACAGTACCCATAAAATAAACCAAGAATATAGTTATTCCCAATGGGCATGGCTTTGGAATAGAGAATGGGCACTCTTTACCAATGAAGCTATACACATTCCCTGTGAAGAAAATTATTTGATTCCTTACCCCTAACATCATTCTATATTATTACCTTTCAACGACAACAAGGTCCTTTCAAGTGAATTTGCAGCTGCAGCTTCGTCCCCTGTACAAATCTGCTGTAGGAATGTATCCGTATGATGATTCCACAAGGAACATGCAAAGCTATAAATACTAGATGTAAGCTGCAAAAGGAATGTCAAGAATATATTTTGTTTCCTGAATTTTGCTATACCATAATAAATCCCAGAATTTTAAAGGCCGGTTTACAGTATTAAAATATTTAATCCAGCCTCTTGTACGTATTGCAGGCCACAATGTTTAATTTGCTTTTTTTTGTTCTAATGAGTTGTACTAATCTAAATGTATTTTCAGAAGAACACCTTGCCTTTATTTGAAGACGTTATGATAGACTTACTGTTTCCCTGACTACTTGGGTCTATGACTCTCACCTTAAAGAAAACCATTTAGGGCTCCTTTCTTACCTGGCTTTCAGTAAATACAGCTGCTGCTGCATAATACGGTATGATGCTTCAAAAAATTATCAGCTTTCCTCATCATCTCTCCTCCCACAAAAACAAGCTGTCCAACTTAAATTAATGTGTGAATCAACTTACTCTAGGACATACTTAGCAGTTACAGGTGCAATAGTAATGAACAATGCCTACTCCAAAACTATCTTTATTGATAGCTGCAAACACTTTTTCCCTCAGTGTTTTTAAAACACAGAATGAAAAATAGTTTCTCATCAGGTAGAACTGAACAAATCTCAAATTTAACTCATATTACAGTTCACACACAGTGCTTAACATACAGAGATATCTGAATTACAAACAGAAGATGAAGGTTTTCTCACTCAGTTACAGTAGCACATGACAGCTTCATAATTACAGAAATCTGCACTTAGTCTGCCACACCTTATATCATGGAGTCAAAAGCACGTGACTTGTTTATTTAGTTGCTTTGACTGAGTAAAGGTTAGTAAAGGTCCTATTTACAAGTCAGTCTTCAATGCCTCAGACTCCTGATGGTTATTTCACCTTATTGATTACATAGACAGAAATTTCTACAGCGATGAAGAGGTAAACCTCAATAAACAGTCTTCATTTTCAGTGCTCACTCATTCCTTTAAAATGAAGGAATAAACTAAAATTTCAAAAATTCAAGAGTAACATATTTGGAAAAAATGTTTAACTCAAGAAATTCAGTCAACTGTACTACATCCAAATGGGTTTGGAGATGCATGGCCTACAGCCAAAGTTATGTCTGTGTTCTAATCAGTGGATTTTTACAGTGGAGAATATAAGCTGAATGACATGAGATTTTGCATTCGCATTCACATCTTGCCTTTTAATTAACTTGTAAAGATGGCCTGGAAAAACCTCAAACACATTCTTGCTGATGACAAAAAACTAAAATAGGTAGTAGGGAAGTCTAAACCCTGGTATTTCTTAAAGACTATACTGACTTAAGAATTCAGAATACACTTCCAAAAAAACTCCATAAACTCCTAGAAAAGTAAGATCATATACATCATAAGGCTGATATGCAGATACTGTTCTGTTGATGAAGCTCTGCTTCTTTACACAAATTAAGACAACATTCAAGTTGTATGCAAAATTAATAAATATGTCAAACATGTCACCCAGAAAGTGACTTCCAGTTATTGCAGTATACAGATACCCACAAGATAAGAACACTTCTATTCCAGCAGACATTGAAGTACACAGACATCCCAGCTGATCTCAGGAAGAAGTGAGCATGTACAATACACAGTTTGCATGCTCTACAATACTGCATCACATTACTTACATCATAGAAAAGCTTCCTATCTGCAGCAAGCCGCTTGGATGCCAGGGTTTTTGTAACATGGTAAAACGTAAGTAGTGCCCTGTGCTGTTGAAGACCATCCTGCACCTTCACAGATTCTACAAGAGTGGGTATAAGTTCTGGCCATTGCCTTGGGCAGTCCACTCTGGCAACTTTAGCAATCAGTACAGAGATCTGAGTTGCTATCTGCAAAAAAAAAACCAAAAACAACAGACATCACTAAGTCAAAGGGCATTTAGCAAATGAATAATGATGAGATCCACAGCCAAATAAAAGCTGAACAAAAAAAAACTAGTATGGATTGTTAGATTTTTGTGTGCTTTTTCTCAAGCTGTTTTTAAGTTTGCTGACTGCAAACAATTGTGGAGAAAAAGTATTCTATTTTATGTTTGTAGCAATTATTTGCATAAAATACTTGACTTAATACCTTGTTAAAATTTTACATGACGATCAGTAACTGTATTTATTCTAGAAATCACATAAATGAAGAAACAAATATTTGGGAACCACTTTTTACTTAGTGGTTTTTCTATCACTTTCTATTAACATACACTGCTGAATACCCATTACTCCTAATTCTGCCCTAGCTGACTTTTAGAGAGAGCTATCCCTAGCCCCAGGCACATGTGTACATACATGTAAGCCTATGACCCATCCCAGTAAATGGAACTGAGACTCTTTTGCTCCAGATCTTCCAGGGGTGCCTGCACCACCCATGCTATCTGACTTTGGTTGCTTGGCCCACATCCCACCCACACCAGTCTTGCCAGCAGCTGGAACCTGGTCCTTGCAGCACACTCACATGATGAACAGAGTGAGATTACACTGTAAGACAGGTAAGGGTTGCAATCAGATTGCAGGACAGGCAGTGGTCATCAGGCACAGGGTCACAGGCACAGACCACCCATGGTTTATGCAGGACTGGCCCTTCTTATGCCCTCTTTTGGTTTATTCCACACTTGGCCGCTGTGCAACTCCCTTCTCCTAGACATCCGTAACATATTTTGTATGGTCCCTCAAAACCCTACCTCAAATATCCAAGTATTTCACATTCTTGTTTTCCCTGTTCTTACCCCATTCTAACTGAAAAGGTCCTTGACTGGATTAGTAAAGCAGGCGCTCTCTCCTTCAACACACTAGAACAACCACATTTCCAGCCTGGGGAAGAAGTCACCTTCTTAGGCTACCAGAATGAATCCAAGCGATTTAAAGACCTCAGAAGGATAGAGCTATGCTCTTCTTTACTGCTTCCTGAGCTGTTTCATCTGGAGTCAACCTCACCAAGTTTTCTACAGTATTTATTCCTACCACGCTGCTTAATGAGACAAAAATTGCTTCAGGAAAATGATGCTAACACTCCCAATGAAGAGCTGGGAGTCCTAGCTTTTACCAGATCAAATTACTTTAATTGACAGAGGGAGCAAATAAAGTCTTCTCCCTATGTGGTACAAAAAGCAACCTCCCAGGAAAGCCAAAAGTACTTCTGTCTTGAGAACTGACTTTTTAAATGGGGAGAAAGAAGAAAAAGAATTTGCTGTCATACATTTGAAGAAGTGCTTTGTTCCACTGTTCCCTCCATATGCTAAATATCTTTGGAGGGCAGGGAAATTATGCTCTCAGCAGATGGTATGTTCTCCTTCTCTTCTCCACCCACCCTGGAAGTCAAGTTGTATCATCACATCTCCATACTATGCCCATTTCTCACTTTTTTGTGTTGTTCTTCTTTCTATACAAGAGTTATAATTTTTTCTGCCTTCAGTGATGCAAAAAGCACAAGCAGATAGCAACTGTGCTATGAACTATCTGTGACTGGAAATGTGCAGTTATCAGGAACACAGGATATCAAAACTCAGACATATCAAGCAGGCTGGGAACTAAACGAAAGATTCCTCTGAAAGGACACCTCAGGATACCTACAACAGATTCGGAAAAAAGGGGAAAGAAGGGGATATGAAATCTGTAAACATATTTCAATATTGCACATAATTGTTTGGGCAATTACTTAGACCTCTACCATAATAACAAACAGAAGTCTCCACATCTGAAAAAATTACATCCCAAAAAATGTCTTAAGGACACACAAATCAAAACATGAAGCTACCAGTCTTTAAAATGCCAGTTAAGATGTTCCAATCTCAACTGCAACTATGGTCAGAGAACTCCAGAACTGTTCATCAGGAGTGGCATTTTTAACTACCAAACATGCTATGCTGTCATTTTAGCAGGAAAACTGATCAAATACTAATGAATGTATGGAAAAAGTACTGATAAAAAGTTTTAACTGTTTTACAAACAATGTAATTAGTATTGGATTTATAATTAATTTACCTATTTATATGTGCAAAAAACATACATACTTCAAAATTAAACATTTGATAAATTATATGCTACCTTGAAGAAGTATAAATGACGCACATTATTCAGCTTGACATACTTTATAGTTCTTTTTGGTTAAAATATAGAAACAAGTAATATTTGGTCATATTGTTTACATTGAAACTATAGCTGCAAAACACATTTTACAATACCTTATATACTTTTTTAAAAATTGCATTTGCAATGAAAATTTTTAACTCTAGTCAAAACTGCCATTTCCCAATGGGCTTCCACAAAGACTACATTACCCAGACTTTGCTAAATTGCTCTAATCCTAGAAGTTACATTAATCCTGTGAAGAAATCCAAAAAAGTTAAAACTGTCTGCAGAACAGAAGTTTATTTCCAATGCCTTTTCTTTTTAATCTTTACATTATGCCTATCATTTCTGTACCTCCTTGACAAAGTCATTTAAGATCTAGCTATACTTCCTTGCAGAATCTTATACTTACATGAAGAGGTCAGCAGAAGTAAGATTAATTCATCAAGTATGGGCATATTCTGTTCCTGTAACATTAGTTCTGTACTCAATACAATAATAAATTCTTATTCTAATCAAGATCAGGGCCACTGATTAAAGTTAGCCACTTTATGTAAGAAAAGATACTATCACACTGAAGCTTCATTAAGCTTATTTAAATTCATAATGCTGCAAACTAGACATGTGACAGCAACACCACTTAGGTGGGTTTATGTAGCAGCAATCTCAACAGCTCATTCCTGCTATGCCACTGCCACACTTCCTTGCATGGCCACACTGGGAGTCAGGTAAGAGTACAGACACAGCAGAAAAAACCAAAAATCACTCGGGGTAAGGTTATTTTTTAACTACATCCATTCCCTGAACCATTTCACCAAATAGTTGCATGAACATCAACAGACAACAAATCGCCACTGCAACACCAAAGAAACAAACCACAGAGACAAAACATGTTGTTTCCAAGCAATGTGGTTCCATAATTCAGTTAATTATGTTATTTTTTAAAAAAATTCAGTATTTCTACGTTAAAAGATCTCACTTCAAGATCTGTCTAAAAAGCAGTACGTAAACTGCAACTTTATTATTATACTTAAATATTTAGTGAAGAACAAAACCAAGCTATCTATCAATACAAGCATTTCTTGGGAGAGTAATAAACAGCCACCACTAACCTGATTCACTGGCTCATTAAAGTTGGTGATAAGTCCAGCACGCAATGTAGCTTTTTCTTCTTCAGAAAGAGCGCTGCCAGGATATATTTATTAAAATATTATTTTCAATTAAAAAAGTATTATTCATTTACTAAAAATTCATATGCAACTATCAAAAACACTGTCAAAAGAAAAGAACATCCTTTGTTTTTCCACTATCTCAAGTATCTTTAAAAAGAAAGGCAACAGTGGAAAAAATACTTAGAAGGTATTTTAGTCTCACATTTTGAGACCTAAAGTGACCTTTTTAAATATAAATGTCAAAAGAGTTGATACATTTGAGTGAGATACACAGATATATAGTGAAAAAACAAAACTATACAAAATACAAATGGCTCGCTCAGACAATTGCTATACTGTTATTACTGCTAGAATTGAGGATTTGAACATGAATTTGCTCACATATACTAATGGAAAATGGCCAAGTAATGTCCAGAATAAGGCAATCCCTTTATCAGATGACAGCTCTTTTCGTAAAAGCATTAAGTCTTTTCTACAATAAATTCTTTTCTACAAACAAGTAATACATTTACACTTAGAAGCACAGACCCTTTGAAAATTATACCTTTGTGTGAAAAGTATGTCAATACATTCTCCATAAAATGCTGGGGAAAATAGTGAGCAGGGCAAACTCTAGGCCATAAAGGTTAATTTTCATTCAAGTGCAGCATTATGGTATCTTAATATTTCATTTTAAGTGACCTCTATCTGTTTAAGACTACAAGTTATTATAGGATATCACACCCGTATTACTTCAGAATTTATATGAGTCATGTAATTTTCTTATCATTTCCAGGCAGGACACACAATATATTGTTTTAAAAATTTTTTTTTTGGTATTTATAAGTTATATTATTATAGTATCAGGTAAAAAGAAAACTAAAACCAAATGACACAAAAAGCCCTGACACATTTTCATTTACTGATTGCACCTAGAAAGCTGTTTCTTCTTCATAAAAAGCCTGTAAGTTATCACCCAAGGTTGTTCAGATTAAAGTTTCAGCTAACATTGACTTAGAAGCATGCATGCAAACATCACATCTCAGTGAAGACTAGTGGCTGGAAATTAAGAAGATTAAACCCACCAACACAACCACTTCCTCTTGTCAGACCTCAGGCACAGACATTAACCACCTGGTTCTATATACTGAGGTTTAAAATGATGTCTAAAGCTCCCTAAAGCATAGGCTTTACACTAATCTAGACAAATACTAAAAATTAATCTCAAAATAATAAAAAACAATTGAGGCAGGAATTGCCATGAGAACAAATATTTGCAAAAAATACTCTAGTTTTTACTTTCCCTTCGCCCCTGCACAAAACCCAAGTACTCACCATTTCCTAGATCAAAGACTTATCATTTGAAGTATAGTACAGAAGGGGGCAATTCATTTTTTCACTGGTGACTCAGAACTGTACACTAAGTCTTATTTTCTAAGGTAATTATAGCATTCAGGAGTCACAACTTTTTTTTCTATTTTTTAAATCAAGATGCAGGCTTTAAGATTTTTTTCTGCATAAAATTAAATTATGCCTAAAAAATTTTGGTTAAAATTTACAGAAATTTCTGAAACAGTAAAAGCTTTTCTGCATGTAACTATTTAATGTATTTAACTTAAAGCCACAAGATTACATTCCAGGAAAATAAATTTTTGTGCGTTTTTCTTTTATAATAATAAAATGCAGTATATAATTTCCATGCATACAGGCATCCTCCAAGTGGTTTCTTAAACTTAAAAGCTGTTATGTATAAAATTTAAAAATCCATTCTCAATTAAATGTAGGTTGTATAATATCTCAGTTCCAGAGACAATAGAAAGCACGTAAAATCTGGTTTGTAAAGAAAAAAATACTGTTTTCCTTTATTACTTCATTTACTTTGTTTGTGAACTCACAAGACCCTGGCCTTAAACACTTTTTCATTATTATATTAAACTTATCATATGCACAGTCTAACAGCAGCAGGAATTCAGTTCATTATGTACTGTAAATAAAAACGCTGTAATTAAGCTTTTGCCATTGCAGACAAAACAAAGAAAAGAATTCATGAAGAGGAACGCCTCAAATACACAAGCTTGCGATAAGCAAAACTGGAAAACAGTAATGAAAAAAAAACATCTAAGAAATGAGTGCCAAAGCAAGGGTCACAGAGCATGTGTGACAGAGTCCCTAAGGGTTTGCCAGACCCTTGGGGTGGAGGAACCCAGCGTTTTAACAACGCGAGAGTGACATCTGCCGGAGAACAGGGACACCCCCAGCCCCTGACGGAGACACAGCAGCACCACGGCCCCCAGCCTCCCTTAACGCCTTGCAAGAAAGCCAATTCCACAATTACATCTATAAAAGTTACAAGAAGGTGAGAAATAAGGAAGAAAGTGCCTTACTCAGGCAGATTTCCCTTCAGCACTGAATAATACATGCCCAAAAATTAAAACAACTTCATCTACACATGAACTTCTAAGTACTAATCTTCTATGTTGTAGTCTTTGACAATTTGCAAGTTCAACATTACTTTGATCTTTCCCTGTGTTTGTTGCATGGAAAAATATATACTCAAATACTTAAAAAATTATTTTGGAACTTTTTTTAAGAAAGTCTGGTATTTTAGATTTGGATTTCTGGCTTATGAAGAGTCATCACGCAAGTATAAACATATATTTGAAAAGTATTGTTAAAGTTGCTAACATGGTACTCAAATAAGAGAACAAAGTCCACAAGAGACATGATACAAAAGTAATTGTAAAATCAAAAACATGTTCAGATCTTGATTTCAAGACAAACCATTTGTGAAGAAAATAAAACACATACAAAATCATCCTGTGAGACCAGTTTTTGAGGAGGCTTCCAAAAATTTTAAAAAACAAGACTAAATTGTCCCTGAAAAGAGACTATGACAACTCCAGGCTCTTCACCACAGCTATATGAAAAGCTGCCTGAGAAAGCAGGAGGGAGGAAGTTCATAGGCTCATCTTCAAATACACTCTCACTGGAAAATGCAGTTTTAAGCCTGATCTGTATCTTAAAATATATTTTGATGTACTACTATGTATGGATGGAGAAGGGACAGCTGCTGAAGTGAGACAAGAATTTTGCAAAGACAACAAAAATGCAGGCTCTACAACGAAGCCTTCAAAAAATCACAACAGTCAAAGCATGATTGGTTCACAAAATAATCAACTGAGAATTTAGTTTAAATCAGGATTTCTGAAAATCACTTTCTAAGAGAAACGTGATCTGGGTTAGTGTTGACAAAATGTCACATCTAACAAATTTAGAAAGAAAAACAGTTCGACGGACAAATTTAGTATGCATTACTCCACTGAATCCTCAACATCAGCCAACAATTCTTAAGATTTATTTTATACCTTAATTGCATTAAATTAGTGGCAGAAAAATTAGAAATGGTGAAAAATAGGGTTGCATTGGAAATTTAATATCAATTCAACCCATGGAATTTTTAATAGCCAAGAAAAAATTATTTTTAAATTGAATTTAATTTACATTACATTGAAAACTACAATGTACTTTTTTTTCAATGTAAAACTACATTGGAAGATTTTTACTTAATTTTTACCTCAAACATAAAAATCCTAGTCTTTAGTTCAGCAGGAAATAAACTATGCTTTTTTACCAGAAATGCTACTAGTGTATAAAAATATTAACAACTTGAAACAATATTTAACTTCTCCCAAAAGGTCTTGCAAAGTACTAGCATTATAAGCAGAATCCTTTAACAAGAAGTGCCAAAAATATATGCCATCTTTCACAAAAAAGAGGTCATTTTTCTTTCACATAAAGAATCCAAATACTTGCAGATGTTCTGCAATTATATACTAATTCACACATACAAATACTCTAGCACTCTACACAATAATGAGAGTCCTACACTACTTAAAATGTGCTGTGGATACAGTATTTTATAATTTTTTCCTCTTTTGGCAGATCTTTGGAAAAGCCCACAATGCAAGGCAAAATACACTGAACTATCTCAAACAATCAACAATGAAAATCATACTTTGTATCATAACACTAACTTAGAATTGTGATGAAGAGAAACTGTACCTAGAAATCCATCTAATTAATACCTTATATCTGACAGTGACAGTCCCACTTATTACTAGCATTTAAAAGAAACTGAACACTTGCAGGCCTTTGAGTTCTGGAATTGAAACCCTTTGTGAAATCACACCTGTCTTTAAAGGAAAAAAAGACTGGGAAGTATATAATTCTATGGGTTACATATTAAAATGGCACTTTTTGTAATTTTTAAATAAATTAAATGGTGCTCATGAAAAGTGTTTATATTTCTAACTTCTTTGGAGAACTCTTTGTCATGCGCCATCAGAACAACAAAAAAATGAACACTAGAAGTTTTTAGTATGATAACTTCCTCTTTTTTTTAGTATGATACTTCCTCTTTCCCATGTACACATTCAATATGAATCAGCTTAAATAATATGAAATGTCTCTTGCTCTCCAAGAGACTACTTTGCACTTCTTTCATTATCAGTAAATGCAGGTGTTAATGTCACTTACTGCATCACTTCAAAACCTATTAACCATGAAATAGCCTTCAAACTCAGTTCTCAAAAGTAAATCATGAATAGAGTCACAAAAATCAATATAAAGACAAAATGTTTTATCAGCAAGTCCTGAAGTTTGAAGCATGTTGTTGGCTTCACCATAAATTCTAAAGTAACTTCTATGAACTAAGGATGTGCTGTTTTTCCACCATGGCAACCATAACAAAGACAACTTTAAGACAGTTAAGTGGAAGAATGCCAAACTTACTGTGGTGCAACCCGTCTCCAGTAGCGATCAATTCCATTTTTAAAGTACAGCACAGCTAGCCATCTTACATTCACATCCAGGCTATGATTTGTAAAGATGTTCTATTTACAAAATAAAAAAAAAAAAAAAAAAAAAAAAAAAGAAAGTTAAAAATTGCTCAAGACACCACAACTAAGAGAGGAATTGTATCAACATATGCCCTGGTATGTGCAGAAAGACACATACCTCTGTGATATGGGTATACATAAACAAAAAGTCTTAATCATTATTTGGTAAAAAAGTGAAAATACTGTGCTAAACAAATTTTTAGAGATTAAAACCGTATTTATTACTAGCCCAAATTTTGATTTTTAAAAAACAACATATAAGGCAAATGTATTGCTAAACTTGTCTGGCAGAGAAGAAAATGTAAATGTAGGTAATTACTACATTTTTTATATTTTATATATATATATATATATGTATGTATGTATGTAATATATATATTACATATATAGGCAATTTTTATATTCTTTAATGATGTGACTCTCAGAAATTTGCACCACTGTAGAACACAGAGTAACGCCTTAATCTATTCAGAATCCAGTCTTGGGGTTATTTATTCATTATGTTGTCATATGCCAAGAACCATCCTGTCTCCCAATATTGTTTGTAAAACAGTGACCTGGTAGGTCTGCAATTCTCAAATTTGACCATGCTTTTTCTAGGAAATTAGTTTCTACCAGTAAAAAGCTATCTATCTACAGATACATACATACATACACATATGTATCTATCTATGTATGCTTTATATGTATGTATGTGCATACAGACAAACACAGAGGAGTTATTTTGTACAGTAATGCTGTAAAATTAACCAACCAGGAGAAACTAAAATAAAGGTAGGCTATTGAATCTCAACACAGGTACTATGCTGTTCTCTTCCTGTTTTCTCTTCCCTGTTTTCTACTGCATCAGATGGATCCTTCTAAAGGGGTGAGACATCATTAGTCCTTCCTTTAGAGAGCAAGCTTGTGTGAGCTCAGTTCTTACTATACAGTGCACCACTTGCATTCATTGCTTTTACAAGTCCACTATGAAGGGACCTAAAAAATGCAGCAATTCTGGTCAAAAGCATCTGCTACTTTTGGGTGCCATGCCTGCAGATACATAAACAAACCTTTCAAATAACTCAGCACTGTAGAAACCTGGGACCTCATTTTCACTATGAATTCAAAAACCCTAACTTTCTCTCAAAATCTATTTCTAGGAATAGTAACGTCTTTCTAGAGGTAATGGCCAACCCAACATACTCCAATCACTAGAAAATAAAGACTTACATGCCAACAATGACATCAACTTCAAAACTAGCATAATGTAGAAAAATATCAGAAAGGTGGTAGCCCACCAATAAATACCACACAATATGAAAATGATCTGTATGTAAGATGCCCTCCTTCCTCAAAGTTCATTTAGGAAGACAGACTAATTCTCTAGAAGACTTGACCTTTCCCAAATGCAACCTAAGCACATTAAAATATGAACAGGTAACTTCAAACACCACTTCCGTATCACAATAAAACATTTTAAAATAAATGAAACAGGGGAAACCGGCACTATCCATACTGAAACTTCCACTGATGTTACAACTATTCCTCTCCTTACTAAAGTATTTAGCAGAAGCAAAAAAAAGAAGAATCTAGGCCAGGCCTGGATAAAAAATGAAAAAAAAAAGCCCCAAAAGAATCTACACAGAAACCAGTAGAACTACTCTTTATACTCTGTATCTTCATGTGAACTTCCTAAAACATGAAGCATTTCATGTAACACAGTAATGCTGTCACAGAAATAACAGGCATGAAGCCAATATACAAACTGATATAACTTGTACAGAGGTTCTTTTCAAAACCATCCAATTTATCTCTGAATCGAAATAGAGATATGTTGTATCTTCAAGAGAAACACAGGAAAGTAACAATAGCAAATCCACTAGGTATTAAAAATGGTAGGATCAAAGATCCATGTCTCATGCTTATGATTTTCTCTACTCTGATTGTCCCAGAAGCAAGTGTATCTCACAGTAAGTAATTATATTACTTGTCACATCCCACAGATGCCAGCTCTTACCCACTCTCCATTTACATTTACCTGTCTCCCTACACCCTTTTCTGCTCCACAAAGAAGGTGGAGTTTCTCTCCCAGACATCCCACCTGTCATGATCTGTGTTAAACAAAGAAGTAAACACTTTACTTATTTGGTTTGGAAGACTCACACTTAGAGAAAGGATGATGTGGCCCCAACAAATCCACCTAACCATGTAAAAGCCATTATCAGCCTTTGATCCTCTTTGATAAGCATCTAAACCCCTAAATTTTTAGTCCTTATATTTAAAATTAACTCATATCTGTTCCAGTAACACCTGTGAGTGCTCAACTTGTCTGCATCCTGAGGTGTAAGGTCTCAAAGCAAACACCCAGAGGAAATAAAATGTTACTAGCAGCAATTTCTGCTGTTTCCAATCAAGATCATTTACCATCACAGCTACACTATGACAAAAACAGGGCAAAAAAGGAAATTTGACAGCTTTAACTATCTTCTACTCCTTTTCCTAAATCCTCGGGCTCAGCTTAAACTTTCCAAACAAATGAGAGGGTCTACAGAGAACAACACAGCATGTCACCCTACAAATCTGAGTCATTCAATCTATGCACTGAGGCAAGATGTTTGTAAAAATACATTTCATCTGTGTCTTTAAGACTGTTATAAATGTATGCATAGATATTGGAGAATAACAACCGTGTTAACTTTCAGGGGTCTTTGCTGAAACGGTTTAAATTCCTTTTTGATGGTGTTGTCATCACTTTGACCATATTAATGCGTCCATTTCACGAATGGTCATAGTACTTTTGGAAGTATTCACCTTCCCCATCCCAGGATCTTACTATCATAGCCAGGTCAGCTAAACTACCAGGAAGTCTCCCTCCACTAACAAGAAGGAAAGGAATCCCAGAGAGGTATCACACAGTGCAATGGAAAGCAGCATGAGGGAACTTCTATTAAAATGTTCATAAAGCATCACCTCCACAAAAAAAGAAAAGGTTCTTACTGCCTTGGTTTATAAAAGGGTCCCTGTCTTTTGAGGTAATAAAGGCAATTCCTTTGACAAGGGCCCTCTTGGCCTTCTACCATCTAAAATTCACAACAGGCCCATAGAAGATTTAGTACTACCACCTACTCATACTGCCAGAGGCTGGATTTCCACCTCTTGAATGCTTGGGAAATGAGACACAGACACTTTGAGACACAGTGATGACAGTGCCTATCACTGTCTTATCCTACCTACCATATCCTTCAGCATAAGGATTCCAGGGGCTGGACCGTGACAACTCAGGGCTTGTTGCAGCCAAAGGTCACACACGGTTCAACTAGGTTCTAGAGAAGTACTCAAAATTATTCAGAGTGCTACTCAGTAGCACTTCTCCACTGTATCTTACCAACAACACTGAATAAAAACCTGGCTGCGTCTCCCACTGCTTCAGTTGTTCCTCAGCTGGTTTCAACACTGCAGTATCTTGGCTAGTAGCTTGCGTCAAGACTTGCAAAACAACAGTGCTAGCACTGTTGAGATCCATGAAAATCTGAAAATAAATAAAAAAGGAGAAAAAACACTTACAGAGAAAAAGATAGCAAACATAGGCAGGTATTTTCCACTCATTATCCAAACATCCCACGCTCATTTTTCATTAGACTACACAGTGTAAAGATAGCATGACACCCACTCACAGGCAGTTTTGGTACAGAGATAGAACTATTTGCTTTCAGAAATCTCTCAGCAGAAGAAGCAAGCATTAAATCTATCATTACAAGCACAATTTCTAGATTTCAGGAACTGCAGGAAATATTTTGATTGTAAAGCAGTTACCTCTCTTGTGAAGCACAGCAGTAAGAGCAAAACTGCAACTAGAGATGATTACTCAGCTGTAAGCAGAGTAAACCATGGGGTTGTCTGAAAGAGGCAAAAACACAGATTACTAACATTCTTGTATTTTATTCTTCCTTCAAGAGAGAAAATGACACATTCATTTAGTTAGATTCTACAATCCAAGTTCATCAAAACAATTAATATTAATTAAAAAAGTAAGCATTAAGTCTCACAATTAGTTCTATATGAAACAGAATTTTCCTCAATATATTTGGTTTCTTTTTTATTTAGCATACAAATGCTGACCAGCTGAACCATGAATGTGTAATGCTACATTTCCAAAGTGTTTACATCCTTATGTACCCTTGTAATCCATGAAGGCAAAACAAAACACTGTTCTTCAGACAGCAGAGATCACATTTATAATGACCACAGAAACGTTACAAGAAGGAAAAGGCACATATATGAAAGAAACTATGAAGTCCATTTTCTGCTTATAAAAAATGACTATTCAAAGCTTACATTAACTTTTAATAACACATGCACAGATAAATATTCATATACTTAGGTTTTCTAAATAAACAACAAAGAACAGCTTCCTTCAAAGAGGAGAGAAGAGGAGGTTCAGGTGGGGCTTCAGGAGGGATTTTTTTATGGAAAGGATTGTTAAGCATTGCAATGGGCTGCCCAGGAAAGTTGTGGAGCTGTCATCCCTGGAGGTGATCAAGAAATGACTGGATGTGGCACTTAGTGCAGTGGTGTAGCTGACAAGGTGGTGATGGGTCAAAGGCTGGACTCAATCTTTTCTAACCATAATGACTCCCTGATTTGCTTTTGTTTAATGGGAAAAAAATTTTTCTTTTTCCACCTTCAGGAAAAAAATCAAGATTAAAATTGTTACAGCAACAAAGTAAGAAAGAAAGTGGGAGAAATTAAATTTATTCTTTAACATTGATATTAACAAGGTTTAAAATTCTGATTTTTTTTAGAAAAATAACCTTAACAGTAAAACTAGCCACAATAATGAAGACCTTTTATACCAGTAATAGCACTGCTCAATTGAAAAAAAAAACAACTATTACACCCCTAAAAAAACAGTTCTTCAACTCCAAATCTCCAATCATCCTCAACAAAAGCTGACTAAAATTTGAAGGTTCTAAGGCTGAAGAAGGTTTACTTTCAAAGCCATGAAACACAAAATCACATCTCTCCTTACAGCAATAATTGAACAGGTGACTATTTCTGCTTTATGCTTCCCATGTGAAGAATCTTCCAGCCTTTCTGCTTTAACCAGTTGTGCACAGACAGCAGAAGGGGGGTTACTGTAGGGGTATCTTCTGTGAAAAGCCGCAAGAAGCTTTCCCCATGTCTGACAGAGGAAGTGCTAGATGGCTCCAAGACACACCTGCCTCTGGCTAAGGCTGAACCCACCAGCAACAGTGGAAGCACCTCTAGGATAACATTTTTAAGAAGGGGAAGGAAAAACCTGAAGGCTTTTGCTTCTACAGGAAATTCATATGCTTCATCTAGAGCAGTTCTCATTGGAAGACATACTTATTTAACTTAGTAAAATGCAAGCACAAAAAATAGGTGACTTTTTTTCAGTTTCTTATTTCAAAACAATCAGCTGGCAGTTCTAAAGACGACAACAACAAAGAACAACAAAAATCCAAGTAAAATATTTACTTCTTTTTTAATAATGTTTCTCATTCTTGAAGAGGTTTGTACTTCCATGTAAAAACTGGAGCAGCTACTGTTTGAACTACTGCTCAAAAAAAAAACTGCAAGAAAAATCAAACTAAGCTTAGTGGATCAGAAAAAAAACTTATTTCAAAACCACAGCAGATACCCGGGTCAGGACATTTGTACATAATGTTGGCCCATCATCCAGACAACTCTGGTTCAAGGATTTTTTATTAAGAAGCAGGGAATTTAACAGCCCTCAAGATTTACTCTTCAATAAATTTGCACAGTAGCTTTTTGATCCCAAGTAAAGAACAGCCCTAACACAATACTGGATAAGGCTATCACAATCCAAATAGAAAAACTAAATTAAAAAATAATCTCCCTGAAGATGGGTCACCTTTTGGATAATGTTTATAAATACTGTAAAATATTTACGGAAGTGGTATATTCTGTATGACTTGGATAGCAAAAAATTAACTGGAAAAACGTCTAATAAATGTGTAGTAAATACAAATGACAGAGATGTAAAAAACCCTGTCTATTGCTACTACTTTTTTAAAATTCCTCTGAACGGTTTGTTTTCTTCTAGTAAGTCACTAGTCTTACTTGTATTAATCTCTATTAAAAAAAAAAAAAACAGAAAGAAAATAAAAATAAAAAATTTTAAGAAACTATTTTGAATCAATCCTTACTGCATAAAACTCAAATTGGCAGTTTAAGCTAGGTACAAATAAGCTAAAACAAACACCTACTGTCACCAAAATAAGCAGTGTAACCTTCTGCTCCTCCCTGAACTTCTTAAATACCCAAAGATGGAAGGAATAGGAAATTGCAGGTTTTGATCAAGTTTTCCAATCATTTTCACACCTCATTGCTAGACAGGTAAATGTGCTAGGCACAAAAAAGCAGGCAGAACAGCAAGCAGCTTTTATTTCATGCTCTTATCAAAATGTGATGTAAACTTAGAACAAACGTACAAATTGTGACTGAGCCGTAACTGCCCACAAAAAGGCAAAAGGCAGGGGGGTGGGGTACTGGGGCACACACAACAAAAAAACCCAAACAAGGCAAAATGTCAAGCCATCTAAGCACACTGTCCAACAGACACCAGAGCACACTACAGGAGAAAAAATACAGTTTCAATTACTGATATGTAGAGATGCACATGTGAAAGTTATATCTGCAGACAGACACAGCTGTACCTCAGGAGTTTAAACCGAGATGTCTCCAAACTCAGATGGCGTCACTCTGCCCTCTTTTTTTTATTATCCTTTAACTGATGAACCACGGCTCTTCAGACCCTAATTTACACAGAGGATATATAGATGCTCTTAACCCCAGACAACTGCAAAGTCAATGAATATTTGCACTAATACTATGGGATAGAGACAATCTTCACCTCTTACATGTCCAACTTCACTGTTGCATGGGAAAGGCAAAAGCGGAATAGGTTACGCCAGAGATCGGTTAAATCACAGGGACGAGGACTTTCTCCATAGTTCATGGGACTTCTACAGCTTTAGTCACTAGGAGGTGAGTATATTAAACAGCTACTGTCTTTTGGGTACTTTCAGAGACATAAGGCACATATAGAAATTTTGGCAGAGTCTGTTAATCTTATAAGCAACATATTCTTAGAAGGAAGGCAAGGTCTGCATTTGTGTCACGATAGCCAAAATTTCCAGGTTTGATTACTGAGCAAGGGTGCAATTTCCCTTTCCTTCTTACTGTCAGTCTGTGTCCTCACAATAAACACTGAGCAGCATCAGGAATGTTTGTTGCTTTCTCCTGCTTTTCTGTGGCCCACACCCACTGCTGTAACAACCAAACTGTACACAAACATTTTGGAAGAAGGAAAAGAAATCCCTTTTCACTAGAAAGTGTTCAATGCCATCACTGAACAGCAGCACCAAACCCAAGTATGACTCCTAATACCAATGCCAGAATTCTGTCTTGCAAAAGGAAAAAAAGACTATCCTCACCCCACAAGGAAAATCTGCTCTCCAAGATCCCTCTAGGTATGACAGTACTGAACTTGACAATGGCATTCAGCTGTCAGGAAGAAAGCAAGCGCAGTTATACCTAGAAAAAAAAACAACACATCAAATGCCATCTTTTAGCACAATGAGTTAACATCTTCAGAGACCACAAATACCAGTAACAGTTCCTCAACATTATCATCCAATGTCCTGCTTCCAAACTCCTTCATCTTCTTTAAGTGGCAAAAATTCAAGTCTCATTTCTGCTCTATTCTTTACTCTTTAATTCCCTTTTTAAGGGAGTATCTGCAAACACATTTTAACTTTCAAGACTGTTCCAAGTGTCTTAAATGTTCTAGGTTTTATACTAGCCACACCAGTTTAAGGTTTCTCCTGAACAGTCAACCCTTCCGATACAGAAAAAAGGTATCTAGGTACTTTTCCCATCACACTAAAATACATCCTAATATTAAAATCACATTAGCTATGAAAAGAAACCAGTGACTGCTAAACATCTGAAGGGGTACAACATGAAGGATTTCATCACTAAACACCTCCCTACTTTACTTTTTCTGAGAGAATGCAGTGTAATAACTCACTCATATCTAGACAATTAATTCTGTGTACTTTTGTTCTCTGTTGTTAAGAGTTCAATTAATTCTTTCCCACTGTAAGGAGGTGCAAGAATAAATTCAGTTAAGATTTTATAAAATCAGAAGAAGACAAAGCCAAAAACTTCTTCAGCAAATACGTTCTGGGCTACTTCAAGAGCACAAGTGGCTCTGTGGATGTTGTTATCCTTCTTTATGTAGTGTCTGAGATGGCTTCTAGGACACCATTTTCAGTTTGGTTCCCACATTTCTCCCTTTCCTCAGTTCACGAAGGCACAAGCTGGAGAGAGGCCAAAGCTACTAGGATAGTCTGTAGTATAAAGCAAATTATCTGTGAAGAGAGTTTGAGGACTTGTTTAAGACAGTGGAACCTAAGGGAGACTTTGCAGACACTTTAAACTAACTCCCTGAAGAGTGTTTACAAAAAGGATTTGCTGTTTCATACCAGCCGATGATACAACTAATGAACAACTATAAAGCTACACTGCAGCTCTGTAGGTTCCAGCAGAAACTCAGGACTGTCTTTTACAGCACATTTTTTACAATGAAAACAGGGAAAACAAAGTTCCCATGCTGAGAAGCCACAAGAACTCCTGAAATGAGTAACAGAAATGCTGGCATTCAGTCATGTAGACATAATACATTAGCAAGGATTCTGCCACCTTCAGGAAATGTTGGTAGTTACCCTGATGTCCCTCCAGCCTTCTACAAACTTTTCTATTAATCTCTTTTCTTGCATTGCCACATGCCAGCAGTCCCACTAAGGAGTGCACCCAAAAGAACTAAAACTATCCTGGTTATTGAAAGTACTACTTAAACTCACTAGTAACTACAGCAATCACCAAAACCAACACAATAACTAATGTTAAGCATTATGAAGATATTTCAAAACCTACATTATTAGTTTTTCTTCATGTAACCAAACAATCTATAGTTTGCCCAATTTAAGGCACAGTAAAGAAGACAAATGAAAAGCTCTGAGCAGAGAAGAGTCAGAAGTGTTTTTTCCCCATACTGCTAGTGACAGAAATACAGGAGTAGAATTTCCAAAATTTCATTTTTACAAGAATTTAACACTGAAACTAAAACCTAGTCTGCAAAGGTCTGCAAAAAGCATGCAGAAGATATGAAGGATACAGGAACTAAGAACAATGAGGTCCACTGTAATAAAGGACAGCAACAAGCAAGGCTGGCAACAATGTTAAGGAAAGTCAATCAGATAATATTACAAATTCAGAAGAGAAAAATTCACATTAAACTGAAACCATCAAAGTGACCAAAAATTCCCAAGAGAAGAAACAGGGACTAAAGAAATAAGTGAGACAATTCCAAGGATTAACTAAAAAATTACTCTGCCACAGGATTCAGTACTGATTATATAGAAGACAAATGGATATAATGTAAGAATATTTTTAACATTTAATAGTAAATTTCTAGACTGACCAATACCACAAAGTCAATCTCATTCCTTTGACTTCTTTACCTAAATTTACCTAATTTAATGGATTTTCATAAAGACCTGACAGACCACTTAAGAATAAACTAGTGCCAAACAGCTGAGATGGAAATGCAAGTTTCAGTCAATCCTCATGCTCTGAAACAGGTTTAACCCCTTTCATTTAAACTACAGTTAAATCTCACTTTGGGCGGTACAGTTTCAAAATGCTGTATGTAAAACACGGGTGACAAAAACTTCTATGATTTATACACATTATAGTAAATGCCTTCCATGAGAACGGTGCAATGAAAGAATGAGAAGAAAAAAACAGTGCAGTGACAAATCTGTATGAAGTTTCAAGAAACCAAACTCCATGAGGAACATGCTATTTGCAAACACTCAGCAGTATCTTATAAACAATAAATATAATTTAATTCAGCAGCGTTTTGTTGATGTGCTCTGTGGGCTAATTTAAAAGCCATGTCAAATATGTTAAAGACATGACTTGATGGGAAGCAAGGCACATGGAACCAAGTGGGAAGCAGCATCACTACTGCACTTAGGGCCTTGTTCTCGTACTTCACACACACTGCTGTCTTCTACGGTAACGAACTGGAGAAATAACTCACCACTGCTGCACTGAGCCTGCCTCTGATTAAGGGAAGACTGCTCTGCAGAAAAATCTGCTGTTCTTCAGCCTGCAGGAAGAAAACAACCACCTAGAATAAAGGCCAGGACGGGCCCCTTCAAGCAAAAAACAAGTTCTGTCAAGTTAACGCCTCATCTTACTCCCATGCCTTCCATTAATTCTATCCTGACTCAAAACGGATTCAAGGAGAAGGCGGGAAACTGTTCCCTGGAATTAGGCAACAGTTATTTCCTTCCACCTCCGAGCAGGCCCTTCGCCGCTGCCAATACAATAGGTAAGGAAGGCCCCTCTGCTTCAACCCCGGGGGCGGTGCCCCAGAGCCGGCACCGCGGCGGGCACTCCACGCCGGTGCCGCGTCGGCTCGAGCACCTCAAACGGGAGCACAGCCGGCGGAGCAGCAGCGCCGCCCGCAGCAGCAGAGCCCCGAGGCTGAGTGTCCCGAGCGCTGCCTCGCTGGAAGCCGCCAGCGCCTTTGCCGCCAGCGCCTTTGCCGCCAGCGCCTTTCCCCCCCTCTCGCCGTCCCCCCCCCGGCCTCCCACGAACCGGGACCAGCAAATGCCGCGGCGGCACCACCGCCTCCCCGGCGCGCGGCCCTGACGTCACTGCCCCGCG
>NC_031799.1:19292655-19358098 GCF_001522545.3 Parus major
GGCGCGGCACGTGGGGCGGCTCGCCAGCCGCGGTACCGCCGGCACGTGGGGCACGGGGCTGGGGCGAGCCGAGCGGGGCCGAGCCCGACCGAGAGGGGCTCAGCCCGATCGGGAGGAGCCGAGCCGAGCCGGACCGGGAGGGACCAGGCCGAGCAGAGCCGGACCGGGTCGAGGGGGTCTGAAGGGATCCAAGCGGAGTCGCCGCCATGCCCAAGGCGCGGGCCGGGAAGCGGCCGGAGCGCCGGGAAGGCCGCGCCGGCGGTGAGTGTGGACCGGAGCGGACAGGGGCGGGCGGGCAGGATCCCAGGAGCGGAGGCCGGCGCTCGCACCCGAGCGGGGACCGGCGGGGTGCCGGCGGATCGCAGCTGCTGACGGTAACACGCCGGTCTCTGCCCTAGGCATCGTCTTCAACACCGGGGCCGGACAGCACATCCTGAAGAACCCCCTCGTGGTGAACAGCATCATCGATAAGGTGGGAGCGGCGGCGGGGCCGGGGGGTCGGGACCTGCGGGAAAGCGCGGCCGTGCGGGGCCCTCACCCTGGCTCCGGCCTTCCCCGGGCAGCGGGGGGACCTGCTGCTGAACCGCGGCTAGTGCCATCGTCGGCCTCTGTGTGTGTGTTTTGCCACCTGTGTGTGTGCCTTTGTGTTTGTTTTTCTCTTAACGTAGCTGCTCGCTGGTTCTTTTACGCGTGGCCAGCGATGTGGCGCAAACCAGTGCCAGGACGTTCTTGTCCTCCCCGTTTCCCACTCGTCCCTTTCTAAACGACTCTCACGCTCCCTTGATACCCAGTTCCAACTTCTTACTGTGTCAAAAGTGCTTACTTTCATTCAAAAGTCAAATGATTGCACGAAGTCGGTGCTAGGGATGCACTCAAAATGCTGTTTGTCCCTAGGCTGCCCTGCGCCGAACAGATGTTATTCTGGAAGTGGGCCCAGGAACTGGAAACCTGACAGTAAAGATGCTGGAGAAAGTCAAAAAAGCAAGTGCAAATTCTCTCACCTTCTTTCCAGGCTCTGCCTATGCTGTGGCTTAGACTATGGCAAACGGAAGGGTCTTCATAGGCATGATGCACATAAGTAGAATTGCTCCATTGATATTTTATTATTTATTTATTTGAATAATCCCAGTGGTTTTTTAGCTGATCACGTAAATTCTGTGTTGTTTTATCAAACTGCATTGCTGTTTCCATTGGTGTGATAAAAGCTTGTGTGTATCTAGAGAGGGAGGAAGGTGCGTAGCCTAATAGGGGTTTTTAAAGGATTCTTTAAACCCATAGCAACAGATGGGGATTTTAGCAACAGCGTTGGGGTTTTTATGTATAAATTTCACATAGAAGTTGCAAATATATACTTTTTCTCCAGGTTATTGCATGTGAAATTGACCCTAGACTTGTTGGTGAACTTCAGAAGAGAGTCCAGGGCACGTAAGTATAAATTATGGAAACAGGGAGAGCTTAAAGCAGCGGAGCTACTTTGGTACAAATTTTGGCAACCTGTTTATATGAGGATAACCTCAATGTATCTTTTTCCCCAGGTGTCTAGCAAACAAACTTGAAATCAAGGTTGGAGATATCTTGAAAACAGACTTACCCTTCTTCGATGCGTGTGTGGCTAACTTGCCTTACCAGGTATGGGCCAAGAAACATAGCATACAACATAAAAAAATATTTTAAAATGCTAATTTCTCAGAAATTATACTAACATGATTTATTTTTTCCTCAGATTTCTTCACCTTTTGTTTTCAAGTTATTGCTTCATAGACCTTTTTTCAGGTATGTGGAACAGTAGAGCTCTGTATTACCTGGGGGGAAGGACTATTTTAAAAACTATTTAGTTTTAAAAATATTTTCAAATCCAATATTTTTTAATTGATAAAATAGCAGTTTGAAGGATCAGAGCTGCATGAATTATTTTCTATAATACATAGCTATTTCCAGGGACATAGATAGTGCCTGGAAATTAAGTTTATGTTGATGTATTGAGCATGAGGGGAAAATTGAAACTTGGCAACAGTGAGTGCCCAGCGGATAAAAACAGGAGTTATGCCTCCTTAGTATTACAACTAAGTATTGTTCTAGGGATAAGAAGGGCATTATTGCATTTCAGTGCATTTCATTTACCTTCCTACCTAAGTTAGGCTGTAAAGGGTAGAATCAATGCCAAGTCACTTTCGTTTTGTCTGATCTAAATATTTAACTGCCCTGTCTGTGTGTCAGACATCAGTGTGTCAGCAGCTCTTGATTTCTTTCAGAGAGTGTTGGTAACATTACTGGTGAATTTTTGGGAAGATTGTATTTGAGGGATTCAGCATAGAAGTACTAAAAATGATTTATGTTACAGTCAGGCAACTCTGAGACTAGACTGTCTCTTTGTCTCTGATCCATTTAGCAGTATAAATAACCAAGTTACGTAAACAGCTTTAAGGAGACTTAGATGGCTTCACCAAGTTCTGTGATGGGTTTTGGGTTTTTTTCAACACACTTTTTTTCAACAACTAATTACAGCAGAATTATTTATTATGAACTTTTACTCTTCTAAGTGCTGAGGCAGACTGTGTTTTCCAAGTGTGTTAGTTGACTTCTGGCATAAAAATTGATCACTTAGAATTGATTTTCTCATTTCTGTTACTCTCAGGTGCGCAATCCTTATGTTTCAAAGGGAATTTGCACTTCGTTTGGTTGCAAAACCAGGAAGTAAACTGTATTGCAGGCTCTCTGTTAACACTCAGTTATTGGCTCGAGTGGACCATCTGATGAAGGTATGTCATTCTGCATGTAGGTAACTCAGCTATCAAACACAGAAGGACAGTGGTGCAAGGGATATGAGAAATTTGCTGCTTATTCACACAGCTGCTTGACTGCTTTTAACTAACAGGTTGGAAAGAACAACTTCAGGCCTCCCCCCAAAGTTGAATCCAGTGTTGTCAGAATAGAACCAAAGAACCCACCACCACCTATCAACTTCCAGGTGAGCAGAGTATACTCAACGTAACATGCTAGTAATAATAATTAATTTAATTTTTCTTTCCCCTTACTACTCATTTCCATGTGCAGATTCTAGTACAAACTACCAATTATTCATTGGAGTTTCCAAAGTGCGTATTTCTGTGCTGATCAGGCTTGTGTTAAGACATTAACAGAACATGCCACCATCAACAGGGTGCAGCTTTGTGTACAGGATTTCTTATAAGACCAGGGTCAATTGGGTACCTGCTAGTAATAATGTCCCTTTCATCATCGTTTATGTCTCCCAGAGATGCTTCTGACTGATGATTTTGCAGGTTTTGATCAAGGGAATGTATGAGATTTATCTTCAGATGAGGTGTGTAATCTCAGCAGACAAATGTTACAGAAGAGTATTCTTAATTTTAAAACATGTCAAGACCATTTCAGCCATGCCCAAGGTTAGCCAGATTTTCTTAAAGTATCTGCCTTCTCTGCACGTAATAGCACCTAGGCACGAAAAAGTACAATTCAAAGGGTTTGGGGAGTAAACTATTTTCTCCTCCATTCATATTGCTTTGTCCAAGATACAGCTGGGTTTGTGCTGTTTAGAAGGATATTTTCATTAAGGATTTTCCTTTGTGTTCAGTATTGTTCTGAGTTTGCCAGTAGACTGTTCTTTTTTGTAGTAGCTGTATGTTACTTTGTAAAATTCTGAAATTTTTAATTTCAGGAGTGGGATGGTCTGGTAAGGATAGCCTTTGTTAGGAAAAACAAGACACTCTCTGCAGCATTTAAGTAAGTAATTTCTATCAAAGGAAATATTTTAAGTTTGAAAGCCTATCCAGTTAACCATTTATTTTGTGCAAATGCATAGCAGTTTTGCATAGCCACTGGTAAATGATGGTGGAAGATTTATACTGAAGTCACAAGCTTTTTTTTGTTAGAAGAAAACTAGTCAGCTGTTTTAAAAGAACAGTTCTGTGTAATCTCTACAGTTTTTTGTACTAGACATTAACAACCAATCAAGTGAACAATAGTTACATCTCAGTTTTTATGCTAAACATGTATTTCTTTCAGATCAAGTGCTGTAGAGCAGTTGCTGGATCACAATTATCGAATTCATTGTTCCTTACATAATACAGTAAGTTCCTTCTTAATCTATTACATTCTATTTCTGTATGTGACCTACATACTGACTTTTTTATAAGAATCAAAAATTTTGAAAAGATTGAAAAGCTTAACGTATCAAAGGTTTTCCAAAAGAGCTTAGAGGTGGGAGGAACCTTCCTTTTTTCTTAGAGAAAAATCTAAAAGGGTCATTAAATCATAGTGAAAAACTTAAAATCAAGTATGTTATTACAATATTGTCCATATATGTATGTCTGAAGGTCTTTTACTAATTTAATAATTAGTTTGCTTTTCAATACTGTTACGATTCATATGTAATGAATGATTGAGATATAATGAATGAACTGAGATACAAAAATTCAGATACAATAGAATAATAAAATAATCCATAGTAGAAAAAGTATAACTTTATCACTTTAATAAAGAACTGTTCTAAGAGCAGGAAAGAATTAGATTATTTAAATGAACATTTTTCTGGGTTATGACTAGAAAATAATTTCTATCCCATTTTTCACTGACAGGAAATCCCTGAAAACTTCAAAATTGCAGAGAAAATACAGACAGTTCTAAAAGATACAGGTTACTCTGAAAAACGAGCCCGTTCAATGGATATAGATGATTTCATTCGGTATTCTTTTTTTTTTTTCCTTATGCCTTCCTTTTAAGTGTCTTTAAATTGTCTACATCTGTACCTGCATAGCACAGATTATTATTGGGTTGCACAGGAATAGTACAGGTTCCCTCTCAGTACCAGACTCTCCTTGCTTCCAGTCCTGAACATGAGCAAACAATTAAGGCCTATTGATATATTTTAAATGCTGTTTATAATATTGTGGAGCAACTAGGTAAGGATCTGTATTTCAGCTTTTTGTGTACTAGACCTTTCTGTGTCTCCTTTTAAAATAGCCATAATGTAAATTGGTTATTAAAATTTCCCTAGACTCTTACACAGCCTTTCTGTGCCTTGAGGATAAGGCCACGGTCTATAGCATAATTTTAAACATGAATAATTAACGTCAATATTCCGCTCTTAATTATGGTGGCATCATGAATCCTCTCATAATTTAACATAAAAGTTCCTAGCTGTTTCTCATTTGGAGAACTAAGACAGGTAATGCTCTCTGAAGAAACATAATGAACATGGTAGGATCCAACATAAGGAACTGCATTGAAAATAAACCTGCATCTCTAAAATGGCAAATTTGCTAATAACTTCTGGTTTCAGATTTATAAAATTCTTTCTTTGCTGTTGATCAGTGATGACTGCTTTCATGCTGTTTTCTTTGCACATGTTAAAAATGCCTCAGGCTGCAGTTTAAATGGCCAGAATTGTAATACACATATTTCGCTCTTTCAGATTGCTACATGGCTTCAACTCAGAAGGCATCCATTTTTCATAGATACTGCTAAAGAATGAAAGATGCTGTATTTTTTCACCAAAGTTTTACCCAAGCCAGAGTGAGTGCAATACAACAAGCTCCTCATAAAAGCAATGAACAGAATACGGCATATATGCTTGGACTCAAAATGTTAGATGTGGTTTTATCACATACAGAAGGCAAGAAGCTGCTGCTCAGGATTTTAAAAGCAGTAAATTCTTTCAGAGCTAAAGTGAGGTGCTGGACTACCTCATGACTGTGTTTTTCTACATATATCCAAAACATGGATTGAGGATAACTGACATCTGTGTTCTCCGATCATGGGCTTCATGTGCATTCATGCACAATACTCAACAGAACAAATCATAAGGGGTCTGGACAACAAAAAGAAAGTTGTAATAATTCCTTTTTTTTTTTGTATCAGTCATTTGTGTGTTTGTTTTAAAATATATTTAAACACTTCCTTTTGATTTGAGATGCCTGTGTCTCTCATCCCTCTGGTACTCCAAGCCTGTCAGTAATCTGCATCTCATAGAGAATCCCAATGTTTCTCAGAAAAGAATTTACTTTATGGGATTGATATCATTTACAGAAGTGCCTTTACCTTCTCCTCCACTTTAGGAACTGGAAAAAAAACTACCAATGGGCCAGGGCTCATAAACACAGACAGCAGGGTTGGGTTTTTGTTAACTAAATTCAACCAGCTATTTTTTATGGTAACTACTCCACTGTTAGGGGAGGAAATAGCTTTCAGTGAGATTTAGAGCAATGCATGCAAATTAGCAAAACCTCATCTAATAAAAACTTTGTACACATCATTGAACCGTTAAGGTTGGAAAAGATGTCCTAAGACTTGAATTTAACTAGCAGCCCCATCAGCATCCCGTTTTTTAAAAGTCATTGATTCAGAAGCATGTATGGAAATAGGCACTCAAATTTACAGGCATCTTGAAGCATTGACATCCTGAAGCAGTTGCTTCAATTCTGCAAAAACTGAATTTGCACATTGATTTCACAGTTTTAAGAATTCAGTAATTCTAGTGCTGCTTCACTTCATGCAGAACCTAATGATGAGTTAATTAAATAGGAATATGGTTGGACTAACACAGAAGGAACAAGTGCTAAAGATGTGTCATACTTCCTTAATGTTTTTGTTTTACTGGGGAGGAATCAAGGATAAGCTTTCTTGAATCCTGTTCGTGTAATTATGGCAATGGGCTGCAGAAATTCAAGTGCCACGACCAGCACTATCAATTTTTCTTGATTCTAACTGCTTTGGTATCAGTGTAATTTGACTTAAGGCAGGCTCTGGCACAATGACTCGCAGTAGACAGAGTTTCCGATTGCATGTGCTACATGACAGAACACATGTAATTTACAGGGCTTTGTGAAAAGGTGCAGAAAGCTAACTGTCCTTCCTGTTCTTTTCGGATCCGTAGTAAGCTACAGCCTGGTTGTGGTGCTAGGCTTGCATGGACGAAGAGTATGGAAGCCACTGCTAATCCTGTAGCATGCCTCAGTCTTCAGAAGCTTTTTAAGAAGTAATTATTGTCTAGAGCAGCTTCAGAGAAAACCTCTGATACACGATAACCTGTACTTTCACCTGCTAACAGAAGCTATTGCTTTCCATTCCACTGTTTTTTTTCTTTTCGCTGTGATGGTGATGATCTTAAAAATGTTCAGAAATAGGCGTGATGTTTCTTTAAGATCTGCTGCAAAACTAAAGTTAGGACAGGAGTCTGGGAAATTTTCTATATAACAAACTTGTAGAGAAGAGTTGGCTTAATTTTGAAAATCAGAGGCCTTTTCAAAAATGTAACTGATGTGCTAACAAATTGAAACCCTTCCCAAAGCATAACAGAAATTCTCAGATGTAATTCATGTATTAGCTTAATTTATTAAACACATTATGTAAAATCTACATGGTTTCAGTTTTCATGTTTACACACAGGAAGATTTTTTATTTGTAACCATGATGCGACAAGAGCTTCCCATAGCCTACCTTTCTATGGGAGATAAAAACATTGAACACTACAAGAAATTCTGGCTCATTTTAACTCTTTTAATTGCCTTCCCCATATTTCCCCCACCCAGGCCTGACACAAACAAACAGGCTTGTGTTCCTAAAGTACACTGTTAAACATTTCCAAGGGAAAGTCTGCTGATACAAACTCCTGGAAAGGGGGAGAACTCCTAGAGAGGTCTGTAGTTCTTCATTTGACAACAAGTTCTTAAATGACAGGTCAATATTTCTGGGACACTGAATTGCAAAAATAACTTGAGTGCCACCACCTAAAAAGTGCTGATACACATGGCGCCATTTGTGAGAATTCAGGTACTTGTGGGATTTCTATTAGCACTAGGTAGAGGTATTGTGCAAAATCGTCAAATGATGCAATTTCACCCCACTTTTTAGCTGCTGGCACTGTACAAAGGGAAAAATAGGTATTAGCTACTTCTTAAAGCAACAGAACTACTCAAGCTACCTGCAAACTACAGTTAATGTACATGTAACTTTGTCATGCATCAAAATCCAAGCTTTTAAAACAGTATGTGAAAGGCCAGTATGGACATATTTATCCCCAAAGTTTGATAGTTAACTTATCCATACATAGCATTATCACACGATACCACATATCATATTATCTGCATTATCCTAAGATACAACTCTCCTCAGTACTTAAAACATTACCCTTTGATATACATCAACTAGTTTATATTTTTGTGGGTTTTTGTTGATTTGTTGGTTTTTTTGGTTTTTTTTTATTTAAATTGTTACAGATAAAATGTTAAAATTATATAACCATTCTTTATGGTATTCAAACAAAACAAGATTCCAGATTTTTGTAAGAAAAATGGAATGTCCAGCTGTTTGTCCACTCTTAACAGCTTGCAGTTCCTCTTTAAAATGATATGGCACATCCTGTGAAATGAAACTAGCCACCAAAAAATAAGTCTTCTTAAAGCACATCAAGAATGTACACACACTAAAGTAATTTATATTGACAAATAAGGAATGTATTTTTTTAAGGCTGTGCTTCAGAAAGAGGATGTTTAGGGTTAAGTAGCCTTCATCAAGGCACAGAATTGGAAGAGTTAAGCACAGCTGTCTGTGGAAGAGAAGTTACGTAAAACCACTAGTGAGGTGTGCATGCACGCCACAATTTCAAACTGCACAGCTGGTTTTTGTCATAAAACTGAACATGGTCAGAAGGAAGTGCTGTGACTTTTTAATGGCCACAGTTTCATGAAAAATATGGCAAGTATTTCCAAACATTTCACTATTTGAATAAATGAAATATTTAAAACAAAGTGCTTCACAGATCTGAACCCTGCATGGTTGTGCTGTCTGGTCTAGAAGCATTTTGTAGACATCATAGGAGCATTTCACATAAAACTGAAAATGTCATTCAGGTGAATAAGAAACAGGACATTTCCACAAACATTTCTAACATTTTTACACTTTCAAGTAGTTGAGTTCTCTCGGTCACTAGGTTTTGTAACAAATGTGTGCTACAGCAGTACAGGTTTGTGAATTCCTTCAGCAGCAGAGGCCCTTTTCAAAGGGCACGTGGTCTTTTCGGGTTGATCTGTTTACTGGCCTGTTCTTCTTCTTGCAGAGCTGCCCGGAAAGATTTCACTTTGTCTTTAAGGAAAAAACAAAAGAATGAGTACTGATGTGCCTGTGCTGAACAGATCTTGAAACTAAGCCCCGATTTTCCACATGCAGCCCTAACAAATTACAAAGAACATTCCTCCACAAAAATAGCTGACACTACAAGCTACAAGAGGATTGAGCTAAAGTTGCATTCAAAACCATACAAACAAGTTACTTAGCAACTTAGTTTCTTCTTGGATACTACTCCTGTCTCTAGGCAGGATAGATTTGCAAACTGCAATATTGTATTCCCAACATGAAAATGGTTCACACTTCCATTCTACTTCTATCTTAGAGAGTCTGGGGAGATACAGGCCACCTATATCCTTTTCCTTCCCACCACTCTTAGGGACATACAAAATCATATTTAGTGTACAGTCTGCTATTGCTGTACATTCTAAAACTCAGAAGAGTAAATTCTAGCCCCCTCTGTTTTCTTGATGTAATGTGAAAATGAATGTGAAAAATATTTCTAAGTTTTGGAACTTACTGTAAATGGTTAAATGCATTGTTCAGTGGTTTCATTGTAATTCAGTAAGAATGGGAGAAATCTAATGAAGGAAGTGTGGCATCCTCATTTTTTCTATTCCTGTCCCTTCCATTCCTCAGGAACAGGGAGAAGGAGACCAAAATGATGGCAAAAGTATGTCAGTCCCAAAGTGACAGCAGTAAAGGCTGACCATTAGCAGCCATGAGCAGAACACAGACGATAGCAAGACAGCATTTTTGACTTTGTATGTGCTACCTCCTGTAAAACTACAGTTGTATTAAGGTTGCTGTAAGGATCCAAGGTCTTAGCATTTTACGTCCAGTAGCCTTTTCAAAAACACTATCAGTATTTGCTAAGTATTTGAAGAACAGTAGTCACCTAAACTGCATTTTTTCACTGCTGGTGTATCAAATTTGCATTTTCTGAAGAGAAAGCCATCGTCCATAAAACTAAAGGAAACTCCAACTCCTAGCAAAAGTGTAACTGGCATGCTCAGGAGGCAAGCAGGCCACATCTTATCTGCTTGTTTGTTGTATTCCGAGCAGATACTCAGACTGAGTAAAAAGTGAGATTTTAACTTACTGAAGTTTTTTAACATAGATCAAGAAAACTTTTCCATCAGCCCCCAAACCCACCCTTTAGCTTTTGCCAGCATAGCAGTATGTCTCCTGGAACCTAAAGAGTTAACAAAAACATGAAAATGAAAATTTATCTCCAGGATGTACCCAACTGACACGCTGATTTTAGAAGACAAGTGGAAGAGTTAATTTTGAGCACTAAGAATTAGCTGCAGTTTGTTTTTCAGCAAAGACAGGCTGACAAAATTCAAACAAAGGCTGTTGAAAATAAAAGTAAACTAACAACTAAAATACTCAGAACGTGATGGCACTCTTGAACACAGTCTTAAAAACGGCAGCAGGCTCCCGCTACACTACACAACACAATAGCAGGGACTGGCAGTTCCTACTACTTTTTCCTCATAGCATAGCATTCTGTTCTTTTTCATACAGTTGGTTTGGATTTTCATACCTTCCTTTAGTGTTTTGGAAAAAAAGAAAAGTTGCAAGACTGAGTTTGTACTTCCTCGAGGTAAAACATAGACTCTTCCTTTATGTTAGGATGAACAGATCGTAGATGTGCACTTTCCTTAGACTGCAGAATAAATGTTCCTTCCACTGAAGGCCAGCATAAGATGGGAAAAAAGACCCTAGAATATAACTACTTTTTTCTTCCTCCCTGTTTTTACTGCAAGTCTTCATGGATATGCTAATAATGCACAGAGAAATTATTAAAAGCAACTTACCTCTAAGTTCGGTCAGAATATCAATTTTTTGCTCTAGAATTGCTTCAAGTTGGGTAGCATAAGAATCCACATCATAGTCTACTTCTTCTGTCATCTCAAGAAGCAGTTTTTCAACTTCCAACCATCTAATAGATTCCTAGATAAAAGTTCAAAAATACATCAGCAAAGTGTCAAGACAAAGGGCTTATTAAGACCTTTTTGCACAACAACCACACATTTTACTGTCTAGTCACCTCAATAAAACAGACTGCAATCCAAAAATGAAACTTTATTCCTAATTCAGCAAAACTGCATTTTTTCTACATTATTTTTTAATTTCAGTGGTCACATCACCCCAGCTACCCAGTTCTCTTCAAATTCAGAACATTAGATGTTTGTAAAGCTGAGAAATTTAGGGAACAGATCTTTATCATATTTGTGTGCCCTTAGACCAGAGTCAAACTTTAAAGTCAGGCTTTAAGTATGGGCTGCTTACCACTGTATAATCACACAGCCAATATAACATTCCAAGAGCCAAGATAATTCAGCCCTGTTTTGAGAGAAGCTGTATAAAAGGATACCTATTTTAAACTCACTATTATATGATCTAAATCCACACACAGGAATACAATAAAGGCTGGTTAAAGAAGCTCATCTTTGCACTCTGAACATTACAAAGAATTAGAGGGAAAAAAAGGCTTGTAGCAAAGAAGAATGCAGCCAGGAATTTAAAAGTTACATAACCATGAAAAATTGTGATCAGAAGAACTGAGGCCGTTGGAAATCCTTTGGTTTAAAGAAAAGAAAGCAGCTGACACTTCTAGGATGATGACATACTAAGATGAAGTCTTTCCCTCTGTGCTCCATAGCCCAAGCAAAACTGAAAATGTAGTTCAAACCCTTTTCCTGTTTTTTGGCTTTCAGGAGAGGTGGAACTTACACTAGGGTAAGATTCATCTCATCTCACATAACCTTGTACATAGAAGACAAAGACTCCTGAACATGTAAAGTTAGTTGCACTGATGTATTTTAGCCATTTTTGTTAGGAAAGGATGCTGTGTATCAGCTGCTTTCAGGAGAAGGCTGACAGAAGATGACTGGTACAGCTGTTGGATTTTGTATCGGTGCAGCCCACCTACATACACAGCGTAAACTCACAAGCCATGCCATGAAGGAAGGGACCTGAGGCTTGGACACATTTCCTCGCAGGGACTGCCAGAAGGAGCAGTAATCTCCAGCAGAACGCCAGATGGACACGCAGAGGCAATTACATCTTAAACTAATGAAGCTTGTCTCTCCAGAAGCCACATTAGAACACAGCCACAGCATATGGCACGACTTTCACATTTCTGGCTAATGTTCCACAATAACAAGATCTCTACATCCACTGTAAGAAGCTTTATTCAGCATCTTGCTTTATTATGAACACACATCAATATTCTACTAAGTTAGACACCTAATCTGAGGAGATAATGTGTATTCCCTACAGGTTTGATGGTCTGCTGTTCTCTAGGAACACGTGTGCCAGACAGTTTGCCTAAAGGCTTTAAGGTTATGAACACAAGCAATCCACATTTCCTTCTGATAACAAATAATTCATATTGCCACGATTTAGTGAGTGTAAAAGGTTCCATAGCATTGACCAGAACTGCACGGACAGGATTCCTTCCAAAAGCCCTGACTAACAGTGAGTGAAATCTTCACATAACTGTAACATGGAAGCAAACAGGCAGTTTGAAATACATGTGTATTCTGGATATCAGAGAATGTCACAAAAGGATATGGAGATTCAGGCAAAATACTTGGAGGGAGATGACCAAACAGAAATGGTGCTGACAGAGATGTAACTATTAATTACCAGCCCAGCAAAAGAAAATTTTACTGTATTTCTGGAGTGACAGAGAAATGTACTTCACTTTAATCATCAGGACTAAGATCCTAGACTGTAATCTATTCCTATTTGTTTGATACAATCAGCAGAACATAATAAATCAGTTTAGGAATTTTGGACAGACAGAATGGCTACAGGTCAGATGCTCCTCCATCTTCAAGAGTATGCACTTTCATTGGGAAAATCTGAATTCCTGAATTAGGATAAAACAAAGTGGAGCTCCATTTTTTACCTGGAAGACAGTCCTGTGGTCTTCTACTACTTGCTCTTCCATTTCTACCATTTGAGACACAGCTTCATGGAAACTAAACAACTGTGGAGAAACTTCTTCTTCCTAAAACAATAGTTAACCTTGTTAGCCTGAAAAGAACTGAGGCTACAGAAAAATGTTCAATTTCCAAAACATGGAAAAAAAAAATGCAGAAGGCAAAACCTGTCAAAATAGAATTTAATACTTCTAAGAAGTATTAAGAAATGTTCAGGAATTAATAGAAGGGGCAATAAATTAAAAATATTTACAGAGTTAAATTTAATTAATATTCACCGAAAATTTCCAGTCACTAATCCTAGCAAATACTGGAAATCAGAATATTCCACATAAAAATAACAAGTTAAAATAATTGGAAGTCTCAAGGGAAGAATTACAGTTCCTAATAGATATAAATAAAATAAATAATAAATAATAATAATAAATAAATAATTTTTAATGCCCACAGAAAACTTTGGGTTTCTGTCAGGGCTTTTTGTTGTGCATGCTGCAACAGACAGGAAAAAAATTCAAAAAAAGAGAACAGCAATTACATTCAATACGTTCCAGGAAATCAAAATTAAATTAAACTCTTGGAAAAAAGAAGTTAAATAAATGTGAAGGGAGAAATCTAAAATGTACATAGTAATTGATAAATTAGAAGAATGCACCCATGGATTTACAAACTGGGACAAAGAAGGCTTCTTTAGAAATGAAAAGTCAACAACAGAAGAGGAAAATGCTGTAGGCTGTAATTAATGTTTAGCAAGACAATGTAGCTCCTTAGAAATATTTTTTTTAAACATTAAGTAATGCTTAAATTCATTTAACATGAGCAACGAACAACAAACGTGATAGGATATCTGGTTGGAAGGAACATCCATCCAATGGGAAGCTCTAGGAATCATTACCTGGGAAAAAAAGTTGTTTACTAAAGTGAAATATAATGCAGATAGCACAAAGAGATGCCTGCCAAGACTGAGAGTCTAGTGAAAAATGTTAGGATTGTAAGGATTTTTCCTTTCTATTTTTCATAGGCATTTTCACAAACAGAATTTTAATTCCTTGTGAATATTTAAGGACCAGGACAAAGCTGATCATCAGCAATGAGAGAGGATGACCTTTAGAAGACATCTCTCAGCTCCCTAGTCCTCCAGCCCAGGGACACATACTGGGAACATCATGTGGTTGTCTTCCCAAACAGTGTACTGGGGTTTCACCCTAGGAAAACCAGGATGCTAGGAGGAGGAATCATGGGTAGCTAGATTTCTACATGCAGGGAAAGGCAAACTCAATTGAAATGGGGTTTACATACAGGGAAAATAATGTTCAAAACCACAAAGGGTGTTAAATAAAACACAAGAGTTTTAGGATACTTCCTGCTGCCTAAAAAAATGTGATACTATTGAGATGAAAATGCATACTTGTAGATCATCACCACAGCCTGCCTAGACATTAAAAGCACTGATCAGCAAGGAAGACAAAGCACTTCAAGAAAAATTTTTGGGTTTGGCTTTTCTTTTGTATGGAAATGAGCATAATACCATAAAGAGAAAAGATGAAGAGCTATGCTGTCCATATTTAAGATCTTACTAACAGGCTATTCATCTGGATTTGTTCTGCCCACTGTATGTCATCATCTATTTCCATGTAATTCTGTAAACCACTCACATTTTGCTCACACAGCAGTTTGAGATCATCTCTCTGAGGAGAGCTTCCCACACCCCACTGTGTCTCCAGGTCATCCATCTGATTGGGAGCATGGTGTATAACAGAACGGATATCTCCTGTGGCACTAGGATCAATTGTCAGCTCCTTCACCCTATGGGCAGAAAATGTTTCATTTGAAAATTAGTAACCTCCAGTGCAAAAGAGTCACAACCAAAAATAAAGCTCTATGGGATTATGCGCAATCAATTCATTTAATAAGGAAGATGATGATGTCAGCTTCACAAATTTAAATTTGCACTTTCAGTGGCAAAAAGATATTAGTCCTGTTCCTAAAAGGCATGGACCTTTTTACTACTTGCATATGGAATAAACTAAATCTAGTAAGAAGTATGTTCTGATTGAAATCTTACCACTTGTTAACAGTTAGGAGGGCAAAAATTTCAAACCCCTCAACATTAACTGTTCAACAATGTGTGATATTTCAAATAAAAGGTCATTTAGCACGCTAGATCTGACAATCTTTCTTTTCCTGCATACACAGTTTTGCTTTTAAAATGTTAGTCAATCAGCCCCGCACTAGCTGTTAGAAGCAAATCAACCAAGAAATTGTGAAGAAAATACTAACTTGCAACCAAGTATTTCAGACAATAAATAGAGCCTTTCAACTTCAAAGGTGAAAATATTTCAATAAAATAGTAGGCTCTTTCAGCATGTGAGTAGTTTAAAGATTGATCATGATTCTGGGAAAAAAAAGCCTGTTTAGCAAATTTATGAAAGATGCATGAAAGTCTGAAAGCAAGTTTTAGAACATATTCTTAATTTTTTTAATGGGAAAAATGTTCTATCAAGTAGCACTTATTTACTACAATGAAAAATATTTTTCATTTTCAGAGTGCTAAAATGCTTTCAGAGCATATATTTATATAAATATATATATATATATATATATATATTTAAGAAAATTTTCTCTTTCCGAGATATTCAAATTACCCTAAGTACAGAATTGTTAGATTTGGTCCACTAAATGTACAAAGATGACATCACCATTTCTATTTTTTTTAAATGTATGAAGGAAACTAGCAAGCCTGGATACAGAATGTGGATGTTTAAGGAGGGTAAACAAAATACTGGGAAGATGATTGCATATCATGCAGAACCATCACCTGCCAAACCAAAATAAAAACAAAGTATGTGTGACTCAAGGCAAGGGGACTAATGAAAGGTTGGTCTGTAAAATTACATAGCCAAAAAGAAAACTTAAAAATAAAGTTCCATGTATAGAATGAAGTAGACCTGGTGTTTGAAGGAGAAAAGTCGTCATACTCATAGGAAGGAGAGAGATCAGAGCGACTGCCACTACCCTGTGAGAAGGGAATGTCCGAAGGACTAATTCCAAATTCCTTTACTCTGCAGCAGCAAAATACAGTGGCAAATTAAAAGAAAATGTTCTCGTAAACACAGTTAAAATGACAACTCTTTGTTTAGCATACTTCTTTAATAGGTTAACTACAGAATTATTTTTATAACACAAGTGTTTCAACACATTTAAATTCTCTGCAAACAGTTCAGATCACTAACCAAACTGAACAAAACCAGTGCTGCTAATTTGCAGGGGACTATAACATCAGAGTTTAAAGAAGAGTAATTCTAGATTTCAGTTTGTATAGTTAAAATGATTTGGTCTACATTCAATATTCCACTAAATGATTCATTTCAAAATATCAAATTACTACAGCTACAAACGTGTAAATTCTATTTCATCTCCTGTTATCACTGCCCACACACTAGTGTCCAGCTCTTAAAACTATTATGAAAATGATGTCTTGTTAGAAAATAGTAGAAAACTATACAAAACACATGAAGCAACATCACAGTGACAGGTATACACTCCATAGCAACATACAATTTTAACATTAAGGGGAGGAAACTGTTTCAGCACAACTATTTAGTACACTAGAAAGAGGTAAAGCTTAATTTGCTTTATAGTGACTTTTTATGGAGTCACTTCAGCAATGTAAGTTTTGTAAGGAGTAGAAGTTCCAACAAGTCTTAAATGTGCAAGGTCCTGCATCATGTTACACTAAGCAGAGGAGCAGATGCCTCCTTTTCTTCAGGGAGGAAATGACACAGGCTGGTCTAAGCCAGACAGGTTTACTACTAGCTCCATTAACCCACAAACAGGGATATTTGGAGATTAAGAGAAGCAGGCAGTAAGCCTTCCTAGCAGGCCTTTCTGCCTAGCCAGGAAGAAGCAGTTATGGTTCTGCCTGACCTCTCACTGGGGCAAAAAGACCCCCAGATGGTGGCCTCTTCTGGCAAAGCCAGGGCTTTTGATGGCCCAGAGGCTGCCTGCCACCTTTGTCCTTTGCAGCAAAGTGTGGGGCGCCTCTGAGTCCCAGGTCTGCAGGGACACACAGGACCTGACTACAATCTCCACAGATTTTAAACACAGGAGAACTGCAGCAGGTGAGGGCTCCTCTCACACTCACTAGAAAAAGTTGAACACTTTCTTAGAGCAGTAGAGGTCTCAAGTGATGCATCCCTCTCTGGAGTTGCTAATTTCTCTATAGCGATCATAATGCCTGTTGGATCTTCTGCCTTTTTAAGCCTTTACTTAGAGTTCTCAGATGTTTGCCTGAATTTGGGAAGCACATATACAAGAAATTGTATATGTATATGTAATACACACTGGCAACTGCACACTATTCCACCAAAGGGATGGGGAAAAAAAAAATCACATCACAGAAAGATATTTCAGCCAACACCCCACGGAATCATGAACTCCAACTATCCCTAATGCAAGAGATGGTCCTTTCAAAGCAAGGGCAAAACTAATAGCAGCATGTCCCACATACCTTGCAATCCACATTATCCATCTCTGGATAATGGCATAGGTGCAGTTTTCATAGATTATTTTGTAATGGTTGTACAAAGTAACAATTTAAATTAAATGAGAACCTGGATCAGTAATTTGGTTTCCATCATATTAAGAAACACAACTACCACTGAATTAGTCAAGTAGATAAAACAATCACACATCATGGAACAGCACAATTTCAAATGTCAGTCATCAACAGCCAGTATAGCTTTAAGAAATAGCATTTTTCATACCTATTTGCATATCTCAGTGTATTCAGAGTGTTTTCACATGATGCCATCCCCGGAGAAATTGTAGCGATCTCGAGAAAACAAGCCACACATTAGTAAACCACTTTGTACAGAGGAAAGGGTAGATTCATTTTAATATATATATATTTTTTTGATGTCCAGTTTAATTTCTAATCTTCTACAAAAAATGTCTGCTATGTACAGCTGTCCTTGTACAGTGACATCTCAGGGACGTGTCCAGTCAAAGCTTCGATTTAATTTTTTTAACCCTACAAGGAACATCAAGAATTCCCAGAAATTCAGTTTCCCCAACCATCTTGGTAACATACTGTGTAAAAGTGAAATTGTAACCTTAAAAATTAATTCCTCAAAAAAGGAAATATACAACTCAGGAGACTCTAATATACCCTATAAACAATTACCCCATTATTTTTTTATACATCGTTTGAGACTTTTCTCTGTTCAAGGAAATTCTATGCCGATTTTAGCCACATCAGAAACTGAACTTAATATTAGTAAAGATAAGCTTGAGTTTAACTATTTTCCTAAGTAGAGTTTATATTTCTTCTCAATCAGAAATTATCTGTAAACAATACTTGATGGCAGACCTTTCATGAGACCTATCTGCAATCTAAAGGTCTTTCTTTTTCCAGTTAAATTAACTACTCTAAAGATAGTGCCACCTTTCCCATAATCAGCAAAAATGAAAAGTGTGATTGGGAAAAGTGGGATCATTATTTGTCCTAGTTTCTCTCAGTAGTCAATTTTCTCAGTCTCAATTTTTCCATATGTGCTCTTTCCTAAACAGATATAAAGGCTCTACCCAGAACAAACACCTCTATGATCCTACACACTAACATTTTTGTGGCTTTACAGACTCAGGAGACTGAAACTGATGGTGATTAAATAATCCTCTTCGATCCTGCTGCTAACATTCCTGTACAGAAGCAGAGGTAGTCATTCCAAAAGGAATTTCTCCTTCTGGGGAGAAAGAAATATATGTGGTGGAAGTAACCATAGAGACCTAAGTTTAAACCTCTAATACTGGCACACATCAATTACTAAGGAAAACAACAAGCTTGTATTTCGGATCACACAACTGCATGCTTCTTGTTCTGGGTGCTAATTAACAAAAATCTAGAAGTTCCTAAAGCTCTTCCAAACTAAAATAACATGAAAAATTTATACATCTCTTCAAGCAGTTTAATGTTCAGAGCATGCCACAGACAGTCACGTTTAGATTGATGGTATTTGTTTTCCCAAGGCATTGTTACATGTGATACCTGATAGCCTGGTAAGAGCTGAACTATCCTGACAATTGGAAGTGGTGAATGAATTCCATGTTTTCCTTTGCTTTGTGTGTGTGGCTTTTGCTTTACCTATTTACTACCACTGCTGTAACACTAGGACACTGCACCAACATTTTAAAGAGCATAATGTATACTGCTCTAGGGAAGTGCCACTGTAGGTGCCTTAGTCTGTGTGAGTACTCTGTTCAGGACACATGAACTTGTGCACAAGTCTTGGTGTATAACCTCTCCTCAGGCCCCAACAGGCCCAGTCCAGTCAGGACAGGAGGATTCAGACCTCTCTGTTGATCAGTTTCTTGTTACTAATTCCAAATGAGGATAGAAAAAAGATGCACTACTTATGAACAGGAGTATCTTTAAGACCTGTAATAATCATTCTTCCTATTTTGAATCTATCTACAGTGCTTTGATCAAAGTGCAATCAATCCCCCTGTTGGGACACAGAAGTCTGCAGGTTCCTACTCCCACCCTGAAGATTTGAGAGGTCTGGCCACTTCAGCTATGACTGCAGCACATGAAGGATGCAACATGTCAAGGAGCAGCACTGGTTAAAAAGTGAGGCTATTCTATGTAGTCACACTGCAACTTTCAAATGATGATTCATTATCCTACAATGCAACCCTTCAAAAACTTTAAATTGTTTCTCAAATTATTTAAAGACAAGGACAGTAAAACAGCAATGACTGATAATTTTTTTTTAAAAAAAATTATGCTGACTGTTAGTCTCTGGATTTCTTTTGAAGAAAGCAAATCCTGGTCATAACTGTCCATATTTTCAAAACATATTTCTGAAATTTGAAACAACAAAGAATTTCCAAGTCATTGTTTAATGTTATATACTCCATCCCTAAAGACCTAACTTTTACAACTGCAACATATCCATAAACAATAAAAGTCACATAAAAATGAAGTGTAGAAACTACCCAATGAGTTTTACTCAAAATATCCTTTTTACACATTCACATATCAGAAAGCAAGTGGAAAACATATAGCACATATTTTATTATTTCAGGATTCCTTTAGTAAGTTAAAAATAACTGGATTTTACTACATCATTTTATATGCATTCTATACTGAAAAGCACCACATAGTTGCAAAATGTCTTATTCAAACAGATGTTTGAAGAGTGGATTAAATCTGTCTTGTTGAGAAAGGTAAAGGTTAATAACCTCCAGTGCTGGCTGGAGTTGAACCACAACAGCATCTAAAGATGAAACTCTGCTGATTACATTCTTAACTAAAAAATTCATGTAAACAGACACTAAAACCAGAATGTCACAAGTGGTCCTACTACTAAGAAAAATAGCAGAAGAATGAATTTAAAAGCAGTATCTTATCCTCAAAGAGATTTCTTAAGGTCTAGACAATTAAGCTTATGTGAATGAGAAAATTTTATAAAAAACCGTAATTCCAGCACATTTCCACTTTCAGAGGGGATTCTTTTTATTAATTAAGAACTTCCAAGAAATATTCACAAATGCTGATTATTTGATGTGCAGAGAGTAACTTTGGACAGGCTAATTTTTCAAATCTCCTTCAGCAGTGTGGATACACCTGCAAGAATTGAACCATCTAGCTATCTAATCCTGAACAGGATTCATGAAGTCATGCAATGATTTGAGTTGGAAGAGACCTCTTAAGGTTTATTTCAACTCCCATGCAGCGAGCAGGGACATCTTCAGCTTAGGCAGGTATGTCTCAGTGGGAAAGAAAACTATCCTG
This sequence comes from Parus major, assembly GCF_001522545.3. Taxonomy (NCBI): domain Eukaryota; kingdom Metazoa; phylum Chordata; class Aves; order Passeriformes; family Paridae; genus Parus; species Parus major. The sequence continues at coordinate 19,313,488 of NC_031799.1, forward strand.
TTGTTTCATTAAAAAGCTTAGAAGGAAAAAAGGTTAATAGAAATCCTCTTTTATCATCATTTTCAAATAGGAAATATACCTAACAGCTAAAGGGAAGACTAAGCTGTTCTAAGACCATGGTTTTCACATTGTGATCTGCAGACTTTTCTGGCCTCTAGACTAATTAATTCAAAGGAGCCTGTGAAAAGTAACAAACACTAACAAGCCCAGTAATCAGTAGGTACTGCAGAGAGTTTGCATTCTCATAAAGAGAAATGTTAAGGATGCACAAATAAAACAACTGGGTATCAGGACTTTCATCTGTCCTTTCACTCATCTGTCAGAAGAATTCTGTCTTTCAGACTGGAGCAAATGCAAATTTATAGCTATTCAACAACTATTTACATATTTATATGTACTTAAATAATTATAATAATAAAAATTATAATATTTACAAAAATTGTAATTTATGTTCTATTTTATATATTTATATGTTTTTATATATATAGTTTTTGTATTTACAACAGCTACTCCCTCAATAGCCTGAAGCATAGTCTGATGACCTTGATACCAATTTCTAGTTTAATCTCTTGTCATTTAAAAATCACAGATCATCACTGTATTTCCAGTCTACACCCTCTTTCCAGAATTCTGGAAAACAAACAAGACTTTTTTATAATTAAGACAGTCTTAAAAACAAACAAACTTCTCAAGCTAGAAATGTCTCTAGCTACCAGCCTAGCTAGATAACTAGAACAAGCAATAAGAAAGGCAATAAAAAGGTGAGAACAAGTTATCTAAAATCACAGAATCACAGAACCACTTGAATTGGAAAAGACCTCTAAAATCATTTAGTCCAACCATTAACCCAGCCAAGCCCACCACCATGCACCTAACTACCACATCTACACATCTTTTAAAGATCTGTAAGGATTGTGACTAGACCACTTTCCTGAGCAGCCGGTTCCAATGCTTGACAACCCCTTTGGTGAAGAAATTTCTCCCAATATTCAATCTAAACCATTGAGAAACGTCTCTTTTGAAATCCCCCTCCACATACAATGTCAATTTGTGAATAAATTTAAGTCCAACACACTACCAGTAACAAGAAACCAATTTCAAGCATTAAAGTCTAAGTTGTCAGTGTCTATTCTCTTTGTAATTGTTAGAACAGTTATCCAAATCAACTTACCATGCAGGTACGTGAGTTTTCTCCAATGAATGAATCTCTTAACACCTGAGTAAGTTTACTTGCTCTGAAGGGTGTGTGAGGTTTATTTCGGCCTAAGGCTCTAATGCACTCCTGAAAGAACAAAGAGATTCTTTATCATGAGTTAAATAAACTTAATGAAATTGCAATTCAGAATCAGAAAATACAAGCCTTATATTTGATACATTCCCCCCAAAATATCAATAAAATTTACTGCTAAAGCTTGGATTCAGTAAGCATTCTACTTCTCATTAAGCTCAGCAGAGAGAAAAGAATTCAAAAAGGACTAGAAGCCTAAAAACTGTCTCAATGTCATCCAAATTGTTTACATCTATTGTATCCAACAACAAAACTAAACAGTGTTGATGTGAAATGTTCAGGCTCACAATTATTCTTGATTATCAGCTACAGAAGCCTGAATGAGCTACCACCTCTGCCAGCAGTAGCAGTATGGGCAGGGACATGGGTTAATTGTATCAGTTAAAGGCAGTGGCTTTGATTCTGATTTTACCACTGTCCTTTTTTACAGCTTAGAAGAAAACAAACTGTCTGAAAGCTTCCACACATCACAAACCAAGTAGGCACAGCTCTTTACTGGAAGCAAGCTCTCTACTTAGTATTGGAAGATGCTTGAAAACATTAGGTACTCCCTGTTTTAAAATAGTCTTTATGTGAAGAAACAGGGATAAGACCTCTTCTATTCCCAGAGGCAAGGGGCTACACTAATATTTGCAGCTGTCTGGGTTCCAGTAAAAATGCTGCATGCAAATACTAGAGATGTAAATATTAGAGAAGTTACAGCAGCAACTAAGTACAACAGTGACACCAATGATGTCATATCATTAATCTAACCATTACTTCTGTCCACTCAGAGCTCTAATATTGCCTAAGAAGTTATTCTCAAGCAAAGAAAGTTTAAATTTCTGCATTGTTGTCATCATAGTATTTTGACTGTTAATTCCAGACTCTGCCTTTGCCTTAAAAGACATTTCTTCAGATGCAAGAGTTCCTGGGTGCACTTTTAAAGTATCTTATCAGATACTTTATCAGAACTTCTACAACCAACCATACTTAAAATATACTTCGAATTAGAGCTTTGCTTTTAGCTGCACTAATAGATGGAATGGCCTTTGTGTTACATTAATAATTCTACTCAACTAATCTTCCAGCTGCAATATCCTCTATTGAATTACTGATATGACAATCAACAAGTTTTTAATTGATATTTTAATTTAATATAATGGTTTTTAGTTTGCTTACTCCTGAAAAATTAGAATTGGATTGTCTCCTTATAAGTAAAAAATTACAGAAGGACACCACCAGCTTCTAAATTTGTAAGAGACTTTTAAACTACATTTGGTTTTCATTACATTTCTGAAAACCAGGTAACAAAGTGACAACACTACTTCCATGTACAGACATTGCAGAAATAACCTCCTGTGCCAAAATACTGAACAGGACTGATATCCAGATGGAAAAAGAAAATCTTTTATTAGCAACGAAGACCACTTTGTCAGAATGTACTAGTTTAACTGGAACTTGAAAATAATTTCATGGCTCCTGAATACAAATGGAAAATGCTGTGTAATGTTTTTGGGATAGATGAAAACTGGCAAACATCATTGAGAAACTTCTGTCTTTTTGTGCCACCTTTCAGACCTCTGCAAGACCTCCACTTATTTTTATTTCCCCCTTTGCTATATAATTTGGATTCATATCACTAGTATAGCAGCAGCAGAACCTTTTGCTATAATTAAAAAGACAAGTTGTATAAAAATTAACCAAATATGTTGTATGAACACAATCCAGTACAAAATAAATAAATTGAAAAAAACCTCAAAAACTCCAAACTCCCAAAACAAAATGGCTTTATTCAATTACATTTGGTAATGAGTAGTAACATCAATCTTATGGTCCCTGCATTGCTCACTTTGATATTAAATCAGAATCGGCCAAAGTTTTGGAACTGCTGCTTCCAATTTTGCAACTTGCCACAGAATTTTGTAATGACACATTATACATCACAATTTTATGACGTATTATGAGATCTGTTTAGTCAGATGCCAGTCTTCTCCCAAGTTAATACTGGGAATAAAAAAGTAAACACAGAGATTTTGGGATTCAGATGTTTTATATAAAACCAGTGTTAGTGATGAGAGCAGTAAACCTAAGCACAGTGTTAGCGATGAGAGTAGTAAACCTAAGCAAAACTAACCAAAAACCAGAGAGAAATTCTAAGACATTCAAAACTACTGTTTCTCCAGCTTGAAATGAAAAAAAATACTTCCCCTATTTAGACTGAACCTTTTTAATCACTATAAAACATCAAACAGAAAAGGCAGATGAATATTTAAGTAGTAATCCAATCCTGGATTGGATCTGTAAAGAGACTGTATCAGACAATTTGCTATGAAGAAGAGAAAAAAACAGATTTTACCTCTCAAGGTTTATTTTAATTTGCTATTTTTTTTTCTGGACATACTGATGTTATTTTGCTTTAGTCAATAAATTACAGCAGTAAATATGCTATCAGTGTAGTTTTATTTTTTATTTTAAAAAATAAATAAATAGTGAGATCAGTAAGACTACTTCCTGTTAGTATTTGATATTTTGAATACCGAAGTAAATCACTGGCCCTCCTATTTTACATATATATCAGAGATGTCTGCAAATTCAACCACTGGGGACTATTTGTGAACTTGTGAACTTGTTTTTTTGGGATGCTTTCTTTTTTGCTTGGGGGTTTTGATTTTTTAGTTGGTTGCTTGCTTGCTTGCTTTTGCTGGGATGTTTTGATATTATTTTACAAAAACGACATGTAAGTTGATAGCACAATGTTTCTGCATTGTTTCTACTTGGGACTTACTGAGTGTTCCCTCAGGCATTTAGAGGAAAAATCAATACATTGTTCTACCTGTCAAATCAACAGACAATGCAGACAAGCAAAGCCCGCAAAAACACTAATTTTACTTGTCACTGCTATTGTATGTAGACTTTCACCTACTTCAAGGCAATAGAAACATATCAGTTACCTTGAGTGCTAAAAGGCTCTTGTTAATTTCTGCACCTTCCAGCCGCGTCTGCCTATCTGCACTTGAAGTATCTGCTCCTCTTTCATTGCCAGCCAAATCAATCAGAGAAAATTTACCATGCAGCTTCCCTTTCCTTCTGAGAATAATCTGAAACACTGCATGGCTTCGAGATGAGTGTGCATTTGCAGATGTCTGGCCAGACGTCCTTTAAACAGGAGAAGAGTAGAGAAAGACATTAACTGGTGATTAACCCTCACAATGATAAGTTTCCAGGGCACATTCCTGTATTTTCTTACATGTTGATATGATTGTCTAACACTCTTATGGACACTAGACATAGAACCTAGTAACTGGATATACATAGTACAATTATGCCTCTTTCTCCATCTCTTTGAATGGAAATGGAAGATTAGTAATATTTTGCCTCTCTTTTAAAATCAGATCTTCACATATTTCAGATTATCAGAGAGTTTACACAAAAAATGCTGATAGCACTTTTATCTGATTATGCAGCAGTCCATGCTCAAGCCTAATTTTAAAAGCAATGAAGCTTTTAAGCACAAATTGTGCTTAACCTCTGCCAGTACGCATCAAGGCCTTTTAGAGATGAAGAACCTGGCAGCATTCCAGTTTTTAAATTATGTGAATTTAAGTCAGTAAGCTGCTTACATAATGCATGCAATCCACATCCTCTTGGAAAATTGGTTACTTCTCTCAAGGAGACAGGGAAACTCTAAACACTTCTCTTTAAAATGCAGGTAGAGTCCTTACTTGCAGACAATATCATAAAAAATATCTTGCGTATTAAAAGACATCACGACAAAGATACCCCCAAAAAATTTATTCTGATTTTTTTAATATACAATGAAAAAATTATGTAAGCTATGGAAGATACCTGCAGCTGTTGCCTACTTCAATAAGCTTAAGAACATCCTCAACACATTTGACTTCCCGCTCCTGTAATCCCACCACCTGGACTTGCTGTTTACCATCTTCTAACACTCTTAATTTTGTCTTCCTGTTCAACAAGTCAAAAACCTTAGGGAAGGAGGAAAACAGAGCAATTAAAAAAGGAGCTTAAAAAAACATTCCTGTTTTGAATTCCATTTCAAATAATACGAAACATTCAATGGAAATACATGATTGGAAGGGAAATGTAAATAATTATTTGAAATACAGCTTTTAATACAAAGAGGGAAAATATTTTCTGTGACAAGCTCACAATTTTGTGTATGAAACTCCTTTCTCAGAAAAAGACCAGGTACTTACCTTACCACTGTAGATCTCAAAAAATGTTGCATATACTTGAAGTTCTAACTTCTTATAGTTTGGTTTCTTTAGCATTAAAAAGACATCTCGAGCTGTGAATACATTTCCAGAATAAAAAGAAATCTCATCATGTGTTTTCATTCAGTGAAGATTCATTCATGCATAAAACTCTATTTTACAGCACCTCATATTTTGCAAGAATGACAGATAAGGTCAGTCAACCAAGCCTAAAACAGTGCAGTCTAAATTGCCACATTACACTGGAAGATGCAGAAGACACCAAAATGATAAACTTAATCTGTTATGGCATTTTTGTTAAGTAGTCTATATTTACATTACTTGGTAAAGGATATATACATCTAGGGAAAACTTCTGATGTTACCAAAGCTCTACTGCAATGCAAAGTATGTCAACTGTTACATTTGTATGACAAAGATTAGAAAATTCATTAATCTCAACTGATCTGCCCAAATCCAACTGATCAATGAAGTCTCACCTGCAAGTGCATATATGCCTTTAGAACAATCTTGGTTCTTTCCTGAAAAGTCGCCACCCATTGTCTAAATTTAAAAAAAAACATAGCAAAGAAAAACACCATAAAAATCACAGAACTATAGTTTACATATTCCTTATTTATTAGAACTCAGATCTAAGTGTGACATGTAAAAACACAGTATTGCTGACTTGTAGAAGAACTACTTACATGGGTTTTCCCACTTCCTGTTTGTCCATATGCAAAACAAGTGGCCATTCCCCTTTCAAATATGGTCTCCACTAATGGTCGAGCTGTAAACCTTGAATGCAAAAAAATTTGTAGTTAAAAAGCTGAAGTACTTTAAGATTCCACTGCCACAAGGAAAACTAAAATATTAAGGACAGAAGTGACAAAATTGGTCCTGTACTTTCACAGGTCAAAGGACATTTATACATTAATTTCTGACTTAAGGAGACTACCACCTCTAAGGTATTAAAATCTTCCAAAGCATAACAAGCTAAGAGGTCTCTCTCATTTGTTTTACAACAATATTATCCTCCTTTAAACCCTACACCAATGATTTCGTTGTTCTAATGAGCCAACATCCCACGATTTACTAAAAGGGAGTTTGGAGCTCCCTCAAAGTGACAGAGTAAGAAGATATTAAAGTAGGACAGTGTAGCAGATAGGAGTTTTGTCAATACTAAAATTCTGCCGTGGTTTTTTTTTCCTTCCCAAATCAACTTCTAAGATTAAATTTGAAAGACAAGAAGCTAAAACAACATTGCACCTCTCAATTTTTGATAACATGCACACATTAAGAAAGGGCTCAAGATAATGGATACCCAAACTCTTAAGAATGAAATAATCTACTGATCCCTGAGGTACAACTTGCTGTATCAAATGTATTATCTGAAGTATCATTTCTGGTTTTAGCTAGTTCATTTAAAGAAACACAGAACTATTGTTCCTACTTCAGGTGCTTATCACCAAAAGTGATGATTTTATCAATCACCAAATTTTATCAATCAAAATTATTATTTCATTGTAAACTCCAAAAGCAAAGGGTAAACTAATAGAGAGTTACATATGGAGACAATTCTCCATGCAAAACTCTTTCTAAACTTTTTCCAGTTGTTTACACACAAATAACCAATAGGTGAGCAATAAAGGAAAAAATTAATTACAGAAACACTGAGATGCTACACCCTCCTTTCATTCTGATTTTAAACAAAACTTCACTTACAAAAATAATATGGGAAAGACTGAGCCATTAAACAGCAACAAAGGGTTATGTAAAGAATCTACATCTAGCTGCACCATGGATACATCAATACACCAGATGATTCCTGAGCAGCCTTAGCCATTCTTTCTTTGCTTCATCTAAGTATGTACCTCTGTCTTCTCAAAAGGATATTCCCATATTTTGATGTTTGCTTTTTCTATATATAAAAATTAAAAAATTCACAAACTCTATCCACTTCAGAAGCACATTCCATTACTCCTGTTTTATTAAATTTGAAACTGTTTATTTTGCTGATTTACTAACAGGGGACTTAAAGGTATCTATTTTAAAGTAAGAAAAAACAAACATATCTTAAAACATTTTCATAAAAGATTACACAACTCCAAATGATACTATGCTAAGAGTCCAACTTTACTTTTACTAGAACTTTTATTTGCAACTTAGTCTTTCAGAAACATAAACTGGTTCTCCTTTAAAATTCATAAGGCATATCCATTCCAAGTAGTGAGTGTTTTTAATATTACAAAAATTTGCAACTCTGTGTTGTGGTTTATAGATTAAAAATACTTAAAATACAGGTTAAGCAAAATAATAACAGTAGTAATAATAATGTAGAATAATAGTAGTAATAATAATGGTAGAAGCAGTAATAATAATAGAGTATTTTTCTACCTTGGACTGAACATCTTTTCAGTATAGATATACAGTAAATTTAGCATATTGGAGAAAACTGGAGCACCTTGTCACAGTATTTTTTTTTCTCAGTATGACCCTGAGGCTCTGATGAGAGCACATGATGACACCTATCTTGCTCTTACTTCTGTTATTACAGAAGACCTTAAATCAGATTGCCCTTCAAGTAATGATCATTATTGTGCCATATGAGGGAGAAGAAGAAAGACTAGAGATCTACTCTTTCAGTATGAATACAATAAACTTAAAATATATTCCTGTATTGCCATTAATGTATTACATAACTAATAAAAACTCTGATTAAACTCAGTACAAAAACACATTATACCAAAACCACCCCTCACATTAAACACTATGTTCACACATAGAAATAAAGGAAGGTGGAAGATTAGAAGAATGGATTGTCAAGCAAGAGAATTATTTCATGCATCATCAACCAGCTGGCTCTCCCACAGCTCTTCAGTATCAAGGAAAGGAAAGATGATACCAGCAGACAGCCAGCAAAGATAGAAGGACACAGCTTTGTTGTTCACAACACTTCTGTTAGTATTAGTTTTATGAGATTTTTGTTTCACCCCCTTCTCTATGACAAGCATAAGAAGTTTTATTTTCACAACCTTTTAAGAATTCTTCTACTGTGACTTTTTTGTTTTCCACTATCAATCAGGACACAATCCTGACTTTCACTTCCTAGTTGTGGATCAAAAACAAGAAGTAAGATATTTCTCTGCCAATACTCTTTAAGACTATGGGAAGCACTTCCCAAGCATAAGAAAAATTATTTTCACCAAATTCCTTTTTAATATTAGTATTTCCTGCAAAAATCTTCACAGTATTTAGACGCATACTAAGATTCTGCCCAAGATTATGTCACGGTGTCTAACCTTGCCCACTACTGTATGTACTTCATTTAGTTACTTGTTCAAGGGTAATAGCTACTTCTAAACATGCTTTTAAAAGTGCTGTGTGAATTATTCCATACCAACAGCAGAACTAAAACAGAAGAATGAAAGAACAAAATACCTTGGGCCTAAAAGAGGATATATGTCTTTGTTGCTGTTTGTTTTTAAATTAGAAAGATTTGCTATTTTCTGCAAAATAACTTAGCTCCACATACTTCCACATTACATCAGCCAGATTGCTTCCAGAAGATAAATTAGCTCAGGTATCTCAGCAATACTGCACTATACAATCTCTCACTATTGGTACTCTTTTCTCACCCTCTACTGGTTTGTTTCCATCTCTTAATTATCCTATATTCAGACTGCAAGCTCTTTGGTGCTAGGGCTCTCCTTTTCTTCCAGGTTTCCTGATGACCAAAAGCCATGGCTCAGGTTCCTCAGGTGCTGAACACACACTAATAAGACAGTAATCTGGAAGCAAATGGAGAACTGATTATGTGGTTCAAGTAATCAGCAGCTGAGGAGGCAGGTGATACTTGCTAGAGCCTGGAATGCAACAGGGCTTCGAGGAGGAGTGGGGGTAGGACTGAAGTCAACAGAGGTGGAAATGACATTGCAGGAGAACAATTAGGGATATAGAGTTAAAACAAAAGTAAACAGGTAAAAGAATGGAGGTAGCAATATACCATTTGGTAACACAGAGAATAGGAATAAAGTCTAAGACCAATGTAACAGTTATTAGTATGGAAAAAACATGAGAAAAAATATTAACCAAAAAAAAAGCATATACACATACCTGTAAACCATTTCATTAGGAGCCGTGTCATCAAAGGCATAATCAAAACGAAAAGTTTGGTTTTCTAGGTACCTTGTTAAATCCACCTTTTGTTTTGGTTCATGTACCATCACAACATCTTTACTAGGAATTGTTATTACATCAAGGTCTTTCATTAAAGTTTCTATAAAATAAGTGAAATATATATTTAACTAACAACACATCATTATTTTTTACATTTCCCCATTGTTTACACTCTTATAACATCTCAGATAACACAGCTCCTCCAAGTAACAACACTGCAATGGATTTGGGCTTCTGATGCCTAGGTAATAGTCTGCTAAGCAAGAGATTTCATTTTGGAAGTCTAGTCATCCTATCCTACCAATTGCTAGAAATTAAAGAGAGGTACAAAGCTGTTTTAGAAAGACTATGATCATTAATTACAGCACTATCATTACAACTTTTTATGTCTTCTGTAACACTTTTCATGGATTTGAGGTCTTATTCCTCAGTGCTTATACACTCTTTTACAACTCACTGCCATATCCTTTGAGTTTTCGTAAATATCTTCTCTAGTGGAGAAACTAGATACTAGTACTATACTGCTTAGACTATCAAACTTGAAAACACAAAGAAATTAATATCCTTAAGATAATACATTTTATTTTAAAATTTTATCTTGATATTTTCTTTAAATTTTGCTTTCATTCCTCACAGACATTTTCATTTGTGTATTCCTCCTGGAACCTATAGCACATATCTTTAATATATAATTCCTCTAAAGTAAAAACCTTTCTAAAAATTATCTTGTAAGCAGAACAAGCTGAAAATTATAATGATCCTTCCTATCAGTGTGACTTCAATAGTGAGATCCTAGATTATAATTACTATACAGCACTGCAATTTACCACTAATTGTTGTACGGTATATGAGTCAGCAAAACAGAGAACCCAGTGATCCATAATATGCACAAAAATAAAGACCCTTTTTGTGTACAGTCAGGATACACTAATGTGTCCTACTTGCATTTCTATGTAAAATATCTTAAGGCATGCAGTTCAAGAATTTGATGTTACTTTATACAACCAGATAGAAACCTTTTCATGAGTAAACATCCTGACCAAACAGTACAGTGGTTACCATTGCATTACATTACACACCAACAGAAACACACATTCCAGTCAAAGTATAATCAATTTTTCAACTGCACTGCAATAAAATGAAATGCAATTATTCTGCGGCAATTACAGATAAAAAGTAAGGAACAGTGACAAAAAGAAATGCATGATGGACAGTTCTTAGCAGCAAAAACTCTTTAGTTTAACCAGTCAGAAGAGGATTTTTCTTAAAAAATTGTTTGGATTAAGATATTTACTTCCTCCCATCTATTTGGTATGAGAACCAGTATCCGTAGCTGATCAAAATTAGGAACAGTGTCTCTGAAACCCATCATACACTTCACAATTATAAATACATGTCACTGAACTAAAACCTCAAAGTGTCACTCTGAACGCCTACTTCCTGCAAAGTCAATCCACAACAACTGATGTTGAGAACACTTTATGTTTCTCTGATAATTCTGCAGTTTTGAGATGACAAAACAAATTAATTCTGTTTTTTTCTAATCATAAGGTTACAGTCCAGCATCTTTAATTCTTTTATACTTTCCATGATTTTATGAGAAATACTGTTTCTTATGAACTGAGTGTTTTCAGAAGATTGTATAATGTGGGTAACTAGATTATCATCCCCTGCATAGATTATTTAGTTAACACCTTCTTTACTATTTATTTTATTCTTAAAAATGCAAAACAGCTTTAAGTACCAACCTCATTTTTACTTAGACATTCATCTTTCTACAAACACCCCTGATCTACTTTTTTAATAGCTCTCAACCATTAGTACCAAATATAAGTAACTTTCACAAAATCAAATCCCATTTCTGAGTCCAAACTCATGTCTCATAACAACTTGTTTTCATTTCCTGCTATTTCAGTTTGTCCACCTTCAGCACAGGTAGAAAGTGACATTTTTCCTGACAGAGTAAGTAAAAATGAAAAGAAAAAATAGAAGCAGCAATGTGAAGGGGAAAAACAAGACAAAACCTAACTATGTACTGGTATCAACATATGTATGGGAAAGGGAAAATATTTCTCCCAATTTCCTCTCAGTATGCTTCAGATAATCCTACATGTGTACTTCTGACAGTATCAAAACAATAAATGGCATCCCATATTGCCTCAGCATCAGAGTGATGCTCTTTTGAGTCCTTAAGCTGAACAGAGTATAAGAGAAAGGGAAGGAAAGAAACATCTTGCAGCACTGGATTCAGACGAGCTGCAATCCAGTAAGCATTTGTGTTCCTAAATTCCCACTGAAAGTCAAAGAATTTCCTAGGAAGATTGAGATTTAACTGGAATTGAAAGCTGAACAGCTTTTTGTTGTTTGGTTTTGTAGTTTTTTTTTTCATACAGACCCTAGTCTGATGAGCAGGCAGCAAGAAAAATAGTTTGAACACTCATCACATAAAATAAAAAGTCTTTAGGGAGTTCTCTCAGTACCTAACAGTTTTTTAGTGGCATTTGATATTCTCTAGGGTAACTTTGGCAGCTCTGAGCAACCACTCCAGGGTGTACAAGTCTCATGTTTGCCTGTAATCCACTAGCTCTGTGAGGATGTCTTGGACATGTTTAGGCACCAACCATGTCATAAGATACTTCCTTGATGCCTGATTCAGGACCACTTGGAAGTATAAAAATATATTTACAAAAATATGTATTAAAGGTTTCACTGTGTAACTCTCTGCTAGGGAGATCGTTTGAAGGATACTTGAAAATGTGATCCTAATACAATGTAAGAATACTGAAAAGACTACAGCAGAATTAATTTCCAGATCAACTAAATACATCCTAGATGACCTTGGGAAAAAACTGCTCTCTTCCTGTGCCTCAGTTCCTAATCCATGAAGTTGTGGCAGGTAAACTACTTTTCTCCTCAGGTTATGACAAGTCTATGAATTTTCTAGGTTCGTCACACACACTGTCTAATATAAAAGATTCGCCTTTGATCAGTATTTCCAGAGTTGTTTAACACAAATAATGTTACTATCAGAAGCAGTTTTTCAGATAAACAAAAGAACAAAATCTTCAACAATCCTACCTTTTTTATTGAGTGGTCGTTTTCGCACACAAACACAAATCCTGTGCTCATCAATCTGCAAAGGAAAGTCTTTCAGTGAACTACACCCCAATTCCAGTTACAAAATATTTGACTTTATGTGACTTCTCTTTCCAGTTAAGTAACCAATCATTTAAACCAAGAGAAATGTCCCAGACAACGAGTCATCTGAACATGTAAAAACCCATTGTGCCTGCACAGTAGCAAAGAACCCAAAAGGGAGAAGCATAAATTAACAAAACTCCCTGCAGACAGTGTTCTAATCCAACAGAGTTACAGGTACTATTGGACTATGCAAGCAAATCCAGCTTTAACAGGGTAGATATGCTTTTGACAGAAATCATCACATTCTCTGATTTCCATAGAATTTGACAGGCTTGTTCATATAAGTATTCCACTCCTCTGACTTATCTGCAAACCAAAAGAACACATCACCTTCAAAGATCAAACAGTAATCATTATTTGAAGAGGGCTTTTAAGTAAGTTTCATGGTTTTGTGTGCAAATCCCTTAGCATCCCTGGAAAATTTACCATACAAAGGCTGAGTGACTACTTAGTACACATTGGCATTATTTAATAGTAAAAAGACATTTAAATAACTTAACAAGTTCAGTAAATTATGACTTCCAAAACCTACTCATTTCAGTACCAACAAATTACTGGAAAAATAAACCCGTTATACTGAATACTGCCATATATTGAAATACCTATTTTTTGCATTAACAGACAGAAATATACATTGGAAAAAAAAAAAACTGAAACAGCAAAAACATAGAAGGATAACACATTTCCATGCGGCTGGCATACTTACAGGATCTGCAGTTGTCAGTGGTCTATAATCCAAACTTCCCCTGAAATCTCTTATCATACACATAATTTCATAATTTGGGTTTGTAGCATCAACATCCTAGGAAAAAGTAAGCAACAGAATTTCTATTATACTTTTTGCTTCCAAAAAAGGCCTAAATTAATTATCTATTAAAAAAATACACATCAACTGAAATCTTATTTTTTCTGCAAAACACCAGAAATGTCTCTTGAGAGCTAAATGTAGGTTTAATATGTTTTTCCACTCTGATGTAGCTAATTTAGTGACCATAAAGGAAACAATTGGATGCTTCCCATGTAATTTTGGTTGGCAAATAATAGAAAATACTTATAAATTGAGGACTCATAATTAATCTACTTAAGAAAGAGAAATTACTCCTGCCTTTGCCAGCACCTTCAAACTGAATAAACATATAGTCAACACTTCCTTATCTCAGATATGGCATTCTGACAGATGCATAGATACTCGACAGGTACAACACACACCACAGAGGACAGTGCAGGAACCTCAGCTGCCCTAAACACAGTCCTGCTGGATACAAGCCAGTTATAGTTTACTCCTAACTATTGGTCCTCTGCTAATTTATACACATATCTGGATGCATTGCAAACTCTTCCAAGGGTCCCAGAACCCCAGCAAGGCAGAAGCAATCCCAATGATACTCAATTGGCTACATCCAGGCTGTGATAGTTTTGGCTGGGATAGAGGCTTTGGGATTTGGCTTCTTTCTCCATATAAGAGTGTGATAGGCAGCTCTGCTTCGGATTTGTGCTGGAAAGAGGATTGATAATACATGGATGTTTCAGCTACTCCTAAGCAGCACTTACACAGGAAAGTCCATTTTTGGTCCTCACCCCACCCCAGCAGCAAGGCAGTCTACACAGCTGACAGCTGAACCCGTGACACAGGCACAGAAGACAGCCTATCCTTAAATGTGGAGCCATCAGTACCAGAGTAAATGAACATGTAAGAGGTCATGCATGGAGCACCAATAAGCTGAGCGTGAGCCTACTCTGTTTTCTGCAGAACTGATTACACAACTTCGCATCACCTCTCCCTGCAAATACCTGTTTTACAACCCTTCAGGACATGCTGCTGATGCCAGCTCTGGAGCTCAGACCCTCCTAAGTTTTGCATGATATAAAATTTCTGAATCATAGCTGGCTGTGGACACGATGTAGGTGCTCTCAGAAAGCACTGGATTGGGGTTACTAAGCTGAAAGGCAGCCAGCTCATTCTCTGCACTTGTGACAATCCTCACCTCAGAAAATACTATATCCTGGTTACCAGAAGCTGACTACCTTGATGTCATCCACTCTGACTACATGGAACTAAAAATTGCTGATAGTAAGTCTTCAAAAAATGTCTCTTCATAACATTCAGAAAAGAGTATTGTTTATCATGGAGAAAGCATTTACCTAATATTCTTCAAGACCTGTTTAAAAGTCTTGCATACTAGTAGTCAGTGCTTGGTGCATTACTGTTTCATTTCACGACAATTTCCTCATACACAAGTTTAAGACTCAAACGCAAAAGGAGTGTTCACAGGAGAAATAAAAAAAATTTTGCAAGTAACACCACTTCAAAGCATTTGAATATATAAAGCCAAAAATCGTCATTCATCACATATTAAGACATATTAATGTTTTGTGTAAACAAATGTAAATGATAAGACACAAATTTTAATGTAGGTGATTTTAGGTCAATGTGGAAACATCATTAATCATGAAAAGTAAATTGTATGAATGATTTACTTCATAGTGGTAACTCTCATGTCAGCAGCAGACTGGTACTATCTCTTTAGAGACTAAAACATTTGCACACAGCTGCCAACAAGATTACACTCCTAGCTTTGCTAAAGCTTTTACACCATTGTGACAGAAAGTCATTTAATATTAAGAGATTTTTCTCAAAGGATTAGCCACTTCATTTCTTTCACACAAGTTTTTAGCAACTGGCTGCCAAGCTGCTTGTATGATGAAATTACAAATGTACAGACCAGTTTAAAGAAAGAAACATTAGAAGTCACTGTTAAAACCTGAGCCTCAAATAGATCTATAAAGCATCAGAGATCATAATGAACAATTTATGATAATGTTGTATTACTTCCTGTAGAGTAACAGACTTCTTTAAAAGTCAAAAGGTCGGTTATTGACAAAAATACATTTTCCCTAAAAAACAGCTATCATCAGTAGTTGGTCTCTGAAGAACACGCTGTATGACAGAAATTGAAAGTAATGATTTCTTTAGGAAGAAAAAGGGGGAAAACCATCTATAGTAGTAGTCCTACCAAACACCAAAATATTTGTCAAATCTGTGCACAGAATGAAAACCATTTCAAGATTATCACAGTCACAAAAATTATTAAAGACTGAAAATAGAATAGTTCTGCAAATTTCTCTTGCTGACATATGATTTCCAGTTGAGCTAAAAATACTAACCTGAGCTCTCTTTTCTCTAAGTTCCTGCTGCTGTAACCTTCTTTTTTCACGTTTCTCTTGCAATTTTTCAACCTCTTTTACACAGTTAGATTTTCTACGTGCTTAAAGAAAAAGATGCAACTTTAAAATACCTTCCATATTTACATTGTGAACTTTCATTTAATTAATGTATCAATAATTAGGATATATCAACTATCAACTATGTTTTCAAGCAAATCTAAATAGTATAGAATAATTATGGCATTAAAATTTCTAAAATCCATAAAACTTATTAGAAAAATATCATGGGAATGGGACAAATTACACAAACAAAAATATATGACCTTGAAAGAATATTTGGACAGATACATGTGATCTCTTGGTTTGAATTAAAAGTAAGCCCAGACAAATAAAAAAAAATTTGGAAAAAAAAAACCTAAACAATACTACCATGGTTAAAAGAAAATAAAGGAAAAACAAATTCCAAATACTAGTACAATTGCAACAAAAAAGAACATATGTTTAGCCACAGCTTTCTGAAAAGCTCCTCAAGGAAGCTCACAGACAACTGAGCATTTGTCGTTTATGGATAACAAAAAAATCCAAGAGAATGTATATGTAATGCCCAGAATGAATCAGTCCTTAATACACGGTTTACATACAAGGGGGTCCAAATTCCTTTTTTGCAGCTTGAACTGGAGATATATCTGAAACGCTCCCATTCTGTTGAGAGGAGGAAGACTGCTCGGGAAGCTGAGTAGGTCGTGCACGTGCAGAACCAACCACTGCAAAGGAAAAGCAAAAAGCTCATCTGGACATGGAGGAGTAACCTTCCTACCCATTTCTGAAATGCTTTGTTAAGATGAGATAAAATGAGGCCCCTTTCTAAACACAACCATTTACTGTGGATGAGGAGGAGCCATACTCTATTAATAAAAACATCTGGTATGCAGACTTTTTTATCCTAGTGCTGTACACTAACACAACATGATTATTAAGTACCAATGCTGCACACGCATATTTTTAAATACCGCAGAATTAGTACAACTTACTATGTGCACAGAATGAAGTGTTTACTTGGAGATACGCAGTCCTGAAGCATGAAGTGCTTCAATTTTATTTATATCACAATTATACCCAAAGAAACAGTAAGAAAAGAAGCCCCACTATTTCTCATTTTCTAGATTCTACAAAATGCTCCAAACCAACTGAGCCTATGATCACTGGAGGAGCAAAGCAATAGAAATTAAAGCCAGTGAAGTGCAGAACAATCTGTAAGTAGAAGAAACAAGCCTTTTTGCCTCTATACCAGAAGGGACACAGATACAATCAATATGTCTAAACTTATGCATTGATTCTATATGTGCTAAGAATGCCAGTTTCTGAAGAAGTTGTGATATTTTTTCACAGTGAATGAAGTGAGAGTGGTGAGCATGCAAGCCTGTGTGATAGAGCTGAATGCTTTAAATTGTTTTTCAAATTGTTGCTTTCATCAGCTCTGCTTCAGCTGGCCTATTTCCTGCACACACCTCTGAGTGTGTCAGAGCAGCATATCATCTTTGATCAGCAACCAGAGATGAGACTCCAAGTGAAGGCCAGCTCACTGTACAACATGGAAACAACTACAGATACAGGTTTTTAACAAGACAAATGCCCAGATCATTCCACATATCATGGGACATCTAGCTTATAGTATAAATTGACTACACAAAAGAAAACAGTGTGATGAGAAAAGCTGAATTATAAGGCCAAAAGAAAAATATTTAGGCCAACAGTGAATAGGCATGGTACTCATTAAAATACAAGTTACAGGGTTATTTCAAACAAACAGATATTTTACTACAAATGACAAAATGTATGGATGTAAGGACAGTCCATCAGTAAGCCATCACATATGTAAACCACACTAAGTAGGAAAAGAACCCCAAAACACTCTGGTAGTTTCAGTCTGCTTAACACCCCTAGAGCCACATGGCAGAAGGGCAAAAGTAGTCCCAATCAGAAGAGTCTGATCACTTGCAAAGATATGCAAGCCCACTTGTTTTCCAAGTTTGGACAAATGGACTAGAATCTAGTCTGAAGAAATTAATGTTTTTACATTAATTACAGATTAATGTTTGGAAGAAGAATCATCATCACCATCATCAATTCAAGTCGGTTAAGTTGAACATAGGAGAGAAAAAGAAAACAATAAGCAGTAACTGTTCTTTCACATGTTATATGTACTCATCCAACACATATTTTTCACCTATTCTTCTGTGCTATTTGAGCAATTTTTTTTAGGTTTTTTCACTATTAACTGTGGACTGATAAAAAAACCTTTAGGACTGAAGTATTCTTGTATTCTTCTGATTGTTCACATTCAGACTGTAACAAAACAACTGGCAATTAACAAAAAAATTTTAAAAATTGAAATGTTAAGAATTCTAAGTGCACTACTTAGTGCATATTGAAACACTAAAATAAGCTGAGGATACTTATATATGAAAAGTCCATGCATGATTTAATATGGCATAATTAATTATCTTCAAATTTTTGCAGTCAAGTAATTCAGCTTAATTTTTATAATGATATATTGCCTAAACTTGCATATAAATATTTTTTGTACAGTATGAATTCCTAAGTATACATCGGAATAATTCTAGGAATTATATACTATATCTTTTACATGCCACAGGCATACATATCAAATGAGAAATGCAAAACTATTAAGGAATACTAGATAAACAGGAGGTTAAAATATTACCGTATTTTTTACTTCATTGAAATGGAAAGAGAGGACATTTACCTCTATTGTCTCTGGCAGGAGGGTCATTCTTAGCAGGTAACACAGTTCGTCGACTCTATAAAGAAAGAAGTCTCTTGTTTGATCACCATATTATTGAAAGCATAATCTGCAGCCCCACCTCTGCCTCTTTCCAGCGAATGAAAATAACACAACATGAACAAAAGAGATCTTACTGCCGCCTAATGCCACCATGAAAAGTGAATGGATGAAGGCTGATTGAACTGTATGCAATGTTTCAGAAAAATCCAAAACCTTTTCTTTATCCTTCATTAAGACATTTAGCTATACAAATATTGGTTCCCAACTCCCTCTCTGCCAAACCTGTTCTTAAAAACATTTAGAAATCCCTATTCACTACAGGAAAAAGAAAATAACACAGTTATGAAATTGCACCACAGACAAAAAAGTTAAGTTAAAAATTCATGTATAGCATCATGTATAGAGCTACTGTAAAGTAACCATGAACATGCCACATAGATATTACCAACCTTCACAATTTTGTTTACTTTGGCTGATGAAGCAGGTGGTGGCAGCGTCTCTGGGTTAGGTTCAATATCTTCATCAGGTGCAAGATCTGGGTTAAGTGAAAATATGCTCTCTAAATCAATCTGTGAAAAAGAGCATAAAACACATTAATGATACTTGACATAAATCCTCTCTTTATCTCCTGTTACGTTTGACAGTAAACAGTAAATATGTTTAGTGGTTTTACCCCACAGTTTGTTCCTTTTAAGATCTGAATTATTTTCTGTTCACTAAAAATAGACTAATCTTTATTTGAAAACACATCATTCAGTAAGGGAATGAATGCAAAATGACCAATAGATAGTATAACTTTGTAAGGCAGTCAAACTAAAAGAGAAGTAGCTAGAACTATTATGGCAATTTGACAATTACTGAAAAATATGTAAGACATTCTGTAACATAAAAAGGAGATCTCAGTTACCTTAAATTTCCCAGAGAATGCAAAAGGAACAAATTGCAAAGATGCCAAAAAATCAAACCATAGCTGAAACCATGTTAAATTTATCATGGGTTTCTTTGGTTCTTTTTAAGTATTAGTGAGTGTTATTCAAACTGCTGTAAAATGTAAGGGAAGAGGGGAAGATTTAAAAACATAATTTTGTAAAAATGTTGAAGAGCTTTGGTCTGTATAGATTTCAATTTCTCTTGGCTGAAGCTTTCAAAGACTTCAGCACTGTATAGATTCTATGTGTCATTAGCTGGTGAAATCTCTTGGACCTTCTCATGGCTTTTTTTTTTCCTTTTTCCTGTGTTTTCACAAAACCAGTAAAGTGCAATTACTTCTGAGATGCTTCCCAAACTGAAACTGGATAACATGGTCCAAAATTTAAAGGAAGATGTGGTAGGAAAGTTTTCCCTAAAATGACCCAGTTTCATAAGGAAAGCAAGGTTGGAAAATTGCTGCCAAGAGTAAGTGAATAAGCAAACAAATTGGCAGTTGAATTCCTCAAGAATATAAACACAAGAAAATTTTTATTTTAGCTCTCCTACTAGCTTCCTGTCTGAATGGTGTGTCATTCTCCCTCTTAAAAATTTGATTTTTCCAATTTGTAAAAACTGGATAACAAAGATACCCTTTGTAATCTGGTTCAAAATCAATAAATGAAAACAACTGTCTAAAAGCTATGACACAGAGCTCAGTAATTCAAATTTACAGTGGGAAACAATTTTCTCATGACTTTCTGTACAAAATTTGGTTACAGTCTATAACCAAAGAATCATGAAGTAAATTAAAATTTATGTCTCATTTTTGTTTCCAGTGCAAATTACAGGTAACATTCACACAGATTACACATTTTTTAAAAAGTTAAAAAAAAAATAAGCTTACCTCTTTCCCTTTAGTATCTCCATTTTCAATCCATTCAACAGTTACACTTTCATTATCGTCATTTAGGGATGTTACCATAGCCTGGTGAATTCGGCCTAGAAAGCAAAGACAAGTGGTTTATTAAACGGTAGGAAAAATTTCCAGAATGCATTTCCATCCATTTCTGCACTGAGACATATAGAGAAAGGTAAGAAGAAGATTGTTGGAAAAAGTTAGGTGATAAATAGAAGGTGATTGCAGGCCACACAGTGTGAAGTGGCTCAGACCTGACCTACCAGTGGAGGCTCTAATGGATAGTCAGCATCTAAATGAAAATCACAATGAACAGAAAATTGAGTGGTAAGTAAACAGAACCTCTCAGGAAAGCCACACCACTTAGACTCTCTCTCCTTGAGAACAGAAAACTCCAATACCAGAAGATGCTACAGGTGCTAAAGGCCCTGTAGGCTTGCTAGTCTGCCCACCTAGGCTGATACAACATTACGTATCTGAACACTGAAATTAAGCCCTTTGAAACTGTGTTCTGATACTCATTTTTTCTAGGCACTTTAAAATGCCTGGAATAACACAAACCATTATTTTAGAAAGAGCTACTTACACAGACTTCTGAGCTTGAGTTAAGGTGCTTTTGCACTGACTTTTCCAATGAAAGATCCAAAGGAAGCAAGCCCTCATAGAGTAAGATAAAAACACTAAATTTTCAGTAGAAATAAAGAGTTTTCTTCTAAAATATATAATACACGGCAGTTTTTTTATGTTCTCTTTCCTATGCACAGTACAGAAGAGCAACTGGAAGAGCAGGACAGTCATGCATGTGACACAAAAGGATCAAGACCCAAGTGTCACACTGATTTCACATCCATGCTTTGCCCTGAAGTACCGAGAACCGAGGTCTCTAAAGAACAAGAATCCAAAGCAACTGTGCCTCACACACCCTCCTGTAACTAGGGTCCATATTACAAAGAAGCAATCCTGTGCTCCACCTGCCACAAGCCACCCCCTAGGACTATGTGCAGCTCCCAAAACATGAATGATCATACTGGAGCAGTTGTGAATATGCTGCTGCTACTGCTGGGCACCTGCTCAGGGTAAAACACAGTACAATCAGCACACACGCTTCAGTTTGGGCATTCTCTGCCTTGCACTTTCTCTTTTTTTCTAAAGCTATTGGACCCAAAAATCCCCTTTACTTTTCTGCTCCATTGGTTTCTTCAACTTTTTGTTTTGGCCACTTAAGTCACAATTGACAGTTTTCCAAAATAAAACAAAAAAAAAAAAAAGGTTTTACAGTCTAAGTCTCTAGGGCCTGCAGAGGGACAGAAAGAAAGAAAAACTTTGAATGATACCCTGAATTACCTCAGCCAATAGTGAGAGCAACAAATGTACACCTTTAATATTTCTTTTCCTACAAAGGCTGCCTAAACATTCACATCTATTTAAGATTCAGTAAGGAGGAAGAACACAGGGAAGCATCACAGAAGGTAACAGCAAATCCCTGTAGTGTCACACAGCGTAGAGGAAGAGACTTGCTGCAGCTCAGGTAAGGTGTAGGGTTCAGAGAACTCAAAGAGCAGCTGGCAGCCCTGGGCAGCATCACTTTCACATCTGCAGTACTCGCCTCACTGGCAACACACATTACAGATGCACTCCACGCTTCTCCTGGCCCAAAGCATAACAGTCGTTCCCACACTAAGGCAGGTTAAGTAGTTTTCTAACATTCTAAATAAAAAGCCTCCTCTTTTTGCTTCACTTAGTTTCTGTCCTCTGGCATTCTCTTGTTTTTATTTCCCTGACCCATGCTTTTTCTGAACAAACCCTTTCATTTGTGCTTCCTGAGCACCATTCTCACCATCCTGAATACACCTCCCCATTAATATTTCAGCATTTAATAACCTCTAGGGACTTAATTTTGAGCAAGAACACTACTGTAGAATATTGTATTGTATTGTTTCAATGAGCTATCTGGTCCTTTAGCAAAGAAACAACAGAAGATACTGGCTTCCTATAGTAATGCCACTCCTGCCTCTTCCGCAAATAGTGTGCTGCAAGGACACAAAAACCCTGGGAACTGGGAATTTAAGCTTACATTGGTATAATCTTCTGCTCTTTTTTAAAGCCTGGCCCAGTTGTCAATTCAGAATCAAGAGAAAAACAATGTATGAAAAATATATGTTTAGTAAAACATATTCTATATAATATAACAATAATACTTAGTACATTACCAAATTTTTAAAATTTTGGAGAAAACCACTATTCTCAGCTGAAACCTGTGATACTGTCATAGGTTTCAGCTGTGAATAGTCACAGAGACATCATGTAAGTCCTACTATGTGTTTCTGTGCTCTTACTTTTGACAGACATCAAGTAATATTTAAAAAAAGGTTTCAATTTTGCCATAACAAGTGAAAAGAGATCAAAGCAGGCTGATGAATGAACAGAAAATACCCCACACTCTAACAAATACAGTAAGCCAGCATGCTGTAACAAAAGAATCACAAAAAATCTTCCATTTTTGTGCCAGATTTCCTCCCTTCCCTGGCCAAGAAAGTCAGGGCTGAATAAAAACCACAAAAACCCACATACTAACAAAAATAAAAGTTATGTTCGTCTTACAAATACTCTGAGCTTAAACATAAAATGTTCACTACAGTGTTTAAACTAGCAATGTACTCATACAATTTGTTCCTAAAAATTCTTTGTATTACTGAAAGTTTACATGTTATTGAAGTGCCAGATAAAGCATTTACATCTTTACAATTGCTTCTTGCTCTCTGGAAACAGTATTCCATTATATTTTTCTAGTACACAGCTGAATACAGCAGCTGGGAAATTCAGGAATGCCAGCAACCAATTAGGCTGGCATAAACCTCGTCTAGCATATAAAGCAAGACCAAGCTACAAATGCTGAAGTGTAAGAGCCAATCTGCAGAGACTTTTTCAATGCAATGGCTCTAATTTCTGGTGCATTTTCTAGAGCTGGTATCAAAATTTGACATGTCAGCATGCCCACGTAAATATGAACCAGCATTATAAGCTGAAGAAGTAACAAGTAATTCAAGAAGACACACACCTTAAAACCAAGAAAAGTAGAGCTGATACAGCAACTCTTCTCTTGGCATTTCCTTAATTTCTATTGCCTCTCCTCACATGATTAGAATTCCAATTACAAGCAACTTTTTTTTCTGAGAAGTTGTTTCATTTCTGTAGGGCTACCCATCACAGCACAAAGCCTGTCTGAGTTTCAGATGTGTTTGGACAACACTCTCAGGCACATGCTATGACTCTTGTCCTGTCTAGGGCCAAGAGTTGGACTTGATAATCCTGTCAGGTCCCTTCTAACTCAGCATATTCTATGATTCTGTGGGGCTCAAAACTAATGGAAAAATTATTTGAGAAAGCAATCATTTGGGTATGTTCTGTCATATAGCACGTGACGTCTGGCTAATCTGTAGTGACCAGAAAATACTGCTGTGTTAAAAAATACTGCTGCCAATACATCAGTACAACAGAAAAATGTGTGATGCCAACACTTTACAATTACCTTAAATACACAGACATTACAATACTCTCAGTCCAATCAGGTGAAAAACATGAACTCCCCATTTCCTTTCTTCCTAGTCTTCCGATAAACATTTGACAAACAGAAGGAAGCCAAGTATACTGATCTGATATCCACACGTATTATATAATAATATAAATATCCTCTACTCTAAAAGTTCTTACGGCAGCTAGTGGTGCACAAAACATTCAGGAAGAGCAGTGAAAGCAAATAACCAGGGCTAAATCAAACATTTTAATTAACTCTTAGCCTAGGTAGCAATGCTAACTCTTTGCAAATACCAAGCGTACTTAGATCTTTACCTCTAAGCAAAGAGAATATTTTCTACCTGCCAAGCTTCTCCAAACCACCACAGTTTTGAAGCAGAGATCAATCAGAGTAATAAATCAGAGTAATATAAACCCACAGCCCTTTCATCATCCTACTACTTCTCAGAAACATAAGTTATCAGTGCAAAATATGGGTTGGTGTCTAAATTACAGTCTGAACTACAGCAGCGGCTGACATGTGACAAACTCCTCCGTATTTTCCCAAGTGATTCAAGAAATAGAGCTGGACTACATTCTTCCCCACCCTTCCACATAATTGAAGAGTGTCTACCCCAAAAAACGTTGTATTCACACATCTCATGGACAAGCTTTATGAAATCTTATAAATAGCTTTGAGCTATTTTGAGCCACAATAATTAAAAATTTACACTCAGGCTCTGGATTGGGCTATGGAGAAGTTCATAACTTGCACTATGATCCTCTCATTCCACCCCCAAAACAGTAGGAAGACCCTACCCTGAAGTATTAGATATGACCATCATATAGTTTGTCTTGTCAGTCCAAACACAGGCAACTGTTTTCAGCAGGACCAGGCTGTGTCAATGTTAACAGACCTCACCCTGGCTCATGGCTTGCTCACATTACATCCTTAGTACTTGCCACATCTTCAGGAGCACAAATGTGTTAGATTAGCTCTGGCAGTGGACCAGCAGCCAAGCACTTAGCCTTTTTAAGTGCATCAACAGATTAGGTGAATGTAAAAATATACTACAGTTTTTCCTATCTAGTACACTCTTGCTGAGCATGATCGCTGCAACAGAAGCTACTCATGCCTTAAAAGATTTTAATACACACTTGTAAAATAGCCACAATTTTCCTAATCATGCTCATGAGCAACTAATGTGAATGTTACCTGATCTAGAAACTCTTGGACATGACCGATCATCACCGTCTCAACTGACAGTGAAAAATTAAAACTGAAAATTCCAATTTTTTTCATTCTCTTTTAAGGAATACGTAACTCCAAGTTATATATTTTTTTAAAAAATAAATAAATTAGAAGCATGATGCTGCAAATACAGAAGCAGCACATACCAGGTCAAATTACCAGAAAACTGTCATCTGTGCTATGAATTCCAGTCCTGGTAACTCTGGTTGGAAGAGCTTTCCTGCTCTCACAGAGCTCAAAGAGCTGAAAAAAAAATCACCAAATAATGCCTGTAGCAAACTTTAAGGAAAGAATCCCGAGGAAGAAGAAAATTCCTGACTTGGTGTCTCCATCAGTGTCACACACTATTCCCACAAATCATAGTCCTCCCCACACTACAAAGACAGTCCCGCTGCTCATCCTTCAAGGAAAAACCAACAGTTAGTGCTGACTGATGCTAGTTTCTCCACAACACCAAATGTATTTGATTTTCTTTTGTTATAAAGTTTCACTTATCCACACACCAGTGGATATGGTATTTTATTTGCATTTTATTTATTACATTTACACCACTTTCGTTTTACTTAATCATACAGATTTATTTCAGCTTTGTCAGCCTTCGCTATTGTCTGTATTGTAGCTACAGCATTATCACAGCATGAAATGGACATTAAACAAGCACAATCCTTGTAATATTTCTAAAGCAAGTTCTTAAATACTAAAAATAAAATATAATTAAATACATATCTTCATATTTATTTCTGTGAATGATCCCTAGCTGCTACCAATTCATTTTGTTGTATTATCCAAATTATCACAGCAATACTCAAAGTCCTTCATATGACACATATGTTACAACCACATCTTATCATCTCTGTAAACATCTACAATGACCAGACAGGGATTTTAAGAACCCAAAATGATATTACCCAAATCAAGCTTCCCACTTCTGCCTCTGTGTTCTATTGAATTAAAATCCAACTTAATCTACTCTTGCCCCTACATTAAAAGCTACCAAACTCAAAATTATCCCAACCTAGATATGTAGGTAATTTCTGTGTAAGTACCAAACATAGCACTTAGGAAAAACGTAGTTCACGGGTATTACTGACAGTACACAAAGAAATGAGGAGGGGAGAAATAAACAACACACAGACATGTTACTGAGCTGTGTATAACATTTAGGTTCAAAATACAAATAGTACATTTAATGTTCCTCACACAGAAAACAGGACGTAAATGACTTTTTGGTTCCCTATCCATTCAACACCAATAAGCCCTTCCACTTTGAACCACTAAATCACAGCTCACCATGCTCAGCCTAGCAGAACTTGCTAGCTGTCAATACTGAAGCACCTTCTCTAAAGAAGTTAACAAGAGCTACATCCCCACATTGCTGTCATAGTTTTTGCTTCTCTAAAACTTTTCTGTCTCCCGTCTTGTCATGTTGTGATTTGGTGGCTTTTTCTGCTGATGTCTCATTTTGCAGGCTGATCTCTAAAATTTCCCTTTACATTCAAAACAAGTCTTCTGTGGTTTCCCCAGTTAGAGGAACACTTTTATTTCCCTTCAAGGCAGGTCCAGTCTCTGGGGGTGGGGTGTTAATATCCTTTTAAGCAGATTTCAAAGGGCATTACTTTACATTAAAAAGCTCTGCTTAAAGCATGTCTTTATTAGCTTTCAGAAGCTTCAACTGCCAGTGAAATCAATGGCAGTCATACCACTGGCTTCACAAAAGGTTTTCAACAGCA
Organism: Parus major; assembly: GCF_001522545.3. NCBI lineage: Eukaryota > Metazoa > Chordata > Aves > Passeriformes > Paridae > Parus > Parus major. The sequence goes on from NC_031799.1 coordinate 19,340,645, forward strand.
TCTCACCCTCGTAAGTAGCATTGGGAAGTTTACAATACATTTTGCTTCTGCAGGTGCCTGAACTCATAACAAAGTGTCCCATTATGATGCCAACAGATGCACTGACATCTTGGTATTTCCCATCAAGTTATCTCAGCTGTACCACGTAAGTCATTCCACCATTTTCAAGAGTATATGAGTTCTCAACTTACTAACTTACCCACAGAAAAAGGTATCTGGAAGGAAGTGCCTTTGAGTCACATCTAACACATGCTTTTTTAAGTCCTCTAGAAAATTTTCAATAAAGTGAAAACATTTCACTTTGAAATGTTTGAAAACTAGCACTTCAATGTCAATATATACAAACTTTTTTAAAGATTTAATGTGTTCACAGTCATTTAGTACTCTATGCTCTCTTTTATGGCTTGTACAAACACACCTGTACAAGCACTATCATCTCTACCTATTTCAGTCTTTTTAGAGCATCCGCTTTTCCAACACCATCAACCAAGAGATGAAATATCCCAGAGAATCTCCAGATCACTTTCAACACAAACACTCATTGCCAAATAGCACTAATTCTGAAATGGCGCTTATTTCTCCCCTTGGCACTTCACACTGTCCACACTTCGTGACTAGCTAGAATATGAAGGTTTTACACCAGTCATTTACAGTTTATGATCTCCTAATCTACCCCAATATATTTATTGTTATATATGTATACTGAAAGCATGTCCACTTTGTGCTACTTTTACCCCTGTAGTTTTGCTCCATACCTCTTAATCTTCCAGCATGACATATACCTCCAGATAGATGATAATCATACTCGAATGAAGTAATGAAGCTTCCCACAAGCGGTGTTACTTTCTCTGTTATGACCAGGAATTAGTAACTTAAATGGATAGGAAAAACTAGTCAGGCAGTCCCAAAACAGATGCCAGAAGGTAGGTTAATTAGAAATTACTAGTTACACTATCATCACCGGTCTTAAGTACTTTACTGTTCTTGTGTTAAACTTCATCTGAATCATTTTTCATACTTTACTAAACAGTTTACTAAACTCAGAGAAACTTACAGCTTACCTTCACAAAATGGTCAATACTGACAATGCTGCACAAAGTCTCTCCAACCTTGATGCCCTGGCAGGGCCAAACTCAGGTCACCTCACACTCAGCTCCAGGATTCAGCATCATGCTCAACTCCTTCATCTCTATCACACTATCACACTAGCTTGGGACACAGAAACTAAAAGCACTTCAGTATCTGTTCTCCACTGTTTGCTACTATTTTTAGTCAAGGTACTGTACATTCCTAGAATGATTCAATAAGATTTGTAATTTTTCCATTTACTTTAGTTCAAGATCAAGCAGGATGAGCTGTAATCTCGTCTGAAACTGATATTAATGTGATGACCAGTTGCTCCATGGCCTAGAATCTTATTCACTTATGCTGGTTTTATTATTGGGGTACCAAAACAGTCTTTCTCTTTGTGATGGAGAGGGTAAAGAACTCAGAGGAGGATCTAGCATTTGCTGTCAAGGTAGATTGTGCCTGTCATGCTCTTCCTGAACCGTGGCATAACCCATGACCAACATTTTCATTCTCAAGCATCAGGCAGTACTAGGATATAAGAGAAAATGTCCTGAAAATTCCTTCTGTGCCTGTTTTTCAGACCACACTGTGGACAGAAACCCTAAGACAACTGGTGTGGGGTTGGTTCATGTTCACAACCGACCTAGAATAACATTCTTTCATGGCATATTGCTCGAATGTACAGCACTTTAGTTCTCAGCTCAGGTCCCTCAGCTGTGCCCATGGTAGCAAGTAGAACACTGCTGCAACAGGTGCAAAGAGGTGTGCAGAGCAAAGGTGATGGTGCTTGGGATCAGCCATTCATACCATAAAATGTGTGCACAGGACTGGGTCTACCACCACACCACACTAGTCTGAACACCTTTTGCCAGAGTGCATCATGCATCTATCTTGAATGCACTGTCCACTTACATTTCTTCCAAAAGGAATTTTGTGTCTACTAAAGCACAGCAAAAGAAGTAAATGATGATCAGAAGATATGTGTCCAAAGTCCATTTTCTATATGAACTGAATCCTTGTTACAGGATGCACCCATGGTCCCAAATGGCCCATGTAGAGTATGAAGACCTCTTAATTCACCTTGACCTACACAAAAATGAGAAAATTGCATTGCAATCTCCCACTACTATGATTTTCAGAGCATGCCCATGCACGTTCGTAAGAATATGAAAATATAATGCTTACTAAAATAAAGGGCTGTCCAAGGAGTGACAGACAAAATGATGCAATTCAGGCCTCTCTTTAAGAACCAGACACAGAAGTTCAGGTTTTCTGTAGGAAGCAGGTCATCTAGTTCACTCCAGATGGCAGCCTGGAAGTGAACTAGCACATGTGCACTGAAAATTATCATAGTACCAGGACACCAGACTAAAATGAGGTGCAAGATAAACTCACAGCCAAAACAGTGCAAATTGTGAAATACTTTAATCCTCTGTACAAGAAGATTGCATGCAAACAAGTACTAATGAAGTAGGGCATTGGAAAAGAGAAGCATGTTTTATTTCATTATACAGGCTTTTCAAAACACTAGCTACAAACTTACAAAACATCTTGAGCCCGGTGTTTAGTAAGACTCTGTATTACACTGAATTTGCCATCTGATCCTTTTGAAGGACAGCTTTTTGGGTTAGATTACTCCAAAAGAGTCATCCCAAAAATACAAGACTACTGAAGAAAGTGGAAGATGAGCTTCAACGTTGTTGGGATTTAGGATTTCTTCCTTTTGTTTTCTTCCTCTTAAGAAATTTTCTCCCATTTCTGCTGCTAAGAAACAATACCGATCAGTACTTAAAGAGAGACAAAAGAAATAACTACTTAGAAGGGGGAGGAGTGCAGCTAGCTTTACTGCGCAGGCTAGGGGGTATCTCTCTGAGGGGCAGATACAGCAAGAATTGGGCTGGGGAGAAGGGGACTAGGCACAGCTCCTGGGTCTCTTGCTCTCCCGGCTTCGGAGGGGGACGGTCGAGCTGCTGCTTGGTGCGGGGAACTTGCTGCCGCTGCCGGAGCTCAGTCCTGCCCTGCTTCTTGTGCTGTGGGTGAGCCTTTGCTCGTGAGAGCAGCCACTGAACTGGGACCTTACCGGCACCTTGCCGCACTAAAAAAAATGGATCCTTCACCATCTGGTGGGGTGACTCAGGGGAAATCCCGGGATCGAGCCCCTTTCCCCTGCCAGGGAGCCTCTCCCTGCCGTGTTCGGGAGCCGGGCTGCCTCTGCCCACTTCCCCAGCCACTGCTCGAGTTTTTCCCTACACTGTACCCACACACCCCTAGGCTGCCGGGATGCCCTGTGGCTCCAGCTACAGCTGCGGTGTTTCTGCTGCCTCTTGCTTGCTGCCCCGGGTTAACCCCTTCCGCCGTTCCAGCCGCCGCTCCGAGTTTCCTGCTGCACCCCTTTCGCTATCCGGGGGGACACCGGGATTTGTAAGGGAAGCCCCTTCCCATCCCTTCCGCCGGCAGCGTCCGCCATCCCCGCGTGAGGGAGGCGGCGGGGGGCGCGGCACAGCGCCCCCTGCCGGCGGGGGAGTAACGGCAGCGCCCCCTGGCGGCGGTGCCGGAACTGCACGAGGGGAAGCGGCTGCGGCCCAGAGAGGGCCGGGGCTGGGCCTCTGCTCCTGCTTGTTGTTCCTGCCGGCGTTGCTGTTTGTTTGCCTTGTTAGACATGCACACGGTAGAAAAGAACTGATATTCCTTTTCTCATGGCTTTGCCTGAAAGCCCTTGTAGTGGTTTTGGTTTGCCAATTTGAGTTTCCCACTCAATGCACCAAAGAATGCAGTGGGTTTAGCACTGGCTAAAATCGCCACTGCGCCCACTAGAATCACTTACTTATTTCCTCCTGTGAGATATGAATTAGAAGGACAGCAAAGCAGGCTCCAAACTTAGAAGGTATAAAGAACATTTAATAAAGTTATTAATAACAGAACTAGAAGAATAATAAGAATCAGAATAAAACCTTCAGAACACTTCTTCTCCCCTCCCCACAACCTCTTTTCCTTCCCACTGACAACATAGAGACAAAACCTGGGATTTTCAATCCGTTACCACCTCTACAAGAGTCTTTCACGAGTTCTTGTAAGGAGAGGAGCTTCTCTCACCATACCATGGAGACTTCTCCACAATAAGTTCTCTTGTGGCTTTTTAACTTCCACAGACAGCAGCCACCCAGAAAATCTGCAATTGTGAAATTCCTCCATCTCATGCAGCCTTCCCACAGCTGCCTTTATGGGCCATGTCAACTTGTGGGGTACTATTTAAGGATGAGCTGTTCAAAAGCAAAGGTTTTCTTCATGTCTGAAATTATCTTCATCTCTGGAAACAGAGGTCTGCTTCTTCTTTCCCTGGGGGCAAAGGGTCTTCATCACTCTCGTCTCTCTCTGTTCAAGCTTCTCATGGGATCCCAGCTCCTTCAACATCTGCTTTGCTTCATTATGGATGTCTCTGTTCATGTCTACAATTTAAACACTCCATCCTCCCCATACTTTCTCATAAATTGAAGGGGATATTCTAGTGCATCACAGTCCATCTTCATGGCTTTATCAAAGTAAGGCTTTCAGCCCAAGACTACAGCATCGCCTCATTCTCCTCCCGAGGCTTGACTCCTTTACTGACCTTGGTGCCTTCATGTTGTTTCTCTAAGTGTCTTTATTCTTTCCCTTTCTCTCACTCGAGCAAGGATCAATGTTTTGCAAGTTTCATCTATTCAGTGGAAGAGTTAATATCTCACCCAGGCCTGCAGGTAATCACGATCTCTGCCAGGCTGAGGCCAAAGCTGCTTATGCTTAAAGTTCTCTGGGGCCATGCTGTGGGGGAGCTAGGATCTCCCAGCAGCTCCTGGTGAAACTCAGCAGCAGCAGGATTTTCACTGACCCCTAGGTCTGCCTGCCCGTGCTGTGGGGGGACACCCGGCCTCAGCAAGGGCCAGCCTGACCAGTGCCCAGTTACCTCTCCACGGCTGGGAGCAAGAGAGCCATTTCCTGGGCTTGCCTGTCTTTAAATGTGAATCACACAGAGGTGGATCTAGCTTCTTGATGGTTTAATAGGTTGTCAATTCTCAGAGCTAGCTGGCTATTGGTGTTTGCCAGGCACAGAGGAAGCTCTTAGCAGATTCTGTCAGAAAAATTATTTCCATGGGTGGCTTCTTCCCTTCTCAGAAAATGTCAATTAATGCAAAATCAGCACAGCCCCTTGTCAGTAGAGGACACAAGATAGGAGCGTGGATTCAATTAGAGTAGCCAGAGGTATCATCCAAAGAAAGTTCTATTTTGGGGTGTTTCAGCCCCTTTTATAAGATGTTCCAATACAGGCTTAACATGACTGGTAAAGGGAACAACACCTCTCTTGTCCAATCGATGGAACAAAAGAAACACATTCAGGACATCTGTACAATACTGTTTTGGGAACCAAAACCTTATTTACAAAAACAGTCCTTGAGAGAGAATATGTTCTCAGGAAACTTTCCCTTGGGAACAGATCAGCCACTGACAGGCTGAAAACTCAGACTCAGAAAATCATGTCTACAGCCCCTTAATTTCAAAGTTATAATAACTTGGAGGGAAGGGGATCCTATTTTCCATTCCAAAGAAGGCTCCTGCTTTCTTTAGCAGACACCTATCTTTCAATCCGAGACAAATGTTAAAGATAACACATCCAGAGAAAAAAAATCTTAATTACAGCTTTATAATGCTGAATCTGAGAAAGCAAATCTTAATTACAGCTTTATAATGCTGAATCTGGAACTAGAAGTTACAGTTTTAGAGATCCTTTAGTTGACACAGCTCTCTCAAAATATCATTGTCTAAATATGTACCTGCAATGACAAAAAAAGCTGTTGGAACTTAAAAGCAAGTATCCTTTTCAAACTACAAATAAAACTTTGGTACAACCACAACTCAAGTACTATGGTACACCTCAAAAAAGATGTAGAGGAATTAGAGGAGGTTAAGAGAAGGACAGCTAACAAAACTAAGAGAATGAAGATTTAAGCAGATAAAGACATCTCACTTTTAAGGAGAACACTGGGGGTGGATTTGGTAGCACTTTACAACCATAAAGGACAAAATGAGTGAAAACTATCATTAACCAAATTCTGCAACACTAAAGCTGGGAGACTGAGTTGCCTCTTAAGGCATAGGTTACAGACAGATGAAAGTGTTAATGTACTTTTGTATGCAGAAAGCAGGGAACGAACGTCTCGATCTAATGTCTGTAAGAGGCAGGCAGTGTAAGTCTGGTCAAAAAGGTATTCAATAAATTCACAGACAACTAGTCTATAAATGGCTAGGACTAGGCAAAGCTGTACTTCTAACATTCTAGATATAATTCTAGATTGTGGGGGAAAACAAAGACTTCGGAAAAGATACAAGGCTGATGTGCTTCACCTAAATAGCCTCTAGTTGCTGGGCTAGATGAACCATCCATCTGATTCACTAGGGTACTTCATACAGAAGTATTAAACTTACTGGAAGTATCCTAAGTAGTAAGGAATCCCCCCCAGAAAGCAAAAATACTCCAGAAGCTTTAAAAAAAAACAATTTTTTTCCAATTTCAGTAAGTCTTATAAGGAGAGAAGGCAAAGGTTTTATTCACCTTTCATAAAGTAAAAATTTTGTCACAAATTCACATAGCAATATCCCTTTTAAAGTGCAAAAATCTCCCAAAATAAAACAATAATAATCTAACCGTTTCCAAAATTCCTGCAAGGTTTTCCAGCACCTCCTGGTCCCTTCCACAGCCCATACCAACCCCCTCCAGTTCTCAAATTTAAGAAGAATTAAGCATTAGAGATGAAAACTTTATTCAAATAAGAACAAGACATCAATGTCTAACAGGATCGTATTTGCTGTCCTCTAGCAAATTTTTCTTTACTGATGCTGCATAAGTGCAGATTTCCATTCAATTCCCGAAAACAACATTTCTACCTGTCCCATGAGTTCATAACTTGCAAACATGTTGGAAGAATAGTTCAGTATCTTATAGGGGTTTTTATACAGTATTATGAAACAGAATTTTACATATTTTTGTGCATTTAGTCAGCAGTTCTTTGGAGACCTTTGGAATAATTTTGCAGGCAGCTTCTGTAAACTTCTAAACTGCTTCTCAAAGTTACTCTCAGAATACTTTATATATCTTTGCAGATCCAGGCCTTGTGCATTCAGTATAAATTTCATTACATTTCTGACATGTAAGCAAACTTGGATTCAGCTCAACTGTGTCCCAATACAGCACTGACTGAGATAGTTACCTTCCTCCTAACAGCCAGTATACTGCTGGGTTTTTGACACATTATTTTGAGAATAATGTTGATAACACAGCTATGCTTTGGCTGTTGCTAGTTAATGTTTAACTAAATCCAAATCAAGGACATATTAGTGTCCCATGCTCTGCCAGCGCGTAGGTGCGCAAGAGCCTGGGAGGAAGCATAACCAGGAGAGTTGACCTGAACTAGCTAAAGAGATATTCTATATTTTTGCAATAGCATGCAGGGATAGGACTAGGGTAAAAGCCTTCAACTCATAAAGAGTAGGTTTAGCCTGGATATTCAGAAAAAATTCTTTGTTGCAAGGGTGGTGAGACACCGGAAATGGCTGTTGAGAGAAGCTGTGAGTGCCCCATCCCTGGTAGCTTTCAAGGCCAGACTGGATAGGACTCTGAGCAAGCAGGTCTAGTGGAAGGCCTGTATCAGGGGTGATGAGGTGGTGGTAGTGGATAATTTTTTGGGTCCTTTCTAACCCAAATCATTCTATGATCCTGTCACTACATACCTAGAATGTCTTGCCCAGCATTTGGGTTTAGTGGTTGTTGAAATCTGTTTAGTAACAGGATTTAAGATCGTGGTGGATTAAAATAGTTTGGCGAATATTATGTGCAAAAGATTGACATGACTTGGCAGTCTTCTCCCTTTCTCCTCCTTTTTCATTTTGTTTGTTATTTGAATAAATGGCAGAGACCTCCTTTTGATGATTTTCTCTACTTTCTCTGAAACTGACCATACCTGCCTAAAAACAATAGCTTCTTGCATCACACCGAAATTTTTTAGCAGCACCTTCTACGGATATTTTCAAATGGTACCCTTTGCTTTTCATGACCCATCCCATCAAACAATTGTTTGTTGTCTTTTTTCCCTTTACTTCACAAAATTGTATTTAGTAAGAACATGTACCATTAGTTAATTCATTACAAAGCTTCCAACTGTTGCTCCAGTTTAAAAGTGAGAAGACTTCATTCTCACGCAAGTTTGAAGCTTGTATTTTAGCTTAGCATGGTTTTAAAACCAAGAAAAGTTTAAGTAGGATTTTAATTCTTCTGTGTTTGATGAAAGCTTATCATAAGTTAAGAATCATCTAGTTGTGATTAAAATATTGGCATTATTCATCACCACCTGAATTCCTTTTGTACTAAAATGCCAAAATTTATATTGGTGTTCAAATCATAAAAATACAGAAGTACAAGAAAACATAACCCAAAGTGGAATTAGAAATTTTGAGTATTCAAAAACCTAAGTGTTCATGTGCTTTTCAAGCTGAATTTACTTCCACTCTCCCCTTCCTAGAGCCCAAGATCCTCACTAGCACATCACTCACTATGCATTCCTGCATCTCTATAGATGAAACACTTCCACAGATCAGTTGCCAAACACTTCTATAGATCAGTTGGAAACACTCCTCAAACTCCATATGTAGTTTAGCCACAGAATAAAGTAATACATTTTAGTGACTGCAAAATGTGCAGCCCTGTGCAACAAAATTTCCAGAGCCAAACCCTGCAAGGACACGAGTATGAGGCACACCATGCTTCTAAAGAGAAAGTTTTAGACAAAGCCCAGCTCCCTCCACACACACCCAGTGTGTGCTCGTTCACTGAGGACAATCCTAAATACACAGTTCTGTAATTAACAGAAAAGACTAAAAATACATTTCTTATACGTAGGATTACACAAATCTGTGAGTGCCTGATGAGAGTCAAGAGAACATCAATCAACCTTGGACAACTGGGCAAAGCTTCAATGAGATTCCTGGTAACTGGAAAGTAAGTAACATTCCAGTAGGTGAATAGAACTACAACAGACTACTAAAAATGAAAACAAAGTGAAAGACTTTTTGTTATCTACAAGTCACTTTGTTCCTGATTGGGAAAGGCAAATTAGTTTTACACTGTGCTGGTGTTACATCAGTGGCAGAAAATGCAGCAGACTGTCCTCTTTACAAGCCTGGGAAACCCAGAAGTAGCTTATGCCTGACGGACCATGAACAGCCACAAAATAAAAACTAAGTTACTCTGAAAGCATATCTGTTAGAATAAAGCAAAATAAAAAACTCTACTACTACATTCAAGGCTTTAAAGCAACAAAATCCCTCATTCATCTTTCAAGAATCAATATAGAGTATCAGATCCAATGTTGTTAAACACGATCCAAATTAAAAAAAAAAAAAAAAAAAAAAAAAAAAAAAAAAAAAAAACTGGTCAAGTTTTTTATTTATTTATTTATTTAAATTAAATGTAATTGATTACTCGCATTTTTGAAAACCATCGTTAAAAGTTCTGGTTAAACACAGTTTTACACAGTTGTCTTTAAGAGCCACTACCTACTTCTTTTAAGTATTTCTAAAATTAACTTGGGTTCCTAGCAACAAGAAGCAACTTAATTTAGACAGTAATAGTAGAGTTATCAGAAGTCTTCTAGGCATGTTCTATTCATGTAAATGGTTCAGTGCACTACACACATTAAAAAAAACACATAAGCATAGTCTGATAAATTGATACTCTTATCCAGGAAAAGTAAATCTAATGCATTTTTACACACAGCTTTATTGCCTTTTGTCTAACAAATGTAAAACCTAGTTTTTGGTCATTTAGCAATGACCAAATTCAAAAGCAGGAAAATTTGCTTCGTAGAACAGTTTTTAATGAGGAAATGGCAATGACATCTTTGTAATACCCTCCCTGAGAACAACTACCTGCAGCTGCACCACTTCCCTGAGCAACTACCAGGCACAGAGAAGTGTGGCACAAGAGACCAACATCAAGTCCTCTGTTCTACCTCCACAGGGGGCTCCATGTCAAGAAAGCATTTAACAATGGTAGATGAATTCACTGACTTCTAGCAAATCATTGGTATGTGAATGTTCCAAGGTCAAAACTGACCTTATGATATCTTTTGGGGATATGAACAAAGCATGTTTCCAGGTTATCAGACACAGGAAACACTGTCTCATGGCTAAACACTTAATACAGAATTCAAGAGATCGCTTTACAGAAGTCAAAGGTGTAGGAAAATCATGTAAATCACCCATCTATATATATATATATATATATATTTAGAAAACTACAGAAAATACAGACTGTTTAATTTTTCAAATGAAAAGTTTAAAAAATTGTACCCACAAGCAATATAAAACTGTGAATATTTTTAGGAAAGGAACCAGGGCAGAAAAAGAAAACAGCACATGTGCCCATACAGAGATAATATGAATGGGTTTGAGGATATAGCTAATAGCAGTTTTAGACAATCTCTATCTAAATGGCATATCTAAATCATAGTTTTGGTTCCCTGTCCTCCCTTTCTCATTTCCCTACAAGACATCTAACTAAAAGCTAACCCAAATGCATCAGGCAGAGAAAAGCAGTCTAAAGTTAAAATCCTAATAGTCAAAACTAGCTGTAGCTAGCTAACTTAACTCTGAGAAATGTCTAACAGTGTTATGTAAGTAGCGAAAACTCAAGAAAAATTGCTCCAAACACTATAGCTAGGTGTATCTGGTTTTATATCTATATTCACTCCATTGCTGAGAGCTACTTAAATAAGACCCTAAATACCAAGTCACAATAAAACTTAAAGATTTGGAATATACAATTACAAGCAAATGTTTTAAAAGGTTGTTAGAAGGATCTTCAAAAGCATAAAAAGACTTCTGAAAATACATGTGCCATAAATCTGGAAAACACACACAAGATTTCAAGCAATGATAAATATCTGTTCATATATCTGAAAGCTTTCTCATTTTTGAAACAGCCAAAGAGATATAACAGAGAATGTATGGCAGTTACACAAAAACCTTCTATCCTACATCTGAAAATACACACTGAAAGCATGTACACCTCCAAACAGAGGTGCTATATTATGCTACAGAGGCATAATGAGAAATTTACTATTAAAATCCAGTGTCTTCTTAAAAACTCTGCAATGTTAAATCACAAATACCATCATGCCTTATTACATGACCATATATATTTTGTACACATTCTCACTACTGGACAATGTAAAGACTCCTTAGTAGTCCTTACTGTGAACTTCCATATCTTACTTCTTATATCACATTAGAAATTTAACTTAATTCTGAAATTAACATAAACCTTTAATATATCAAGAGTAATTGAATTATTTTCCTCAATGGAATATACATAATGTGAACAATAATAGGAAATACACTTTAGTGGTCACCATGGGTTGACCACAGCATTCTCCTCCTGATCCCAAGTGCTGTCACGCAATATTGTAAGGAAGACATGATAACCAAACAAAACATAAGACAGGAAGAAAAGCTGGAGGAAAAAAATCCCACTTTATTATACTAGTAAATGTTTACAAAGAAAGAATCTAAACAGTAACAGAGTGATGAAGTTAATTTACTCCATTCTGTTAGTTATTCCTCAAGCACAAAAGAAACACCCAAAAATCCATAGTAGCACACTTCACAAGTAAATACAATAAATATGCTACAGATTTCGTGCTTCAAGAGAAAAGCTCACCTAGCAAATACTTAATATTCATTTCTCTAGCTGGTCCCACAGTAAGTGAATGTATGAAAAAAAAACTCAAAAAGCTAGTTTATCTCCTACTGCAAACAAAAAATATTATTTTGCAATGATATTACTCTTCAGTCAAGCATGACTTCTTCCCCATGATTTATTGTCTTGTCCCACCTCAACAAGGGGAAGAGTGATGCTTGGTGCCAGCAAAGTCTTCCATTCACAAAGCCATAAGAAGAAAAGACAAGCAACATTAGGCCCAGGCAACAGGCCATGACAGAGCATGGGTGCAAAGAACAATAATTTTACCTATTAAATAGAAACAAAGAACAGATTCCCCCATAACATGATTAGTGGAGGAAAAAAGTAGCAAAACAAAAAACAATACAAGCTGTGTGATACTACTTGCCATGTACAGCTCTAAAGACATTACTGCCAGTAAAAAAAGCTGTATTAAAACATACTTATGGAACAAAGATGAGAAGATTCTCTGAAGAACAGGACTCAGCTCTTGTTATTCATCTTGCAAAAAAGATTTCCACAAAATACTGAAGGCCTACATCAATATCTGAGAATCTGTGAGTTACAATGAGAATTCCTATCTTAATGAAAGCTGAATGAATAAAAAGTGACTTCAAAAAGGAGACAGAAAATTTAACATATCCTCCTGGTCGATTTTTCTGAGGGAATGGTGTGCCCAGAAACTTTGGATGTAACAATGAACACCTACACCAGATAAGCCTAAGTGTTGGACCCATTAGCTGGACCAGCAGCAGCAGACTTGAAACCATGGGTGTGTTCTGGCTATTATGGAAGCACAAGGACACATTGTGTCTGTACAGCTTACATAGAGATTAGGTAATTGAGTCAAATGATTTAAATGTGGTAACAAAAACCTTAATCACAGGGAACAAATAGATGTATGTCACCAAAGGAAAGAGTAAAAACGCATTACCATTTAAATCTATCCAGAAGAGCTTGTAAAATAGGGTGACTACCCAAACCTGAACAGAAATTTTATAGCATCATTAAACTTTCTCTCCTACTATAAAATCCTTCATGCTACTGGGAGTTGTACAAGGAGATACAGGATTACTCAGAACGCAGAGGATGTTATCGATCTCTCAACTCTGAGAAACATGAGTTTCACCGAAGTTGGATTTTAAAGAAACAAAGTATAGCCCTGACTGTTGCTAAAATGTAGTCTCATTTGTGTCTGAAGGTGAAAACAGTTGCCAAGATGTTTTAGCAAGACTATAGGAGAGAGAAGCTCCCAACAGGTTTGTGGAGTGAAATGGATTACACTCTACCATGACCAGTTTCATCTGCTACAGACACAAATTAAGAAAATTCTTAAGAGTAGGCAATTAAAAACATCACACCATGGGCAAGATTTCTTCCTACCTCACATCAGTATGAGGTTATTTAAATTACAGTCTCAAGAAGAACAGAAACCGTTTACAGTTGCTGGTGTATTTTCTTAGTTTTTATTGTAAAACTAGATATTCCTACCATCCTTCTTAAAATTCTGTTATGCTTCTAGATTCAATCTCCTCTGGTAACAAGCTCCATGTGATAACTGTACCTAGTCCTTTCTTCTTTTAACAATTTCAAGTTTTCCTTTCCAAACACTGACAGCTCTCCAATTCTTGTAGTACAAAAACCACAAGTATAAAGGCATAAACTTGCTTTTTTACACCATTTGATGGTTAATCCTTAAAAATTCAGCATTTTTCCTATCCTGAAAGTTTAGTCAAATCTTAAGTCAGTCTCCTAATTACAAGAGTGTCCCTTCTCCTCATGCCTGTACATTTTTTTTTTGACACGGTGAGGTAAGAATTGTATTTGCCTATCCCTCCCATCCCGCTTTCAAAATGAGCAAATATATAATTAGTTTTTTTGCCTTTCTAGGCAGTATTTCAGATATGCAAGGCCAGGGAGAACAGGAACAGTCTGAGAAGGAAATGCACAGAAAAAGGAAAATAAAAATTAATCAACCTACTAAAGGGCTGCAGGCAGAAGTGATTTATCTTGTTACAGCAAAAGATTGCATTTATGTAGAAAAAAATGTGAAAGATTCTTCCTACAAGTACTTATACAGGTCTTTGTAATCATTAATGGGATAATGCACAGGAAGTGTAGATACAGGGGTAAGTTCACACATAAAACATCAGGCTATTACCCGTGTAAAGAGAATTCATCAACAGAAAAATGCCTATCTTTAGACCTCAACAAGAGACATCTTCTGGACAGGATCATTACCATGAATCTGGCAGGTACCTTCAGGTTTACTACTAACTGCTGTAAGCTTCCATGTTATAAGGTACATTTTTCAAATGTGCAAATTCAGTCCATTCTTAGCAATTTTCAACCTAAAACAAAGTAGTTCTTTCCCATTTCCAAGACAGACTATCAAGTCATATTTCAATCAATATGCAGAAATTAAAGCAAGCAGTAAATTTCAGTATCAGAAGTTATTATGAAAAGTTATTATGAACTAGATGACGACTTAGTACCTCTTATGGTACATAAACATAAATAGTTATTCCAGTTGTAACTGGAAATACTATCTGCAGCTGAAGATAACAAGATAACAGTTACAAGAATGTTTACACACTGAGAAAAAACAGCAAGCAGCTCTGCAACATCAGTCCTTGAAAATGAAGGGGTTTATCCAAACAGGTTTTCATGTGTTTTTGCCAATGACTTCTAACAATGCCTTTCTTTTGTACAACATTCATTTTCTCTTCAGTCCCACAATAAATCTCTCACTTCAGGCTAATTAGAACTTGTCAAAATGACAGAATATGTGACTTACTTTTTCCAGAATGTTCTTGTCTTACTTGTAACAATCACATTTCACTAAAAAATGGATTTCTTTTAGCTTCCATTTTAACTTAAAGAAAAACTGTTCTCTGGAATCAATAAAACTGTATTCAGAAAAAAAATGTTTAAGATCACTGGCAGATAGATGAAAAAACTCGCACACTTTTTCACTGACCCCACTAATGAAGTAAAACTATTCTTCTCTGGATTCAACAAATAAACATGTAAGTAAGAAAAACTTAAAAGAATTACTGTATCTACCTCTCAAGACTGAGAAAGAAAGGACTCACTACAGACAAAACAATATGTTAAAAGGAAAGCCCATATGAACACATTCCTCTCTCCAAAAGTTTCCTAAACAGTTTTAACAGTGGTTTGTCAGCCAACAACAGTTGATAATATAGACAACCCTGATTCTTGCTAGGATACAGCTCTGGGGAGAGCAGATCCAGAAAATCACATGTAAAGACTTCCATGTCATCCTGACTATGACTATGTATATTTCCTACACACTTATACTGCTGGGGCACAGATCCCTCTGTAAGCTATTGGAGCACATTAATTGTGTAGAAAACTAGCACATCCAAATGTGCTAGTTTGGAAGTCAACTAAACTGTGTTTAGTTTATCTAATCATCAATTAACATATTAAATAATCCGAAGAAAAAAATCATTAGACACACTGGATGTGAGAGTGTCTGTAAGAACAATTCAGCTGATAGAGGGACAAGCAGCAAGACCTTCGCATTGTTAGCAGCAACAAGACCAATTTCCACTGCTGTGGAACCACACCTGAGGCTAGAAAACTACTTTCTATGAGGCAATGCAATCTAGTGCTGGCTGTCTTTCCATATCTCCCTCAAAATGTTCCCTTCCACATACCTAGGACAGTTTCTCCTGCAATTTAATGAGAAGAGAATGACACTTAGCTGCAGTAGCCTGAGACAGAACAGGACATCTCTTCCAGTTCCACAGAAAAACAAGGGCACCACACAATAATCAGGAACCACCACTAAAAATTATGACACTGCAGGCCTGCTTACATATTGACCAACTTAACACAAATACTCAAAACCCCACAGTTCGAGCAACTGCTGTGAAGACATCCCCCTAGTACATATTACTGATGAGTAATACACTTAATGTGCTGCATCACCTTTTCCAGTGATACAGCAAAATACATAAACCACTAATAGTAATAAAGATAGGTATTGTTATATCTGAGAGTTACAAAAATCCCTCCTGATATTAAAAAATGTCTAGAACCCTACACAGTGGAAAACAAGAGCAGCAAAGCATTCTCATGCCTAATTTCCAAAGGCAAATACAAACCAAACAGTAATGTTTCTTAGGAGTTCACACAGACATCAGAAAAAGTTTTACAGATTGCTGCTGTGAGGCTTTCTGAAATTTCAGACAGAGATCCACAGGAGTTATGCAAATAATTGCCAGACCAATCAGATTCTTCACATGGCAGACAAGGTATTTGGTACAAATTGAGGGGTTGGGTGTAATCCAGTGTTCAGCCAACACCAACCATTATTTTATATGGATGCTAAATATGAGCAAAAGCAGTGAGCAGAGTGCCTGTGGAAAAGCAGGCCGCATAATTTTCTCAGTCCTGAGAAAGTGGCCTGGGAAATCATAAGGAGGAATTAAAACAATCCTCAGAGATAGAAAACAGCCTTGCAGGTGCTGTTTGTCAATTTCTTGTTTTCTTGCAAGAGAAGGTCGAGGGGTGGTGCACCCCACTGACCAGTGATGGTGATGTGTTAGTTTACTAACCAATAAGAGTTTTACCTTTCTATACTTTCCCGTATCAGTCTATAAAAGAAGATCTGAGGTAATAAACCTGAAGCTCTCCTGTTCAACTCACAAGAGAGTCTGTGTCGTTCTTCTCACTGTTCCCAATAGAGCAACAATTTTATTATAGGGTTGAATTGCAGCATGGTACACAAGAAAGACAAGCTGCATAAGGCTTGCTGGATACTTTTTTCCTGCGTCATGACAGAACCACGCTAGCTTCAGAGCCTTGGACCTCCATATCTCTCTTCACTTAGAAACATCTGCTTATTCTTTAGCAAGCTTCTGGATCCCAGGGGGAAAAAAAGAACCAAAACAGCAGTAACACAACTTCCCTGGATTACAAAAATCCCAGCAGAACTCCACCCCAGTTTAGCAGGTTTCATACACCTCACAGAGGTTGAAAATAAATTACATATTCCCACTCAAATCCAAAAGCTGAAGTAATGAGTGACCTGTCATCGATTCAGACAACTTCCCATGTCAGTTGTCTCCTGACAGAACTACTGAATTGAACTCATACTGGAAGGGACCTCTACAGACCATCTAGTCCAACCCTTCTGCCAACGTGGGGTCACCTAGAGCAGGTTACACAAGAACACATCCTGGTGGGCTTTGAATATCTCCAGGGACATATATGAAGAGTTAGCACCCTAAACCTGTCACACACGCCTCCTTGATTCACATGTATTTCCAGATAGCATCACACATCCTCCCACCAGGAGAAGCTGGGCAAGACGAGAAACACTGGATCTCCAGTGGAGAAATTACAACTCACGGGCATAAATAGCAAGTACTCTTCCTACATTTTAATCACAAAGAACATCTGAAATAATAACATCATGCTTTCTGCCAAGTGATGGAAATGTCCAAAGGCATTCCTGTCAGGGCATTACCGTTGTGTCATTTTTCAGAGCACCGCAGCAGACAAGAAGTTATCTCTTTCAAAAGAAAGGCCTTTCCTTCTTCCTTCCCTCCCTCCCTCTCTCCATCACCTCATCCCCTCCCCGA
>NC_031799.1:19358799-19367865 GCF_001522545.3 Parus major
GCCCCTCAACGCGAGCGCGCGCACGGGTTGCCGGGCGGGGCCAGGCCTGGCCGGGCCGTAGTGCGGGCCGCACCTTGGGCCCTGTCTGGCTTGCCATAGTCTCACACACGCACGCTGCCCTGCGGCGCCAGATGGTGGCCTAGCTGTTCTGGAGCGTTAATGTAATAGCTTTATCTACCTGCTGCCTGCTCATGCGGCTCCCATGTGCACAGTAGAGCAGCTTAAGGGCAGTCGTCCTGCTCCCCCACCTGCCAGCAGCTCTTGCGACCAAGAAAGGCACATAGCGTGGTTGCTGGGAATGTGCTGTGCAGGGCTAACAGGTGGACTAGATAATCCTTGTGGATCTCTTCCAACTCAGAATATTTCGTTAGTCTATGAAGGGCGGCCCATCAACAGCATCCATCAATCGCCTGAGCCTACAGGGGAGCTGGAGAGGGCCTCTTTGCCAGGAATTGTAGTGATAGGACAAGGAATAATGGGCACAAATTGAAAGAAGGGAAAGTTAGGTTAGATATTAGAAAGAAATTCTGTGTGAGAGGAGTGAGACACTGCAACAGTTACTCCAGGGAGGCTGTAGGTGATGTCCCAACCCACGTCATCAAGGCCACCTTGAATAAGGCTTGAGCAACCTGGTCTTGTGTGATGTGTCTCTGCCCCATGGAAGAGGGTTTGGAACCAGATGTTCTTTAAGGTCCAGTCCTTAACGTTCTGTGATTCTATGACCTTTGCCTCATGTCCTGTGTCTTTCTACAGCTTTAATAAAAATAAAACACGATTTGTGTTCCACATTTCCCTATTGTGATGTCTTCTGCTCATCCCAGGCAGGCCACTGTTTTACAGATTGCCCCTTGGGTTTTTCCTCTAGTGCAGTTCCCCACATGATGAATCCACCACTGGTTTAAAATTGTCCTTCCTGCACAGCTTCTGGTGACCTTAAGCAGCATCACAATAAACTCCCTAATCACTTGCCAAGTAAAAGCTAGTCTAGTAAAAATAATCCCCCAATCCACACATCAACTGGTTACATGGAATGACAGCTGACACCCTGCCACACCACTGAGAGCTGTGCCCTCCCAGCCAGCCTGTCACTC
This sequence comes from Parus major, assembly GCF_001522545.3. NCBI lineage: Eukaryota > Metazoa > Chordata > Aves > Passeriformes > Paridae > Parus > Parus major. The sequence continues at coordinate 19,359,891 of NC_031799.1, forward strand.
TCCTTGCTTAGCCTCTTCTCCCTGCCTCCACTGTCAGTTTTGTACTGAAATCTGTATGATACTCGGAAAGTCAGAGTGAAGAAAGCAGGGCTCCCAATTCCTACAACCTTTGTATGTGTAGAGTAGCAGCTGTGGTGGTACAGCTTTCCCCCACTGCACTACGATGTCAGAAATACTCATTAGGCCTTGATGAACAGCACCACAGCTAAGCTGCTCTTGAGCTTATCAGAAACATTACTCTCAGGAATTTACCTTGTCTAATGTCTCCTGTGTTTTAATCAATAAGATTGGAAACTTATTTTCATTGCCTGAAAAACAACCATAGTCAAACAACATTTTTGTCATTGAAACTTCAAGGAAAGTTACAGACCTGAATTGTGGCCAGGATGGAAAATTGCTATGTCTAGAGCCCAGTTTCTTGTGATGCAATGCACAGCAGTCATGAGACACTTTGTGCTTACCTGCACTGTTTTATTTATGATTAGACTGTTTTAACTTAACCCAATTTTATTTTTTTTTAATGTGAAAATTTTCATGTTTTATATAATGTGAAAATTCAGGTTCTCAGGTCAGATGGAGAGGAATGGAAAAGCGCCAAGAAATAAAAACCAAGATACTATTTTTTCACATTATTTGCTCTGTGTATTCTATAAATGTTAACATAAGCAGTAAACTATATATGCTTTTCTGGAAAATTATTTGACTCCTGTCATTGCAAAAAGAGATGACTGTTTTTACAAACAAATCATCCCACTGACATAACAACAAAAGTGTATCCAAGAAAAATATACACAACCTTAAGTGTTTACAAAATCAGGTTCTACTCTAAAATAATATAGGTGCCTTAAGCACAAATAGATTTGGAGGTAATAGATCTGGAGGTAACCCTAAAATCTCTGAAACACTTTAACCTTCGTCCAGTAAATAATTCTAATATATTCTAAATTTTAAACACATATTTGAAGTTGACTTATGAAAATAAGACCAACAATTATTGTTTTGCTGTATATGCTGTGATAACTGAGATTTTTTTTTTTGTTATTGTCATGAAATACACATGGAACCATTCACTGAGCAAGTCAGCAATGCCCAGAAAACCATTTGTTTGTGCCTGGAAAATGAACACTGTTAATAGCAAATAAAGTCAAAGTATTTAAAATATATGACCAAGCATTATAGGAAGTTTTCTTATGAAATTAAAGATTCCTAACTGGTTTGGGTTTTGTAAGAATGTATTCTCTTTATTTTTTTAAAGAAAAAGCTTGCAAAACTTCCTGGGTCCTACCTAGTATTCCAAATATATATATATATATCTTCAAAATTTTCATTAATATTAATATATATTTAATCCAGTTTTAAAGAGAATAATAAAGTTTTGAGTTCCAAAATCCAGTCACACATTTTTAATTGAGGTACAGGAAAGTTTTATTATATAGAATATAAATTTTATTGTCTCCCAACAAAAAATTACTCTGATCATTTTTTAGAAAGCGTATTCATAGCTTCTAGAGTAATGTTTACAAAGTTCCAAGAGTTGTATGTGTCTACTTTTTATGTATCAAGGGCACCAGTACATATTGCTCTTGCCAACACAGAAAAATAATTCAGTTACTGAAGCTTTGGCATTCAGTTTGAAACTTTGACTGCTGTTGGATTAGTCATCCAAAACACTAGAAAATGCTCATGCGTCAGTTACATTTCAACTGTTATCTGAAATTCTTCAGTCTTTAACAGTTAAACACTAGCATCTGCTTGCATTTCAAACAGACACAATTGTATTACAATTTACTGTATTTCAATATAAAAATTAAGTTATTAATATGAGTCTACCGGCTTGAAGGTAGTCATTTATAATGATACATGACATTTATAATAATAAATGACTTGAAGAAGTCATTTATTATTAACTATTTCACAGCACTAGTGAACAAATACAATTAATCCCAGTATGCATTTATAATCATAATGATATGAAATTATTTCTTTTACAAGCTCAAATCTGAAAATATATTTCTGTTTCCATTAATGCATCTAGTACCAAATGTGTAAGCAGGGCAGCCAACAGTTAGGTTAAAGGAACATGTGGTCACATGTAAGATTAAAAATTAAGTCAACATGTTTATTATATAGAAACAAATTTTAAAAGGAGACATTATACAATGATATCTTCTCAGGTCATCATGAGAACCTGTTGCAAAAAAAAAAAAAAAAATAAAAGCAAATTCAATAATAGATGGTTTTTTTCACTTAAGGATAAGAAAATATGCAAGAAGAGCCTGAACTGGTTTGACATCCCCATTTCCCACTTATAATGATAGACTCATCTTGTCCACTTCAGTACCTTGGTGAAAAGTTGGGCTCTCTCCCAGATCCCTCCCTTCCTGTTCTTTTTTTCTTTTAAGCATCTCTTCATCTGTATTGTATCATTGTTTAAAGCTACCCCCTCATGGGCACAGCACTTCCTGAGTAATTGCACTATACAAGAGTGTCAGAAAGTAGTAAAAAGAGAACTGCCTGACTTGAAGATAAAATACTTTAATGAATTTCCCACTGCATTACTATATATAAAAATCTGATTTTGATGTAACTACCTCAGAATAATGAACTATTGTATTATTCATAATTTTGCATAGCTGCCTTGAGTTGAAATGTTTCCTACTGGACACTCAAAGTTTTTTTCAGATTTAAACAAATATGTCTAAGCACAATAGCTTTCTTTGTATAGAGAATGTAAGTGCTGAAACTATTGCTGTAAAGCTGAAACATGTTTGTCATATGTCTAATTTAATACAGCTGCCAGTGAGCTACCCAGGATCAATGATCTCTGCTCTTGCAGGCACCATCACTGTGCAAACACCTCATGTACACTCCACAAGTTTTAGTACACTTCTACTGGTTTGAATGATCAGCCAGAAGTGTGGAGAAAAGAAATCACCAAGCAAAGGTGTCCCCAAAAGCAAATGCAACTATAGAAATAAAATCATTATTTCACTTACTGATTTTTCCAGATTGAGCTGCACTCTAAAAAACTTCTGCATGCATAAAATCAGAGCATTGCTGGGTAGATAAATGAGTCAAGAAGTGAAAAGAGTGTGAGTGTATTTCAATCCTTTCAAACCAGGAGATACGAGAGAAACAAACTGCTTTTGGGAAAAGCACACCTCCCTTCACTTCAGCTCTGCATTTGTAGTAATGGAGGCAACTTTTGCTCTTCCCTGTATTCATACCTATTTCTGCACTTGGTGGGATTAGTTATAATATGTTCTTAAATGAAAATGGCATAATTTTACATCATCAAAATTCACATCTTATGAGAAAATGGCAGTCCAAGAAAAAATACATTAGTTCAAAAATCACAGAACAATAAGGGAAGCACAGAAGAATAAGAAAACTGGGTGTCCTTATTGTAGTAGACAGTAATGTGGTTATAATAGCTCTGGCATATACATTACATATTCTCTTACTCATTCCATATGCTGCTGCTGGGTGTCTGGCCCAGGGCAGCTATGTATCTGGGATCATTTTTCATTATGCTACCCTATTGATTGTACTAAAGACAAACAGAATTCCTACTAGATAGCAAGCTGGTTTGGAGAAAAACTGAGAAGATGAACCTCTGTCCAAGCTTCTTGATGACTACAGGTTAGCTCTGAACAACTATATTCTGGATATTTATATTTAACCTTCACCCTCCTTTTCTCTCTTTGCATGTCTCCCCAAGTCTTCATGGAAGATCTCAAGGGGATTGTGGTGAAACAGTGTTCTAGTCAGGCAATTTGACTGTGTGATAAACACACATTTCTTACTACCCAATTTCACTTTTCTCTCAGAAGGAATATCCAGTGACGTACTACCCGTGAAAGTAACTTTTGCATGTATGCATCTATTTTAGAGCTTAATCTAATATTTTCATCCCATCTTTGCACTACCAGTAAGGCTTCTGCCGCAAATCATGTGGAATTATTGCACCTTGTATAAACTGAGTGGTTTCTTTACTTGTCCTTGAAGGTTATTCTATAGCCGTCTGTAGGTTTCTGCACTAGTTGCACGCAGTGTTAGCAAAAACAGGTATTCATACATAAGGTATTTTTGTCTTAACACATAGCACCTTAGCACATGATTATGCTGAAATCTGAATTAATGTAGATTGTCAATATGCTTGTTTTGTGGTTTCACCCCTTTTTGATGTCCAGTGTAATACTTGTGTAACCAGCTAGAACTGCATGGCATCATACAGTGTCAACATCCAAACAGACAGTAGGCTTGGTAATATGCCCAGAGGACATGGAGCTCTGTCCTGAAAATGCCTGTTCCTCAACATACAAGTAAAAAAAATGCACAAAGAGTTATTTGCAGTTCCTCAATCACACAATAGTCAGGGCCTAAATTCAAGCTAAAAGGATATTTATTCTAAAGAAAGATGGGCAGTGGATTTGGTAACACAAATCCTAGAAGACAGAAACATTGAAATGAGTATAATGGCACAGCAATCTCAAGGTTTCTTTCAAGCACTTCCATAGACCTCTGTTAGTAGATGTGCTTCTACTGGTACCTTGATTGTGCAACTAGAGCCCATTTTAACTATAATGATGCATAATTTTATGAAGTAAAAATCGTGAGATAACTTTTTTTAAAATCAGAGTAATTAAAACAGTGCTTTTCATCCATTCCCTCCTACAAAACAGTCAGGTACATTTTTGTTCCCAGTGTTTTTTTCAAAAAACAAATTTTCATCCAGATTCATCATTCACTAAGAAGTATTAGGGAAAGTGGAAGGGCAATAGATTGGTGGAGTTCCACCCTTCCATCCTCGAGGGAGGCCCACCAGAAGCCAGAGGACTCCCATGCCTCCCTCTGTCAGGCAATTGGAGGACAACTGGTGGATGAAGGGGAGTGGAAATGGGTCCCTGCTTGGAGAGGTAATAAAAATTCCTCCTGACTCCCATCACCTGCCCTGGTGCCACTTCAGAACAGGTATGAGGCCCTGGATGTAGAGGGTACAGCACCAAGAGACTCCTTGTGATTGTTACCCACTGCTGATACTCCAGGCTGGTAGCGATGAGATTGAAAAGAGGAGTGTCAGGACAATAAAAAAGGACATTAGGACACTGGATCAAGTGGTTGATAGGGCTGGAGCACAGGTAGCGCTCTGCTCAATCCCGTTGGTGGTGCAGAAAAACGTTGAAAGGAATAGGAGAGCCCACATTATTAATAAATGGCTCAAAGGTTGGTGTTATCAGCAGAATTTTGGGTTCTTTGATCATGGGGCAACTTTTTTGGCACCCCTGACCAGCTGGAACTAGATGGGCTCCGTGTCTCTGTTAAGGGCAGAAGAAATTTAGCTCATGACCTGGCAGAACTCATTTAGAGGGCTTCAAACTGGGTTTGAAAGGGGAAGGGGATGGAGCTGGGCTCTCTGGAAGCAGGCCCAAGGGTGGTAAGCCTGAGTCAGGGGTGAGATCAGCAGCCCAGCTGAGGTACATGTACCCTAATGTGACATGTTGCCACATTTTCACCTAGCCAACTCGCAGCACTGGGGCAAGAGTAAGCTGTTCCTGGAAAGCAGCGCAGTCTGGGATACAGCTGTAGGGCTTAAGTTCTATGGCTGTCAAGTGTTGAGGGCAGGAGCAATTATGAGGGAGAGGTTCACTGTGTGGTTTCCAAAACAGTTTATTCTCTGTAAGGATCAGGGACAAAAGACAAAAGATACAGGGGTACAGCAATTGACATACGAGGGAGGATTAAGGGAAAGGTACAAATCATGAACCAAGAGGGGAAAGACTGGGGAGGAGCACAACGCAGGGTTACAGAATACATAATCCAATGGGGAACACAAGGGGAGGAGAGTGGGGCACATGGGCCAATGGGGCTTGGAGGAATAGGGGAATTCCAAAGGAAGCAGTCCAGGCAGGGGTTGACACAAGGGAGGATTGACAACTTAATGGGAGGGGGAACAGGAAACATTCGGGAACAAGGGGCAGGTATCGGGGTGGATTGGCAGCTAGGGTAGGAGAGCACAACTGGGACTAAACTATTAACATGGGGGGCGGGGAGTACAACTCTACAATACAGAAGGTAATTGAACCAAATATAATGAACAAAAATGCACTGCAACACTAATGCGCACAGCATGAATAACAAAAAGAGCTGGAGGCCATGGTGCATCAGCAAAGCTGTGATGTAGTCACCATCATGGAACATGGCAGGACAGCTTCCATTGCTGGGACACTGCACTGGATGGCTGCAAGCTCTTCAGAAGAGACAGGAACGGGGAAGAGGTGGATGGGTGACCCTTTATATTAGGGAGGGTTATGACACCACAGGTATTTGACCTAGTGACAACCAAGTTGAATGTTTATGGGTAAGAATTAGGGGGAAGGACAACAAGGCTGACGTGCTACTGGGAGTCTGTTATCATCCACCCAGCCAGGAAGAAGAGGTGGACAACTTATTCTATAAGCAGCTGGAGAATGTCTCAGGATCACCAGCCCTTGTTCTTGTAGGTGACTTTAACCTGCCAGACATCTGCTGGGAACTTAATACAGCAGAAAAGAGGCAGCCCAGGAAGTTCTTAGAGTGTATGGAGAACAACTTTTTGTCACAGCTGGAGAGTGAGCCCACCAGGGGAGGGGCTATGTTAGATCAGTTGTTTGCAAATAGAGAAGGGCTGGTGGGAAATGTGGTGTTTGGAGGCCATGTGGGGCACAGTGATCATGACATCATAGAGTTCTCAATATTTGGTGATATCAGGAGAAACATGAATAAGGCTCTTACATTGGACTTCTGGAGGGCAGACTTTGGCCTATTTAGGAGACTTCTTTGGAATGTTCCTTGGGAAGAAACTCCTAAAAAAAAAGGAAAGGTGGGCATGCTTCAAAATGGAGATCTTGAGGGTACGGGAACAGACTGTCCCTGTGTGGCAAAAGATGAGTCAATCAAACATCCAACCTGGACAGGTAATGAGGTTTTGAAGGAACTTAAGAATAAAAAGAGGATGTATCATCTTTGGAAGGAGGGTCTCAGGAAGTATTTAAAGGAGCTGCTAGATCATGTAGGAAAAAAATTAGAGAGGCCAAAGCTCAGTTTGAACTTAATTTGGCAACTTTATAAAGGATAATAAAAACTGTTTTTACAAATGTATTAATGGTAAAAGGAAGGGTAAGACCAACCTTTGTTCTCTATTGGAGATGCAGGAAGGAATCTAGTAACTGCAGATGAGGAGAGGGTGGAGGTGCCTAATGTCTTCTTTGCCTCAGTCTTCGGTGGGAAGAGGATTTGTCCTCAGGACAGCTGTTCTCCTGGGCTGGTAGATGGTGGCAGGGAGCAGAATGGTCCCCCCATTATTCAAGAGGAGGCAGTCAGAGACCTGCTGATCTGCTTGGATATTCATAAATCTATGGGAACAGATGGGGTCCATCCCAGGGTGATGAAGGAGCTGGCAGATGAGCTCGTGAAGCTGCTCTCCATCATTTACCAACAGTCCTGGCTCACTGGTGAGGTTCCAGATGACTGGAAGCTGGCCAATGTGATGCCCATTCACAAAAAGGGTGGGAAGGAGGATCCTGGTAATCATAGGCCAGTCAGCCTGACTGCAGAACCCAGTTCCAGGTGATGGAACAGTTTATATTGAGTGTCATTGTGCAGCACTTACAGGATGGCTACAGGATCAGACCCAGCCAGCATGGGTTTAGGAGGGACAGGTCGTGTTTGAACAAACTGATCTCCTTCTATGACCAGGTGACCCACCTGGTGGATGCAGGAAAGGCTGTGGATGTGTCTATTTGGGCTTCAGCAAGGCCTTTGACACTGTCTCCCACTCCTGGAACAGCTGGCAGCCCACAGCTTGGACAGGAGCACTCTGTGCTGGGTTAGGAACTGGCTGGATGGCCCAGGGAGTGGTGCTGAATGGTGCTGCACCCAGCTGGTGGCCAGTGACCAGTGGTGTCCCTCAGGGGTCTGTGCTGGGGCCAGTCCT
>NC_031799.1:19368315-19510011 GCF_001522545.3 Parus major
TGGGAAGGACATTGAGACGCTTGAGCACATCCAGAGGAGGCAACGAGGCTGGTGAGGGGCTTGGAACACAAACCATGTGAGGAATGGGTGAGGGAGCTGGGGTTGTTTAGCCTGGAGAAAAGGAGACTCAGAAGTGACCTTATCACTCTCTACAACTCCTGAAAGGTGGCTGTAGTCAGGTGGGGGTTGGTCTCTTTCTCCAGGGAGCAACTGACAGAACAAAGGATGCAACCTTAAGCTGTGCCAAGGGAAATACAGGTTGGATATTAAAAAAAAAAATTTTACAGCTGGAATGGTCTACCTGGGGAGGTGGTGGAGTCACCATCCCTGGATGTGTTTAAGAAAAGACTGGATATGGCACTCAGTGCCATGGTTTAGTTGAGGTGTTAGGGCATTGGTTGGACTCGATGGTATTGAAGGTCTCTTCCAACCTGGTGATTCTGTGATTCTGTGATTGGTTCATCAAGTTTTCTAAAAAAGAAAAAATAGTAGAAATTGTTTTATAAAGAATATCACTGCTACATAAAATTATTTTATTGAAATGCATTTGTTGTCTAATAATTTGACAGATTCATTGGAAGAATGAATAAATTTGCTTGCAAATGGATTCATGAATGTTTTTGTCTTTGTTAATGTCAGAGAAAAAATCACTTGGAAAAGATTATCAACTTCTATACGCTTGCAAATCTCACTGCATTTATTACCTGTTTGTATTGGAAACTAGAGATGAACGAAACATGCAGACTATTCTGATCAATCGTGCATTTGAAAAATTAAGTTTCATGTCTGTATCAAAATGAAGACCTTTAAGAATATTGTAACAAATTTGTGTTTAGGAAGCTCTTGTAATTTATAAGCACAGCAAGTGTAATGTTTTTGTCTTTAAAGTTAAAAAGAATCTTAGATATTGTAACTATTTATTGTAACAACCACAATGGCTAAAAGTTATTAATACCCTACCTTTTTTTAAAAAAAACAACCCATATGTTATTTTTCTATATTAAAGGATTATGATATTTTTTCCCCCTTTTTTCTGAGTTTAAGAAATGGTGAAACTTTTAAAACTGAAAAACCCTAAGTCTTCCAGTTCCTAGGCAAATGTCTTAACACTTCTTACATTGCCAAGGGAATGAGAATGAAATGTTATGATATGATTTGAAGAACTTATTTCAGTAACTTCCCAGTCAAAGCACATGTTTACCTCAGTACAGTTGCAACTGAACTGCTACTTTGAGATAATTTGAAATCAAGAATTCCTTTAGATTCAGTGTGTAGGAGGGCAACTCTGAAAGAACAGGCATTTTAGACCAGTGAAATCGTACTCATCTTTGAGAAATAAAGTGTACTGGAATGGATTCTATGGCACAGACATCTCTCAGGATGAAAATATAAATGGGGAGAAGCTGCACTTTTTTGTGGAAGGATTCCAGCAGGCATCAGTCTTTGGGCAAATCCTTTTCTTGTGGAGGAGGTGGCTCTCCAGCCAGAGGCATAAAATTTGTCATATTGAGAGAGGCACTTTTAAAGAAGATCCAGTGCCTGGCTGAAAGGCCTGGCATGGCTACAGCCACAGACAGCTGCAGGTGGCACAGAAGAGCAGTTATCTGAAAATATCAGTATGCCTCAATACACTATGAATATGGTGTAAAGTTTTTCACCTAAATACTCATAATTGAGTTCCAATGTTTCCAAGCTTATTGCATGAAATACATGAAGGAAGAAACACTTAGAATATTTTTAGGTCCAGACAGTGAAATATATAATTAAAAATATTTTAGCTTTTTATGCTTGTAGCAAATAGTATACAGACAGTGGAATATACGGGGGAGAAAACTGCTTTTTATTTTTTTTAGCTCTGAAGGGTATGAAATGTTTTGAAGCTGTGCTTTTCTGTCAGCTTAAAGAAATGCATTTGTATTTAGTTCTGGTTGCTAGATTTTTGAGACATACTTGTAATGTGCTGTAAAGTTTCAGCTGAGCCACAGAGCTTACCCTAAGAAAGATCCTTTCTTTTTTTTTTTCTTATTTTCTCTGACAAAGGTGTAACTGATTTTCTTCTTTTCAGTGCAGCATTGCCATCCAGGCAAGTGGCAGAAAAGCTTCTGAAAGATAAGCAAGTTTCATTTTATCTCTTCTGGACTTTCTAACAATGAGATACTCTGTAGAGTTCCCTCAAAAGCTCATTCACAGGACCTTTTTTTTTTTGAAGTTTCATTGTAAAAGAGACGTTTTCCCTTCTTCTTAATATCCTGTTAAAAAGATGTACTGGGCATGTAGAAGAAAGGTACAATCCTCAAAAATTAATATATCAGCAAGATTAAATGTTGTAATTGAAATGTTAAACCCCCAAATGAGAAGTAAAATATTGAAATGTGTGATACTAGTCCCTTGAAAATTCCCATAGTATATACAAAAATTTCACTTAACACAACCTGGTGTAAAGCTGCTCTTGCAGAAGCAGAGGTCAGTTCAGGCTAAATGTATTCATGAAGAATAGCATGGAGTATGTTGTAGATTAAAAAAAAATACAAATCTGTTAGGTGTAGTTAAACCCTGGATCAGATTATACAAAGTGTTTATCATAATTCTCTAGTGAAGGTGATTCAAGAAGAGATTAAGTATCTACTAGGGATGGTATATACCTCTGAGCAGGAGGGGGTGGGTTAGATGACCTCTTTCAGGTCCTTGCAACCTTACATTTCTATTGTAATCATGACAAATCCTTTTTCTCCTGCTTAAACCTTCTCCCTCACCTGGATTAACAGATTTCATTTGAACTTCATATCTGTTATAATTTTAGCAACAAGTTTAACCCTGTGTATTCAACCACTGCCCAAATGATTTACCTGTTTGAGCATGCAGCTAAGGAATTTGAAGGAAGAATCCCTGCCTTTCAGTATGCTGGCAGAAGAGGTGGAGGTTTTGGGGTTTTTTTCTATATAAACCATCTAAGTGGCATTTAATTCAGTGTCATTAAAATAAACTTCCTTAGTAATTACTGAGGTTGTTAAAGTTATTAGCATTTTTCATTTCTAATTCTGAGGTTATAAACTCCTCTAAGGAAATCAGAAAGAACAGACAAAACCAGGCTAACCCAGACAATTTCAGGATATGCAGTACATGTACACCTATATCAGAAATTTCCTAGACAAGTTGTTTTCTGTTGCTCGGATGTCAGCAGCCATCAATACAAAGCAAATAGAAAAGAAAGAGACCTAGTTATGATGAGAATAAAATCCCTGTCTGTAACTTTCCTGTCTTCATAATTTACAAATGTCTATATTAATCTCCTTCTGAAGCAGAAAGAGGTTTAAATAGACAGGTGATTTTTACACAAATTGTTCATCCTTAGAATAAAATAAGTTAGTGAAATAACCCAGCATATTGAGAAACTCTGAAATAGGGAACATACAGATTTCCATTCTACAGGTCATAATCTACCCATGAAGTTGCCAGAGGTTTTAGAGAATGGTGTTTAATTCGCAGTGGCTACTTTATAGAAAATGTAACTTTTCCCCCTCAGCCTTGATTTCTTATTTTAATTAAAGTCTTTGAAGAATTTGATTTCATAGGCCTTATGGAGACAAGTGTGGGTACTTAACACTCTGCAAATGAGGTATTGTAGTTAGAGATGCAATTATTTGCCCCAGAGATAAAAGATCATCTCATAACTTCATTTAGTCACTATCTTATAGATTGTCACATATTCATTAAGCCAGTTTTCCATGATTTCTCAGTGTTCACCTAAAAAGAGGCAAACAGAATGACTCTGGGTGATGATGGCACTTGGCAGGCCCACGGTGAGCAATGTACAGGTTTTTTTGCATGAAGTTTTACTGCGTTCACAGAAATCTCTTTAACTTGTCAAAATCCTTAACAGTGACCTGTCACTTCACACACAAGTGTGAAGTATTCACATCAGAATAATTGTTAAAGGAAACTTGTGTCTCTGCAAAATACCTTCCATGCTGGAAGACTGGAATAAATGTCTAAGTCTGTTGCAAAGGCTTACTTTGAATAAGCAACAAAATGACATATTGAAGCAAGTTGTGCCAAGAGGATGGCTCATTAATACCTTATCCAGGAAGCTGCCAGGTAGATAAGTTTAAATATCGTTGCTGTGTTGAAGAATTCTCCCTAGTCCTGGCTAAAATTTGTTATTAATAGATTATTTGGATTAAGATATCCTCTACATGTTGATTTTTACTTAGACCAATGACATTTAGATACCCTTGCTGGTGTTAGAACACCAGGAATGTGCAGGGTTATGTCCTCCCTCCAAGCAAGACCATCAATGTTCAGTGGACTTCCATGAAGGCAAACACAAGACCATTAACCCTAGTGTTACCTCATGTGTACTATTTCTGCTACAAAAGCTTGTCTTTCCAAAACAAACTGGTATGTATGAAAACAAAGCTAATTATTGAATTTTTTTCCATGGTCCAGATTTGATTCTTGTATCCCAGGAAACTCAAGGCATGAGGAGTCCTCCAATCAAAATACATTGAGTAAGAAAAAATTACAAGTACATGCAGAAGGGCCAGTATTTCACACATTGCCTATTCTGTGAGGGTTTGTTCTGAGGGCTGAACAACCACAGCAATTCATCTAACAGTTGATATGTGTTTTGATGCAAAATTGGTGCTACATATGAAGCTGTGTGTTAAAGACCAGTTAGCCTAGTGACATTACCTCCTATTGCTGCACAGTCAATAATAGAGATGGTACAGTGCAGTATTATTTTCTGAGCTAAATATTCACAGATCATAGTCTAGTGCTTTAGTAAAGAATCTTACTAGTCCAAGTGGACAAACATAGTACCTGAGTTGGCTCAAGGATTTGATTTATTACCTGAGAGCTTTTCCAGATTTTTTTCATCTTTTGCCGTTTGCAAAGCTCAGCAGTTTGCATTGAGTAATATTACATCATTTAGGTAAGACAAGATCTATTGGCAATTGGGAGACAGGGACATCCGAGTCGAGATCAGAAGCCAGTTTTATTGAGTATACGAGGTGTTTGTATAGGGTTTTACTCCTATGGCACTTATACAGGGTTCTGGTTTTGGTAACAATTTCTCTTTGATTACACATTCTTCATGACATCAGTTACTTAGTAGTCATTACAAAGTTTTACCACGTATCTTTTGCTTGCTTCTACCCTAGGGAGTAGTTACCTGTGTCTGTTTCTCACATGGTTTCTGTTTGATTAGGCCTAAGATACTAGGCTCCTTTATCAGTTCCATTGTGCTCTCTATTTTATTCTCCATAAAGATCCTTCCTTTTAATGAAACTCTATCAATATTTCAAAGATTTCTCTGAAAAAATATATTTCTGTTGGATTGCAATTTCTGACTTTTTTTCTTAGCCCCTTTGTGGGTATAAATCTTCAGTTTGATTTTCATCACAGCTTTTTCTTTGTGGCTTTCCTTTTTCCCTCTGCTTCAAGAGTACATCAACAGGAATGCATTTCCAAATGATAGCAATTTTCTGTAGAAGATGTAGATTTCAACCAGATAGAAAAATAATGTGATTTCTCCCTTGTAAGAAACTCTCTGGTCTTGCCCAAGATACATATGATTCTGTGACATGTTGCTCCCCGGCTTTGATCTGTACTCGATATTTTAAAAAGATGTTATCTATCCAAAGTAAAGTGCAAACATTTATCAATCCTGACAAAACACCCTTGGACAGGAGAATAAATGTTCTATGGAACAGTAATAAAAAAAATTATTATTAAGGATTAATGATATGCTTCTAACAGTTGAAGATGTATGATCAGAAATTCAGCATGTATGAATTCTCTTGTATATGTACTCATTCCTTCTAGTCTGTCGCTTTACAAGGCCCTTCAGTGCAGCAGGCTCACCCTCATCCTGAAATGTTCTGAAGTGTCCTGTCCAAAAGCCAACCCAATCCTTTTCTGTGATGCCAACCAGGAGCAACTCTGCATATTTATTGTACCCTCCTTTTTATTATTTTCTTTTTTATTATTTTATTTTATTGTACCCTCCATTTAGATTCATTTAGAGCCTTCTCTCTCCCTGAAAAACTATAACTGAGATGGCAACCTGTCCTTTTAAGAACTTACTATATTACCTTATCATGTCTCCAGGCAATTTTGCCTTAATTAAAGAAATACAGTCACTTACTGAGCATGCATTATCCAGGAACCCTACTGGGGTGACTAGTGTGCATAGTGTGCATGCTGCTGTGGGCCAGCTCAGAGTTTTCCACTGCAGCCACAGAGTCCCCTTTCCAGCATTTCCCCAGTGGTTTTGAACCCCTCTTTGCACAATGGGCCTGTGCAAAGTGAAGTGGTCTGAGGGAGCTACAGCACTGTGTACTTCCTCTCTTCATGGAATCATACAGTATTTGAGTTGTGAGGGACCTGTAAAGGTCAGCTAGTCCCTTCAGTGAGCAGGGAGATCTTCAATTAGAGCAGGTTGCTCAGAGCTTGGTCAAACCTGATCTTGAATAAGCCCCAAGGATGGGATATCTTCCACTTGCCTGAGAAACCTGTTCTAGTGTTTCATAACAATTATGGTAAAAATTTCTTCCTTATATCTAGTCTGAATCTGCCCATTTTATGTACTGGGACAGTAAGGTCTCCCCAGAGCCTTCTATTCTCCAGGCTGAAAACCCCAGGTCTCTCAGCTTTTCTTCCTAGGAGATGTTCTCCATCCTTCTTGCCATCCTTACAGCCCTCCTCTGTAATTACTGCAACATGTCCTTCCTGTGCAGGGACCCCAGAGCTGAGGCAGCCCTGCAGGTGGGCAGAATCCCCTCCCTGGCCCTGCTGCCCACGCTGCTCTGGATGCAGCCCAGGACACGTTTGGCTCTCTGGGCTGGGAGTGCCCATGGCTGGGTCATGTCCAGCCTCTCACACACCAGCACCCACAAGCCCTTTTCAGCAGGGCTGCTCTTGATCTGTTCATCCCCAGCCTGTGTTGATAGAGGGGGCTTGCCCCAGCCCAGGTGCAGCACATTGCACTTGGTCTTACTGGACCTCATGAGGTTCACGTGGCTCCACTTCTCAAGCTCTTCCAGGTCACTCTGAATGTCACATTGCATTTTCTGTGATGTGGCTCCAGCTATTGCCTAGACAAGCCCCTTTGAAAATCCTGGTGACAGTGCTTGTCAAAATCTGTTGAAATAAATGTAATAAATACTTTCCTAAAACTCCAATGTCATAATGTTCTTCAGTAATTTCATTTTTAAAGACCAGAGAAATGATTAATATTTCCTGTCATTTCAGAATTTTTCTATCTCAAGCCTATCTACTTAAAGTGAAAATTGTTTTTATTAGCTTAAACTAGGCCACCATCAAAGACGCTTCTTTGGAATGGGAGTCTTCCTGGTTGATCACTAACATGATGATGAAAGTGATACTTCAGCCACATATCACATTCAAGTTGGTGTATAACCCCTAGGATCAATAAAAATTTTTAAGTCTGATTTCCTGTGTGACTGCATGTTTCTGGAATACCCTGAGTTGGTTCCTAAAAGATGCATGTGGAGAAACATTATTTGTAATATATCTCATAGATTCTCTTGAATTAGATTGGAAACTGCTGATGGTATAAGTAACCATACATAGAAAGCAATGCCAGCTTAGCAGCCGTATGTGGAATTTTCCTGATGATATTGTTGAAACTGGGTCACTTTTATGCGAAGTGCTAAATATTTAAATTCAAACTTAATCCTTGAAGTGTGCTAATTCTGTCTTTTTAAGAATTTGATAGCACTTGCAAGTCAAACTCTAAGGACTATTAAAGCTGAAAACTACCAGAATTAAGGAAAAAAAAAAAAAGAAAGAAAATAGATCCCTAATATAAAAATAAATGGAATTTTGGCAAACCGAATAGCATCTTTTTACTCCAGTATAGTTACATTCAGTGCAATACCAATAGTTTCATATTTGAAATCAAAAGTAAATTCCATGCATAAGGAGAGATGAAGGATGAATTGTTGCTATTCGTCATTTGGCCAGGTTAAAACACTAACATACTATAAATAAGCACTCCTTAAGCATCATATTTTTTACACTGAAAGGAATTGTTTAGATTAGTTAGATTAGATTTGACTTCAGAATACTATAAAACTGAAATTATAGTCATTTATGAGGACAATTTATCTCTTGTGTCACATTTTTCTGTCACTAAAAGGCAAGAATCATGAAAAAAAGGTGACGGGGTTTGGAAGAGGAAGAAAAAGAATTATTTTATAAAGAGAGAGTACAGCAGAATTAGGGTCCTTGTTCATACAATCTGATGATAATTTTGTTCAGTGGAGAAGTGATAGAGTGATGGCTTTACTATAAAAGACATAAATAGATGAAAGATGTAGAAGAGTTTACAGAATGTATTTCTGAACCATTTAATGAAACAAATAAAAATTCAACATCTTCAAAAATTATATATCTTTAATATTTTAAAAGTTTAAAATATTTAAATTGTGGTATACTGGATTGACCAAAGTGATAACATTTGCTGTGGTGGTGATAAATTTTGACAAAATGCCACTCCTGCCAGTGAATGCTGGTTGTCCTTTCACTTGGCGAAAATATTTGGCAGCAGTGTAACTTAGGAAGACATGGCATCTCCCAAGAGATGATTCAGAGAACCTTAAGACAATCCACTTACTAGTTAATATTTTAGAAAAGGATTTGAGTAGTTTATTCTCTTTTTTTTAAGGAAAAGCTGTTGAATTTTAAAGCTGAAAAGTAGGGTATGATCTCAGATACATGAAAAGAAAGCCTCTTTTATAGATGGGGAAGAAACTGTCATTGCCTTAAACTTATTCTGAATAGTAGCTTAAAGTTATTCTGAGCATTCTTGTGCCCTAGATTTTTCCCTCAGCACTCAGGATATGTTTTGAGATTAAAGTTATTCTTTCTGATAATCAGAAATAATGAATGTATCTGCAGTAACTTTAAACAATGCAATTCTATGAGTTTCAACAGTACTTTGGCGCTCCAAACACTAAAAGTATTAAAAGGCATAGGAAATACCATGAAAGGTACAGACAAAGGTTCCCTTCTCCCCTTTGCATTTTGCCTGATAACTGGCTACGTAGTCTTAGTTTTGTTTACTTCCCTACAGGAACATTATTTGTATACAGAGCATAATTATTGGTATCTGGAGATGATTCATTGTTATAAGAGTCTCTGTGGGACTTGTTCCATCAGTGACACCTAGAATCCCGTGCTATTTCATCTGTTTTTATGAAAGTTGCCCTCAGGTTTTCAGCTCAGGGCGGCATGGTGAGCGGGAAGCCTTCTGGGCTGGTTATGCCAGCAGTGTTTCCAGCAGGCACACTGCAGAGCACCCTGGTGAGCACCCGGGAGGGCAAACCCTGGTACTTCAGGGTTTAGCAGTGGACCCAGCTCACAGCCATTCTCTCTGAGACAGAGACTGGGTTTTGACATCTCCCTCACTGCAGGGCAAGACTGATCTCAAGGCAAGCTGTTTCATGGAAACACTTACTCAGAGAGTCCCTCAGGACATCCACATTTTTGTGATGCTATGGGGATTATGCTATATAAAATGATCATTGTACCAGAAAAGGTGTATTGTCTTTTAATCCATGCAAACCAGCACTAACTAGCCTGTCCACTAGTACCTAAAATCTCAACCATTTAGTTATGGATCTTATTTTTTAAATGTTTGATAAAAATACAAACAAACTTGGCCAATGCATTACACATATAAAATGCAATCTTATTTGTATGCCACTGACACAACTCACCAGATACAAGCCAAGTGCTAGTCACTACTTTTTCAAGAAATTTGCATAAAAATATATAATATATTAAGAGTTTCATTTGTTTAACATGGGATATGATTCTTTAACCAAGTGACAATTATATCACAATAATAAATGGCTGGCACAGAAGTGTTCATTAAAAGTGTTCATTAAAATCTCTTCCTAAATTCCTTTTTTTCCTGACCTTTGACAGATTTGGAGCAAGTCTTTGGAGTACACATACCATTAACATTTTCAGAAAGCTTTTGATGTTCTGTGGTGCTGAGAGCTTTCTTATTGCTTTGAGAACAGCCTAATGATACTGAGATTTGTTGTGTTCTAACATCCCCATACACAGGTCATGGGTCTTTGTGTCTTCATGGTGACTTCATGGGCATGTCACATCCTTGACAATTTGCTTTGCTGATACACCTTTCATCAGAAATACAATGCTGATTTCTAATTGTCTTCTCTGAGGAATGAATTGATGTCAGCAGTAGGGACTGTCAATATTGCCTAAACCAAGCACAGCATTAATATTATTCCTTGCCAAGGAGATATTCAAGGAAGCTGTTATGCTTCCAGAAATTCTCAAATTGCAGGCTCATGTTCTGTTCTTCTCAGTACAAATCCCACTCTGTTGTGTTGGTAGGTTAACACTGTGAACATTACCTATGTAACCAAGTGCAGAATCTGACACAAAATCCATAGAACCATTGTATTGTTAGGGTCTATTGATGGTCTGGTCTACTGTATGTGGGAGTTGAACAGATGCTTATGTGTCTAATATTAAATGTTTCAAGTTTGGCACTCAAGCCACTATGCAGGTTTTGAGATAAATTGGTCTGGATAAAAGACCAATGGTGCAACTTTGGTAAGAAAAACAAGAGGATTAATCAAAGGTGGTTGGAACAGGGAAGCAGAAGCTGCAGAAACTGTTTGGATATCTTCTAGCACTTCTGCAGATAGGATTCCTGCAGTTTGTTGTCTCCAGGAAACTATAATCCAAAACAGCCCTTGTTGAAGTCTGGTGCTTTTTTTATGGTAAACCACAAAAAGCATCTTTGATGTTTACAGTGGGAATCGAGATCAGAGTTGATCAGACATCTGCTGACAAGCTCCCCTGAAAACACAGCACAATGAGGTTGCTGTAGTCAAGAGAATATTTTAGCTTCTGTTGGAATAAACCTATTTTAATTTTTACAATACAAGGGAAAAAAAAGACTGTAAAGTGGAGCCTGGAAAGTTCCATTTCCTGCTTTCTGCCCTTGGCTAGATATCTCATGATAATAAGTAACAACACTTGTGAATAAATAACTATCTTCCTAATATATCATTACTGTACTTTTCATTAATTATATCTTGTTGAAGTGTAATAAAGAATTTTCTGAGAATCTTGCTTCTATCACATTCTTTGCTTAGAGTAAATGAGGAATATTAAACAAGGAGCTTTTAAAAGCAGCAGGAGAACACTTTGAAAGTTTCCCCATCTCTTCTTTTCTAAAGCTCTGTAGATAATCACTCAGTGGACACAACAATTTCACAACAAATACTCAAACCAAGTATCAACAAGTGTAATAAAGCCATCACTGTGATTGACTTGGATTTTCCTGTGTTACAATAGGTCTAATATTAATCAAAACCCATTTTTTTATATTATATTATTTTTTTAGGATAATAAGAAAAACCTAGTATTTACCCTTGTCAGAGCTAATCAGGAGTTACACAATGTCAGTCCATAGATTTTGAAATATCCAGGGATAATTGTCTGGAAAAAGATGGACTTGCTGCAAAATTCTGGAGCCTTTTAGGGTGAGAGTGTTCTCTTTAGATCATGGCAGGAATCCATGCAGTAAATGGTAGAGGCCACTGAGTTATTCCAGTGTGCTTTGATACAAGTAACAGCTCAGTGAAAGAAATTACAGTGACAGATTAATGTTAGGAATATATCACTTTTCATAATGCATTCATTTTTTGAAAAATGCTACTTCATCCCTTTCAGCTTTGAAAAACAACATTTGCTATTCACAAATACCAGTGATAAAACCTTCAAATCTTATGCACAAAAGAAGAAGGACCACACTGTAGCTGCTGAAGTACTGTTAGGGCAGGAAAGAAGGTAATTTGACTTTTGGGTGCATGAAATATACAACTGGCCCTGTTTATGCAGATGGATTTTTGCAATGACTTTTCTGTTTTGCATGGACTCAGAATACTTAAACTTGGCACATATTTTTTAGGCCAAGAATTAGAAAAATACTCCTGTGTGCTCGTATCTCAGTGGATCTTTGCGGACTTAGAGTCTTTTAAAAAAAAGATCTTTATTTTCCGCTGTGATTGTGATTTTTTTTAGGTGTTCCACTTTTTTCAATCAGAAGTCTGTAGTATTCTTGAGGCTTTGTAGGAATGAAGCTTGACAGTATCTGTTTAAATATAGCCATATAAACACGTAAGTCAGCCTGTTGAAATGATGCTATTTCTTTCGAATTCTTCATAAAAACATTGTCACAGAATAGAGCTATAGAAAGTGTTTTGGCAGCTGCAGCAGTAACATTTGAAGCATCTTCATAATTAGTGTTATCTACAGCTTATTTACTATTTGGATTCACTGAAATTTGCTGCCAAATTAACAGCTTTTGCTCTCTTGGGACTTCTAAAATAACATGGTCCAGCACACAATTTTATTTCCAGCTTGCCTGCATTCTTGTTTTATTTTTTTATGTATTTAATGAGGCTGATTATTTCCCTATGTCCTTCAGAATTTATTTTTTTTTAAAATGAGAAATAAGGACAGATTTGGGATTAATATGGAAAAAATACACAGTCATGAATAAATATAAGGGAATGAAGAAGAATCTACAATGCTTAATCTATTTGAGCACTGTGTTACTGTGGTGTGTCTCTGGGACTGAGCTGTTACCTCATAGCTGAGGCTATCTCCTAGAAGGAGATATTAATGATGCAGAAAACATAATTTATTACCACAGGCACATTCATAATATTTGTTTTGGAAATGAAGATTTAATTTTTTAAGAGGGGGTAGAGCATAACAGTATCTTTTTGATAAATACCAAAATATACAACTGCTATTTCGTAACAAAAATAGAGAGATTCCAAAACTGTTGCTGACTCAATTTGCAGTAGAGAGAGGATTAAGCTATGAGTTTACTAACTTACTTTTTGATCCCATGTGGTTAAAAAGATTGAAGTTTTTCCTTCCTAGTTCATTGCTGCATTTTCTCTCTGTTGGCAGTAAGAGTATAAGTATGCTGCACAATTCTGTACTTTGGCTGGGAGAGAACAAGTCATTAAAAAGGTTGGTGTTCAGCTTCCCTTTCGCAGTTTCAGCCCTAGTCAGAGGAGGTGAAGTCCTAAGGACAGGTGAAGTCCTGTTCCTGAGAACAGGCACTAGGTGTTGAATCACTTGCCTGTGATTAAGCACTCACTGTAATTAGCAGAAGTGTTCTCCCTTAACTGGAGTGACCTTTGGGTTGGGGTATCCAGGGAGAAAAGCTTTACCTGCTGGATTATAAATTCTTGTGAGGGTCCAAACCAGCCACAGCAAATGGCAGGACAGTACTGTCTGTTAGTGTACCTCTCTTCCTCCTGAAGAAGAAAGATTTGAGAGCAGGGCCATACCTTGATTCTCACTGCTCAGCACTGGAGTTTGGCAGCTGTAGGATGGATCATATCCATCTTCTTTCAACTGCCATGAGGAGTGGAGTGAGAAGGATGTTCCCCTGCATTACACTCCACAGAGCTGATTCCACGTGAGAAACCATTCTGAGATCTGCTGTTGCTTTGAAAATTGTGAATTGTCACACTGTAATATATAAGTTTTGCGGAGCCAGTGACTGAAATCAGTCTCCTTTTAATTATTTGTACTGATATCAAACCTTGCCCTCACTTGTGTGTTTTGGAATACTGCTTCAGGGATAGTCCATAAAAATAAAATGTTCATTGCATGTGCTAGTAGGTTTTCAGATTTTTTAATGTCCTGAGCAGAATAGTTTTGAAGTTTTCTGAGATTTTCTCAGGGAGGTTTATTTCTGCCTGAGCTTTTGATAACTCTGTGGAGTGCTTGGCATTTTCTTCTTGGTAGTAGAAACAAAGGAATGCTAAATATTTTTTTCCCTGACCAACAAATCCATTTTTTTGTGGCATTCACAGAGTGCCATGTCAGAGTGCTAGACCCATTTAGAACAAGGTTAAAAAACTGTGAATCTCTGAAGTCCTCTCCTTTCAGTGTGCTTTGCTTGATGTCACCAAGCTTCACATGGGTCTTGGTGTACCTCAGCTGTTAGAAAGCTGGTGAGGGAGGTGCTGGACACAGACCAATGATGGGCAGCTGCATTTCTGAACTGTTTTGTTTCTTATGCCCTGCACATGGCGGGGCACAGTAGTGGTTAGCAGCTTCCCAGGGCCAGGACCATGGGAATTTCCCAGGGCAGAAAGACAGGACTTCACAGCCAGGGCTGTCTCACTCCTGTTTCATTAAGGGTATAGGAATTCATCAGAGCATAAACCTCCTTGTGCTCTGTCTGGTCTACAGATATCAGAAGAGCTGTGTGTGGCTGGGTTAATTTTCTCATTATAGCCAGTTTAGCACTGTAAGTCTGGTTGAGCTCAAAAAAAAAAAAAAAAAACTCCATGAGCACAGATGCACAAATAATCCAATTTACCAATTTAGTACTACAGATGTGATCACATTCAATATGGATTTGCACAATCCAAATTCATGAATAGTGTGGTTTATTGAAGCAACAGTAAAGCAAGTTCAGAGCTGCAGGTGATACATGGTAATATACTAATTAAAGTGTTAACATGTGGCACAACAGAAAGTATAGTGAGGGAGATTTGTTATCCCAATATATTCAATAAATGTTCATGGATCTACACAAACACAGTTGGAGGTAAAAATCTCACCTAAAAATCCTCTTCAGGAGTGGAGGAGAGACACAGCCCATTGGCAGATTCCAAGCAGGCAGAGTTGTTTTCCTCTTCCAGAGGTGTTTTCTCCCTTCAATACATTCTGCTCTCTCCTTTTACACCATAGATTCTGGCCTGTCACACAAGAACGGAACAACCACGTGTTATAGGTGGGGTTTGGAGACATATGATGTGCATGCTTTACATACCCCATGTTCTCCCTCAGTTGCGTCTGGAGGGGTGTGTAAATTAATACATAAATGGAGATTAATGAGCATCTCACTTCCAATCAGGATTTATAGTGGACAAAAAAAGTGGAACAAACACTTTGGTCCTACTCCACATTCTGAAGTGGCAATGAAGGGTTTCTCTTCAGAAGGTCATTGCACCTATCATTTTCTTCTTCATTAAGTAGATTTCCAGCAAGGCTTGTTTTTCATGGTAGGGGAGTGTGGCCATTGACTGGTACAGAGGGACAGGTGGAATGACCTTGGGCTGTGAGACATCAGCTGCAGTCCAGACATCATGCAGTTGATAATCCTGTTCAAGCCAGGTGCAAGATAAACAAGGCATCCAGCTCATGCTTTCTCAATCAGTCTCATCAATTCTTCTCTGTCTTAAGGTGACACTGCATAATTCTGACCCTTTACTAAAATTTCACAGCCAAAGAGCTAGGCAGGATGAGGGGACAGCAAGGCAGTCCTCTCCCTGGGCCTTGGGCATCTTCCTGGGGATGGGTTGGTATCCACAAGGTGTTGCTATGGCTTCAATGTATATAAAGCACATGCTTCACATGCATTATTTCAAAGTTAAAGGATTCAGTTGAGTTTTAGGTGTGCTACTTGCCCACTTTTACTGGACATCATCACTGCTGTCACAGGGAAAGAAGGACTCAGAGGCCCTACAGCAACACTTTTGTAGCTTTACTGAAAGTAAACTGCACTTCTTTGAAAAATAACATACTCCAGGGATTGTCTGTGACTTCAGAGTTTCTTTTAGAGACCAGCAGGCTATGGACAAAGAACACTGTACATTAATAAATCAAGTCTGTTCCTGTTCCCTGTGACTAAGTATTCCCTCCCAAGCCCCTCAGGACCTCTGCATTTGTTAAGAATTCATTCTTGTTCTCTCAAAGTCTCTGAAGCCTCAGTGACCAACCTTCAACTCTCTGAAATAGAGAAACGATGCCTAAGGTGATAATAAAATAAGACAAATGAATAAGATAAATAAAGAAAGAAAATACAAAAACTGGCAATTCCAAAAACCAACTAACAGCAGTGTGTTAGTTTTGCATGGCCTAGTTTTGGTGGCAGGTGTCACAGAGATGGCTTCTGTGAGAAGCTGCTGGAAGCTTCCACCATGTCCAGCAGAGCCAATCCCAGATGGCTCTGAAGATGGATGTGCTGCTGGCCAAGACTTGGCCAATTAAAGATATTGGGAAAACTTCTGTGATAACATATTTAAGAATAAAGCAGAACAAAGTGGGGCATGTGCAGGATTTTTTCCTGCCCAGAGAATAGGAGAAGGTGAGAACATGTGAGGGACAACAACATCGAGACACCAAGGTCAGTGCAGAAGAGGGGGAGGAGGTGCTCCAGGTGCCAGAGCTGAGATTCCTCTGCAGGCCATGGTGAGACCACAGTGAAGCAGCTGTGCCCCTGCAGCCCTTGGGGATCCACAGGGGATGCAGAGATCCAGCCACAGCCCCTGGGGAAGGTGCTCATGCTGGAGCAGGTGGATGCCTGCAGGAGGCTGTGATCCAGTAGGAGACACAGTGGAGACAGGGAGGCCCTGCTTCCAGGCTGGAGCAGCCTGTCCTTGGAGGATGCACCCCGTGGGAGAGTGACCCACGCCACAGCAGTTTTGGGAGCACTGTGTGACTGTGGGAGGGACTCACCTTGCAGCAGTTTTGGGAGGACTGCTGCTTGTGAGGTTGGAACCACCCTGGAGAAGTTCACAGAGAACTGTCTCCCGTGGGAGGGACCCCATGGTCTCACAGGGGAAGGACTCCTCTCCCTGAGCAGCAGGAGAAAATCTTGGGTGATGACTAAAATCCCCATGCCCTGTCTCCCTGAGCTGTCACTGAGAAGAAGGGAGAGGTTTGGGGAAAAAGGTGTTTATAAGGGCTTGTTTTACTTCTCACTATCCTCCTCTGCTTTTGTTAGTAATAAACTCTTAGTTTATAATAAACATAGTAATAAACTTTGCACCACTAAGTTGCACCTGTTTTGCCCTTGGAATGTTTTGTCTTGGTCCTTATCTCATGAAACCTTCATTAAATTTTTCTTTCCTCTGCCCAGCTGTGGTGGGGGAGGGTGAGTGAGCGACTTTTGTGGGTGCCTGGCATTTGGCCAGCATCAAAGCACGACAAGCAGCAATGGCCTGGCAGGGAACAAGCAGCCAGGAGTGCGCACACACCTGAGCCCTCTGGAAGTGGTAACAAAACCCCACTGACTTGTAGCAAACTGAGGTTTTAGAACTCATATTTAGCAATTCAGCTGCAGAGTTAGTGGCAAAAAACAAGGTATTTGTATGCAACGCTGACTACCCGAGAGATGGGACAACAGCCCCGGCAGTGAGCACAGAACAAAGGAGTGTTGATCTGGGTCCACGGGTGCTGCACAATACACTGGCTGCGTTTGTACAATTAGCCCATTATGACGTGAGTCATGGATTATAAAGAGCTGTCTGTAATCCCACGCAGCAGCAGCAAGGCATATGAGGAGCTGTGGCTCTGCAGGCAGGATTTCTTAAGGAAGAATAATCGGGTCACTTGACATGTGTTTGCTATCTATGGTCAAGCAAATAACACAGCCAAACACCTGGAAACATCATGGGCTTGGTAAAAACAGATGTGTGACTAACAGGAAAATCCTGCAAGTCCAGTTTCCTCTTCACTGCTTTCAAAAGTGCCCATCATTTTCCCAATACACTCACTGGTGTAGAGAGACCCATATAAATTATTTTTTGTAATTAAACCTGTTTATTTTAGATAAATGAAATGTTGTGCTACTCTCACTGAGGGCCAGATGTGTGCAGATTGATGTGAGCAAATATTATCTCAGAAGAAAATATTATCTCAGCTTATCAGGATTTCAGTCTCAGCCAGCATATATCATCCTTTCATGCATCTACGAGAATGCTTGTTTTGTTTAGCTGCATGCTTTGTTCTTTTGTGAATCCTTACAGAGACAGCTGTCATTTTGGCTAGCTTGCCAGAAAACCAACAGTTCCCTCCTCTCTGCCACTTCTGTGGCAATTCAGTGAGTTGCTGCAGCGTGACAGGCAGGAGGCCATGGAAAACAGAACAACAGAATTTCAGTTTCAAGTCCAAGAGACTGCTGTCTTGAAGCTCTCTGAGAGATCTTGAGCATTGGTAGTTCTCCATAACTTGAAAGAGATTGGAAATCACTGATCTGAAGGATTTAAACTCAGCAAAATCTAGAACCTAAGACTTCGTAGTCTTTCTAGGTCTATGTGTAGGTAGATTGGTTAGTTCAAGCTCATAGTCTCTTCTGTAAAACTAGCTTGTGAAGGAGACCATAATTCCTTCAGCACACTGTATTTTCAGTGATGGCTGAAACATTTCAGGGTTATGTTTTTTTTGAACAATCCTACTTCCAGGAAATAACTGATTCTATGACTAGGTTTGTACTAATTCTCACAAGGAAACAATAATTTCACTGAACTGTTAATTGAGCCATCATGCCTGTTGTCATTTTCCATTGTTTTTTACATTGTTTTGATGGGACCTGTAGTGGTGACTGTTGATGTATAAAAATCCTGAATTCACTTGTCTTTTGATTCATGCAAAGATTTTTAAATGAACAAGGAAAGAGTTTTCCATCAGACAAACACTGGGGAAAAAAAAAAAAAAAAGCCATTGTAGTTTATTAGGTTCATCACTCACTTTGCACTTGTCTGCTATATTGGTTTTATAGGAATTTGCTTAAATAAAGAACACATGAGGAAGTTAATTCCTAGAAATGTTCCGTGCTCAGCATCAAGAAAATATCTGTACGTCTGGAGAGGCCAAGCTTGAATTTTTACTGCTCAGACTTATCAGACATGGATTAGAAAAGGATTTGGAAAGAAACATTGTTTACATTTAATCAGGCAGTACATATGCTTCCCAGATTGTTGCTGTGTCAGGCGCACTCTACTCCCACCCCATAGTGAGCAGAGACCATAGCAGCTCTGAGACAAGAGCGCCTGGCCCTGGGATGTCTGTTGGATTTTGTTGAAACTGTGAACATTTCCAAAATATACACATACTGTGTGAGACAAAAGGTAAAATAAAATTGCCCCCTAGAATAAGATTTCTTCAAGTCATTCACTTCCAAAATAAAATGTGCTATTCTGTTTTGATTTAAACTTTCTAATAATATGTATCACATCCATCAAATGTATTCTTTTGCTTTGAATAGAAGCATTAGTGCTTTAAATCCTAATGCTGGGGAAAGATAATTTGTGAATTAGAGTGAATAGTACAATTGAGTGAGAAAGGGGGTAGGTCACTAATGGATACTTAAAAGCAGCTCCACTGTTTATAAATTGCCTCTTCTTGGAAAACCCATCATGTGACATGTCTCTTTTTACTATGACAAAAAATCTCTCCTTTCTTTTCCTGCACATCTATGGCTTATGAGCAAAACAGCAATACCTCATTTGTGGACCCACTCTCAACCCTTCCAGCATTACCCATTCTCTGATTCTATGATTTACAGTGGTAGATCTTTTCAAGAGAAATAAATCAATTATTTTCCTTCTGAATAAGAAAATAAAAGCTGTATCCTTTTCTATCCATGAGCCATGGGTCCATGGCTGGGCACTCAGAGCCCATGATGAGACTGCTTCAATGCTGAACTGTGTAATCACCCTCTTGGGTTTGGGAGATGTTCCTGGTGCTGTGTCTGCCATGCAGAGCTACTTTTAGAGGATGTCACAGCTGTAGCCAAATTCTTCAATTCACACATCTTTACTTGCATCAAACTCCAGCTTTAGTCCATTATCACTGATTTTTTAGATGTCTGCAATTGCCATTCATCCAGTGTGAGCCAGCTGACTGCCTCACTGTAGAAATTTGGCTTTTTAGACTTTTTTTCTCTTCCCATATGCCCTACACTGACCATACTTCAGGGCTTATTGTTATACAGAACAGTCTTCTCATAAGAGGAAAATTCTGGCACCCTTTCTGGTGAAGTGGGAGTTGCTTCAGCTGTGTCTGTTTAGCTCTTGAAGGTCAGTTGCTTGGCTGACCTGGACACTACAAGACACTTGGAAAGCATGAAGATACAGTTTTGAGATGAAGAGTTGAATCATCACTCTCTGACTATAGGTCTTTTTCTGATGTGTTATGGACATGTCTGACATCCAGGGCAGAGGGAACTGGCTGATGGCACACCATCAAGGAAAATGGGCCTTACCTAACATCACATCAATCCACCATGCCTTGTTCTAACACTGGAAAAGAGAAATGTTGTGCCAGATGCAGCTATTGTCATTTGAAGGAGAATCCTGGTCTGGAGACTCCTCTATTTGATTTTATATTTGACTGATATCAACAACAAGGTCAGAGTAATTTTTGTATGTCTTTGGCAGGTAAGTGCTATTGCTAGGCAATACAGAGGCATGGGAAATTTGGAAACTGCAAGGGAAGGATCAGCAAACTGCAAAAGCCTTGAAACCTGTCTGTTTAAGTCCTTGTGGTTAAAACAGGAGACAAGAGCCCTCTGTTTGATTTTGTTTGGTCTTGGGTAAATGAAGAGCCTCTGTTGGATCTTACCTGATCTATTAAAGGCAAGTTCACACTAGTAATGTAAATTAATTTTATTGACTTGTTCTGCTTTAGTAGATAATATGTGGCCTCCCCAATCCAGAAAACATCCTGTCTGTAGCCTGGGCTCTGCGTGGGAAGGGATAAGGCATATTGACCTAGAAAATGTTTGTTTCCTGGCTTCCTAGGGGGTGTTATTGTCATCTTCTGGCCTTATCTTGTTGCTAATACTTTCCTACGATGGCTTGTAATTGTGCACATTACCTCAGAATTTCTTTATTATTTGTCGCTTGGTGTAGTCCACAAATGGCCAGTTTTGTAGAGTTCTTGAAAGAATTAAAAATTGATGCTATCAGACCTCATATATCCACAGATGCTGTCAGACCACAGATATCTGTGACCTCATGCCCCTCAAGACATTACTGGGGCCTTTTCCCCCCAGTGTCAGTCTTACCTCCTGAAGGACTCCAGAGGCAGGACATGCAGTAGGAATGCACACAGATAACATGAAATATAGGAAAGAAGAGAAATGCTGGTGGATTTCTGAAACTGTACTTTTGAAGACAGTCTGTTGCAGTGAAGTAATGCACTTCACTTGTAGGAGAGAAGACACAATATGCTTTGTTGATATAACAAATTTCAGCAGTAGATGTGACTGTTTTAACAAGATTCGATGGCAAGGTGCACTTGACTGTTTACAGCAGAGAGGGCAGAATAAGAGAAAGCTGTCAGGGAGGCCCATTCACGGAGCCATGAGTTACAGACAGGGCCCCCTTGCTTTCTAAACTTCTCAGAGAGGAGTTTAGGTGGGGCTGGATCCAATCCAGGCTTGGACAGTGCTTTATGTGTGAAGGATGAGATGTACACAATCAGTCCTGTGTGTCACTCAGCTGAGATGTCAAAGTTTAGCATGCACTTATTCACTTCCTGAGAAAGTGCTGCTGCAAGGAATCCCTCACCCTCAGGCATAACCTGGACAGACATTCCTGCTCAGGAGGAGATCCTGCAGGACAGCCCCCTGTTTATGGCTGACAGTCACAGCAGCAATATGTGGGGGTCAGTGGTCTGGACAGCCCTTGGCTGCCAGATTTCATCCATGCCCCAAAGTCCAGAGTGAGCTGTGTGCAGCCATCTGGTGCCCCACTGGTGATTATGGCTCCAGTGGGGATGAGGGCAGCACACTGCCACATTGGCCAGGGAAAAGGATGGATTTTGAAAAAGGATGCACATGGGGGCTTGAGCAGACCCATTCAGTGGAACAACGTTAATGCCATGTAGGGTCAGAAATCATGTCCTGTGCTGCTCTGCACTGGAAATACAGCTAGTTCCAGCCATGGTCTTCCCTCATTCTCATAGAAGCTCTGACATCTGTAGTGATGGCTTCAAATTGGATTCATGAGACCCTGAGTATTCTGTGCTGGCACCAGGGTTTCTCACCAGCATCAGATAAATCATGCAGCACATGACAGGCTGTGATGATGCACGCAGTGCTTGGGGGATGCCAGCAGCAGGCAGACAGGCCCTGCTGTGTGCCTGGAGACATGCTCCATACCCACCCTGCAGCAGCTGGGTGGGCTCTGGATGAGGGCTGGTGGCAGGTGAGCAGGAGCACAAGGAGGGACTGGCACTGGGTTTATAGAGTCACCCATCATGTATACTGTATGTATACTTTGTGAGGAGATAAGAAGGTCTATGTATGAAGATATCTGGCCCAGGCTAAAAGGAGACACCATGTCAGAATTCACCTGTACATCTTGTTTTTAACCCTATGGATGTATTTCCTTCTGGAATTTCAGTCTTTATTAGTGTAATCACTATTTGTCCCCAGGAAGAAAATATACTCAGACGAACCTTTTTCATTTCTATAATCCCATATTATTTGCCAATTGAAACCCATCCTGCGAGTTCAAGCTTAATAAGTTAAGTATTTTTGTGGTTTTTAAAATAAATTCTTCAGGAACTAGTTGCATAAACCCTTTGGTTATTTTTCCCCCCCAGTGAGTACATTCTAAGCCAAAGAGTTATAGGGCCAAAGTGACATTTGAATGATATCAATTAAACTGTAGATGTGACAACCTTTTCAAAAGTTGAGTAAAAGATTTGGTTCAAAGGTTCTCCAAATAATTTCCTCTTACAGGCAGGTACTTGCAGTCAAAACTGAATTGGGGGGATGAGATCTATTTTTGGTTATGTTGGTGCACAGCTGTGGCAAAACAGTGAAAACTGTGAGTGGAAATGGGTGTGCTTCAGAGCCATTTCAGTTGCTATGTACAGACCTGGTGTCAAAGCAGATGTCAGACCTCTCTTGCCTTAGCTTTATATTTGGAAAGAGGAGGCTGTTAAGCATGTGCTTGCTTGTGATATGCTACACTGGAGCTGAGAGAGGTAATGATTTCAGCTCTCAAAAGCTCTTCCATATTTCTTTTAGGATAAGCCTTTTTTCACAGCTGAATTCAACGTTTGGAAGGATAGATTTATAGACAGTTCAAAGCATTTCTTTATTTATATCTCAAAAAAACACTACAGTGGGAACTTACATATTTCAGGATTGTACAGTTTGCTGAGTTTTAGAGCCTAGTTAAGCTCTTGATAGAGCCTAGTTCTTTTCTTGATAAATGACATAATCATAAATGTCCTAATTAAACTAAACTTGTTGAAGCCAGAAACATTATTTATGTGAATATATTTATACAAAATTAATCTCATTTTCTGAGGTTCATTTCCCAAATTTAGTAATTTTTCCTAAAATAATTTGAAAATATGTTTTAAATGTTAATCTGAATGTTCTTGAGCAGTACTATAAAAAATCAGCCCTTTAACAGGCTGCAGATGCTTACTTCAGTGAAGGAATACATTTAAGCTTTGAGTCTCCAACAGACCATGTGTAAGAAAAAAGAAAGGGTCAAATTCAATGCTGATTTGGGTATGTTTTCATGGTATTCACCCTCTCAGTATCTAAGCGCTGATTTATACCACATGGAACCTCACAAGATTTTTTTTCTGCACAAACCAAGGATTTACCACCAACCTTAGGCAGAACTTAATATCATAGGAAGGTTGTGGCCCTTTCTGGGGAGCAAGAAAGTACAGGAAAACTGTTGGATGCACATATAAGCAAATACTGACTGAGAAGGAGACAGGCAAGCAGTCCTGCCTGTGTGCAGTGCAGGAGCATGGCTGCTTGGCAGTGACTGTGTGCTGTGCCCACGTAAATCTGTGCCTGGCAGTGCAAAGTGCAGGCAGTTTAAATTGAAGGACTCTGAGCAATTATTAAACAAAGGTGGAGATCTAATTGTGTGGGTGTCTGATTGTGTGGGTGACTCAGAGCAGGTGGAAGCAGCCAAGGGCGGGGAGAATGTGAGGTCTGGGCACAGCATGCAACTTGTGAGTGTGGAGAGGGGTCTAGCCAGGCTGGGTTGGCATCCTCCACAGGGACACTGAAACTTCTTGTCCACGCTCAGCAATGAGCCAAGGCAGATGGGGTTGTAAAAACAGCGTGGCAGACATCACTGTGATGTGAGACATCTTTACAAAGCAGTCAGAATAGAAATTCAGGGGACAAAAATACTGAAAAAGTGAAATGTTATTTCATATTATATGTATGAACTTCTTTAAGGTTAAAATCTTTGTCTGTCTCTATCCAGCTGTAAAGATTCCAATTTAAAACAGACATTCACTGCACTGATGAGAGTAATACGATAATTAAGAAGCATTCAGTGTTTCCTGAGATGGGAACTTCTGTTGTCACATTAGAGAGGTCTCAGATCTGGATGAGATATAAATACTCATTCTCCAAACCACACATCAGCTTCAGAGTGCCGAAGTGGTGAAGAAAGGTCTATAAAAAGTGACTCCCTAACTGCCCAGTACAGATTTTGTGATAATCCAGATCCCCTTTCTGGAAATGGGTGAAATTATGTCCATCCTGACATTCTTCTTTCTGAGCTGCAAGAGCAGTGCCATCACCAGGCAGGGCTAATTACAGCCTGCTCTGCAAATTTCCCATTGAGTAGCCTCAGGAAATTGAAATCCTAGAAATTAATAATACCAGTAAGACAAAAAAAGTACCCCAAACCAAACCAAAAGTCACCAGATGCAAGCTAAGCATCTTTTAAAATATGAAAATTTAATTTTGCATTAATCGCTGACGAAGATTTCACCTCATTCTAGAGAAAATACATATCAGTATTCCTAATAAAAATATTCATACTTCTTTTTTATTTCCCTCAAATTTAAAGGTAAAGACTAGGTCTTTCTCTGTGTTCTTTTCTGAGCAGCATTATCATATTATACTTCTTGAAAAGAGCACAATATCTAGTAGTATATTGGTCACAGCACCTTCAACAGTTTTTACCTACAACATCTTTTCATTAGAACTCCTTCTCTTTCTATATTAGTCTTCAAACCATATTGTAAATTCAGAAATTATGAATATGTATCTGTAGTAGTTCTAAGAACATCCAGGAGTACTTTATATGCAGTCCATTTCTTAATTAAATGACAGTTTATTTTGGTATATTCTCTCTCTCTAGATCTTTTGCTGTTATATTTAGCAATTTGAGCCATTTTCTTTCATACTTTGAGCCTGTGTGCGTGACACTGAGAAGTCTAACAGCTTGTGTAGTGCCCTGTAAAAAAAACTAGGCAGGATTAACTGTTGCAAACTCCACCAGAGACTCAGGATGAAATAAATTCACATTAGTACAGCAGACGTATCTAAAATGACCAGGTTTCCTCTGCTGCAGAATGTGATGTGTCTATTGCAGGTGATTGAGAATTCCACTTGTACCCACTGGGAAATACTATTTTCCATCACAGTTGAAACACAGCATTCAGTGACATCCTTATGAGTTTGGACAATTGTGATGTCACTGGGGCTTTTCTATAATTAAGATTATTTTTTATTATTTTCAACCTGACAGATTAGTGTTCTTGTCAGGTATTGCTAAATTGCTGAAAGAGGAAAAGAAGAAAATATCCCACTTCATAGGAGTTCAAACCTGTTGAGAGACCCCCGAGCAATTCACCAGTCTTCACAGAAGTAATTGTGAACGCCACCTAACTTTATTTTTAGCACACCTTTTATAGGGTTATACAGGGTCCGCGGGCAGAGCAAGCTACTATTGGCTAAGACACACAGTTTACATATTTTCCCCTACACACAAGGATATTGTTTTGCTTTACTCTCTCTTCTGCAGGCAAGTTTCAAGGATTTTAGCCCTTAATATCACGACTTATTTCAAAGGCTGGTTTGTGCAGACAGACCTTTACTAATATATAGCAACACAAACCCATAATTTCCATACCATACTGTGCTGGTTTTGGCTGTGCTAGAGTTAATTTTCTTCATGATGGGTGGTGTATGGCTATGTTTTGGATTTGTGCTTGTGGTGGTTTGACCCGGCTAGAAACCAGGTGTCTACCAAAGCCACTCACTCTATCACTGCCTTCCTCAAGTGGACAGGTAGAGAAACTATAATAAAAGTCTCATGACTCTTAGAGGGAGAGGTCACTCACTGACCACTCTCAAGTGGAAAACAGATCTAACTTGGCGAAATAAATTGAATTTATTACCAAGTAAATCAGAGTAGGATAATGTGAAGTGAAATAAATCTTAAAAACATTCCCCTATCCTTTCCTGGGGGTGCATGGGAAGCAGGGAGGTGACACAGCAGGGACAATTGACCACACTGATATCCTAAAGCATTCTTAGCATATGAAGCTGGGGGAAGAGGAAGTAAGAAGCAGACGTTCAGAGAGATGCTGTTTGTCTTCCCTAGTCATCAATACATGTGATGGGGCCCTGCCTTCCCAGCAAAAGCTGAACACTTGCCTGCCCAAGCAAAATGCTGAATTGATTTCCTGTTTTACTTTGATGTGTGCATGGCTTTTGCTTTACCTAAAGAGTCTTTATCTCCATACACAAGTTTTCTAGCTTTTACTCTTCTGATTCTCTTCCCCTTCCCACCAGGGGGACTAAATGCAGTGTTTAGTTGCTGGATGAGGTTAAATCACGACACATATCTTTACAAATACCAAATATTTAATCATCTTGGTGCTCCACATGAGCTGTAGGACATACTGTAAGCCTCGTTTTACAGATAAAGAAAATGCTAGCAAATAAATAAATTACCCTTCTGATGAAGCTGAGGAATTAAAAAAAATTACAATAAAGAGCCTGTTCTCAGTGGACTACCCACTTTGGGCTGTTCTCTTGTGATCTGCCCATGAAGGCAGGCTGACTTGCCTGGTTCTGGGCCATGCCAGACAAGACACCTCTTACACTCGGGGTTGGAAAAGATGTGTGTGGCACAGTGATGTCCAGACCAGGTGCAGGTGGGAAGGACAAATTGAGATACTCAGCAGGGTGGCAGTAGGGATGACTGAATCTGCTCCAGGAGCCCTTTAGGGGGATCTAGGCTGGTCCATGACAGAAGCACTGCAGGGGCTCTTGTAACAACTGATGGCTGCTGTGATGAACAAGTTTTGTGGTATTTCTGAATCCAGAACCACACCATATAGCTCATCCTTTAAAATCATCCCATACACAGGCATTTGGATACTATAATGATCCATAACTGACACTATTGAGATTATTTAAACAATTAAAACCATGGAGGTTTATTTTCTTGATAAAGAGTTTAAAAGCCCTACCAAACTGATCCTTGACAATTTTAGTTTATCAAAAGATAGAAAGCTCATGCATGTTGGTGGTACAGTCTCCCAAAGGCATCCTTGGGATGGCTGTATGGCTGCATTGCTACTCGCCTGCCTGTGCACAGGCAGCTGCTGAATGCTGTGGGGTTTAGACTTAATAGGTAATGGACATACACAAAATAAGAGCACGTAGGGTTTAACGAGGCTCAGCTTAAAATTTTGCTAACAGATTAGAGACTGTGCATGCTTGATACAACAGGTCAATAAATGAAATAAATTTGTTGTGGTTTTCCATTTCATGCAAAAGCAATAGGCTTCCTTTAATGGATTAGTAAGAGCAACTAACCTAGCATGGCATTGATGTGCTAGGGTTGAAATGTTTGCAAACTATGAAATGTTTAAACGTCAAGTGTACTTACAAGATACTAATGAAGTTATGTTATGCATTAAACTAATCAGTGTTGTCAGACAGTCACTCCCCCTGTGTCTGGTGATCTTATAATGGGAGCATTGCAAGCGAAGCAATAAACAGGAGGATTAGCTGCAGGAAGTGCAGAGTAGCTATGACAAATACATGTGTATGTAAATGCCACCACTGGGAATAAAGGCAACCTCTTTACAGATTTAGTCAGAGAACTGTTTTCCTCCAAACATGTACCTGAAAGCTCTCATTCACTTAATTTCTGTTGTACAACATAGTGAAATTGCTTCCTCTAGGCTTATGTAATCTTTTTATGTTGTTAGAAACAGGATGAGGTACAGCTACCAGACATTTGGCCGTCTGTAAGCTGAGTTGCCTACTGTATGAAGAGTATGCAGGCTGTGTCTAGGGTTGGTGAGGACAGATGGGCTTTTCCAGAGGGTAGTTTGTTGCATGAGATTTAGGAAATTGTTGCTGGGGAAAGAATTCCAGCAGTGTATCTCTGTCCTCAGTGATTAGGAAGGATGTTACCTGATGACCTTAGACTAGAGGCATACTCACAGTGGCCTAGGTCAGGTATGACAATGTTAAACTTCTATATTGTGTTGCTTATATTGCACAAACATACATTGTTTCCTATAATAACTTCAATGGCTTATATATGACAGCTTAGGAGGAGAAAGATAATGATCAACAAATATTTAACTGCTCTGTCTTTAGCTCAATTTGGAGGAAGTTGATGATCAACAGGTATTTATTTAACTGTCTTATCTTTATCTCTAGCTAACACTGTACTGCATTTTACATCCAAATTAAACAAGATGAGCAATTATCAATAATAATATGTTGAACAGATTCAAGTCCTTCATACACAATGTAGGTTTTAGCTGAAATTTATTCAATTCCCTAAATGCATATCATAACTTCTAGCTGTGTTTTCTTTTAAATTAACAAAAGCAAATAAAAGACTCTCAAATACATTCTGTATGTAATTCTGTAAGTAACATGACTGAGAACATACATTCTACCTGATACTTTTGGATTTCAGGATAGACTCTTGTTGTCATGTGGCCCAGAGCTGAAGGCTGCAGGGAAAGGCCAGTCCTTATAATTTTAAATAGAGTTCTGCCCATATAGTCAGCTGTAAATTTGTGGATTCAGTCCCAGCAACTGTCGGAAACTTGCTCTACAGACGAAATGCCTGTGGCTTTCCAGGTGGTGGCACTACAACCCTGCTTTTCTTTAAGGCAAAATCGTGCCCAGAGAAAGCAAAGGGTAGCAAAGATTTTGTTTCATAATATTTATTCTGTTTTTAAATAAGTAGATTCTAAAACTTGATTTTAAGCGTCACATTTAAATAATCAGTAAAATGCAAAAAAATACTCCTAATCATTGTTAACTATGGTGCTTCATTTCTTTTCTTCAAGCTTTTAAAAAAATTCTGTCACTCTGTGCATAAAGACTGTTTAGTATTTCATGCACCATTTGCTCATGTTAAAACATGAAGTGACAAAGAATAGAGGCAAAGGTCTCCTACTTGCAAGCAACAGTGGATAAATGTATTTGTTTGTAGTATGGGACTGCTGTTCCACTAGAGGGAACACTTGACATTTTGATGAGTGTCTCCAGGGAAAATAGGTACTAACTTCAAAACATAATTTTAATTAAACTGAGGAGATTAAATTATTTAAAAGCATCCCACTGTAAGGTGCAGCATTTCCTGAAACAGTTTAGTGGGAAATGCCACATTAATCAGTTCAGTATTTCACGCAAATGGCTTAATGATGGGAAGAAATGCAAAACACTGTAGTATGGCAAAAAAAAGAAGAAGAGGCAGAAAGTTCATGTAAGGGAGTAGGATCATGTTTGAACTTCCTCTTTCAGCATTTTTACAGAGGGGAATAACAGTGGGGAGAAGGCGGTCCTGGTTTTATTCTTGTTGGTGTGCTGGTACCCACAGTGGCTCTGGTACTGTGCTCAGCTGAGCAAAAGCAAGATGTACCTGAGAAGCTCAGAACCCCACTAGCTGTGCCCATGGCTTTTCACTGACCAGAAGTAGCATAAATAGAATCCACGTTGGCATTTATGCTGGTGGGATTAGAACTCTGTTTAATGGAGAAGACAGATCAAGCATCTCCAGACCCACTTTGGTTTGTCTGCCACTACTGTTAAAGCACAAGACCACATGGATTCAGGTAGAGTATGTTTCTCCTCTCTTCATAAAGGTGAAAGCCAGACATCTGGGTACAACATTTCTTTTAAAATAAATAAAGAAATGAAGGTAAGTATAAGTTACAGCTATGTTCACTGCAGTTCTACAATTCACAGACAGATCTGGCCATTTTTGTCCTCTCATGTGCCCTCCATAGGCATTTGTGATAACCCTGTTAATGACACACATTACCCATGTGTTTACACATTCCTGTGCCTAAACATTTCATTATCCAGTCCTTTCTCCTCATGCTCTCTCTTTCACATCTTTATCCCCAGACCATCAGAAAAGAGTTTTCACAGCTGGTTCAATGCCAGCCAACACAAAGTGAAATGAAGTTTTCAGTCAAACCATTAACCTTATGAAACATCAGAGAGTAGCTGTGATTTTTCTGAAGCAGCAACACACAAAGGTCTCTCCCCACAGAATGTCCTTAGGAGCAATGTCCTTAGTGGTACAAGTGATCCATGTGTGGGTGAGCACATTCAGCTAAGAGAAGTGAGGAGTTACACTAAAATTTTTGGCCACATCACTTTGTCTGTTCTTCTTTGAACAGAGGAGAGGGAGTGCAGTCATGGGGCTTTTTGAGTGATGATATTGATAGACAGGACAAATACAGAAAAACAGAAGGGTGCTGGAGGTTCTCTCTTGACTTACTGCCACTGAGATACAACAAAATTGTACTATCAGCATCTTGCTAACGTATACACTCTGGGACAATGCCAAGAAGTTCATAAAATAGTAAGTATCTGGCAATATGGATTTGCCAAGAATACATCATGTCAGACCAGTCTGATTTCCTTCAATGGCAGTGTAAATAGCTTTGTGGTAAAGGCATAGAGATGTAATATTTCAGCTTTAGTGTATTTGTTTGCACTGTGGCATTCTCATAGGCAGAGAAGTGCAATGCTGTTCAGGGGAAACTACCAAAATCCATGACACAGGTCTTGAGAAAACTGTCCATGGGGAATAGCAATCACTGGTTCACCTCCAACTTGGTCACAGGAATTGAGTGGCATATCATGGGCCTTGTGTTGGCTATCATTGGATAAAGACTTGGTTGAAAAATGAGAGAGGATACCTGACATATTTTCATATAAGTCTAAGCTGGGAAGGATTGAAAATATTTTAGGTAACAGGGGTGGCATTCAAAAGGATCTCAATGAAAATGAGATCTAAATGAGTTTAAACAGACTGAAATAAATAGGCTGTGATTCAATGAGGATAAATGAAAATCTCTGCCCATTGACTGAAAAAATGAACTGCAGTGTTGTGACAGGGCTGGGCAATGAAACAGGCAGCAGTAGCACAGATAAGAATCATCCTCAAAAAACAAGCACAAATTAACCATGTCATGATGCTGTAGAGCAATTGAAGCAATCCTTCCATTCTGCCAAAGCCTCTGCTGGACTTCTTCTTCTACATGATTCACATGAAGGTATAGATTGAGAGAAGTATTTCTCAGGCTGCAAAACAAAATGCAGATGCAAAAGCAGTATAGAAATTTTATGTTACTAGAACTCCCACAGTCAGAAATGTGTGGTAGAATATTACTGCATGCTCTCAAATAGTTTAAATCATTAGGGCTGACACAAGAATAAATGGAGGCAAAAGTGTTGGAGATTTTCAGGCAAGATTAGTGGAGGTAAATGTCTATGGTTTGTTTAGGCAATGATTACAAACAAAAACTTGTGAAAAGTATGGTCTTTGGGAAATGTTACAGATATGTAAATAGGGGAGTGGTGGTGACAATCAGAACTGGCAGCTGAGCTAGTAATATAAAGACCCCTGTACTTGTGAACATGCAATATTAGTCAGCAGTGTCCCCCAGGAAGTACTAGAACCCCAAGGCACACAAGTCTGTTGCTGTCACCCTTCAGTGTCTCAGTAGAGAACAATCCCACTTTGATGGTTAGTGAGAAAAGTAATACTTATGTCCATCTTTCTCTAGCTTTTAAAATGCTATGAAAAAAAAATAAAAACCAAAAAAACCAGCCCCAACCCAAACCTGTTTGTTTCATTTGTAATGTTATTTACAAATTCTGTAATACTCAGTAGGTTTTTCACTAGTTAATCTGAATTGATTCACACATCTTTAAATAGATATAAAGTACCTAAATTCTTTGGTTTAGTCCCCATTCCTTTGTCATAATTTCTGGCCTTTCTAGTTCAATGTTGAAAAAGAATGTAGAGCTCCTTTTTGACGGGAGGAGCCCATGTGCACAAACATCATCAGTCAGAAGGCAAACTGTACCCATAGGGTGCAGAAGCTGATGGGACACGTTACTGCTATCAGTATTTGACAATTCCTCTCACACCAGAGTCAGTGCTGTGGCTGCTGAGTCTCCAGTGTGTCAACCAGAACATCATTCCAGATGCCTCTTTGGAGGTGAAGACAGTCATTTCTATCAAAAGGAAAATAACCTTGGTGTCTCTGAACCCTAAAAAAGATTGAGTCAAACAACTGAGATGGGCCAGGAGGGTTTTGCACTGCATGCTCAAAGGTACATGGCCACTGCTGCTTTTCCATCTGCTTTCTTCCTCTTTCTTCCTGATTTTGCTCTTGAGTTCTGCAGCTGGGAGTGTTGGAAGGTATTCCTTCCTTTGCCACTTGCAAACACCCAGAGCACACAGCATACTCGATAGTGATTTGCTGTTGAGATTTACTCCTTTTATACCTGTGAGATACCTTATTTTCCAGAGTTTAGTTTTTGAGGATAATACCTAGTATGGTATGGTTTCTGCTCTCTTTATAACTCAAATTACTGTTGGCTTTAGTGCTGTAACTACTTTTTCAGTGGCAGAGAAATATAAGAAAAATGTTTTGAAAGGACATTCCAGATTTGGAGGAGTCAGTGCTTTACCTTTTTCTTCCTCTTATCTTTTTTAATGCTGCCCTTCAAACCTTTTCTTCTAATATTTTCTCAGTGTCTAGAAAATAAGCCCTCACTTTAATCCTTTAAGAAATTATACAAAGAACAAAAATCAACTTCCTGCCAGCTGTGAGCTGTTGCAGATTTCTGTGGCATTGAGTGCTATCTGGGTCGAGCTATGCTGGCACTTGGTGTCCCCTGGATGGCTCCTCTGTGAAATTGTGGCTCTAACCACAATCAGAGCTGCTACTTCTTTGTGCAGCTTTATGGCCTACACATTCAGTGCACCTCAAGGATTACATATCTTACCCTTCAGCTTATTTTCTGAGCACTTGGAGACATAATGTTTCATTTATTTTTTATTTCAGCCACTTCTAATGTGGCCAAATGTGTGTTGTGATTATGAACTCTTCAGAGCACTAAAAGTCTATTTCATGTTAACAGATTTTTTTCTTAGGCTTTTCTACTAAAACTCTGTACATGTCTCCCTAGTCTTGGCATTTAGCATTCCTATTTAATTATTCCTGTGGGTACCAGTTGGCAGCTACACAGTTGCCACCAATGGCTACTACTGCTTTTTCTTGGTTATTAAATTCAAAAACTCACATGAGAAAAAGTAGTTATTCTTTCTTTTGAAAGTGTTTACAGTCAGAGGTTTAGCCACTTTGTAATGAGTATGTCTACCTCTTGCTGCTTCAAATAGTGACCTAAACTCTCCTGTCAGTTTTCCTTGGAAAACTCCCCAGATTTTTCCAAGCTGACTTCTCTTTGGGAGAGAACAGACTTTCCTCTACATTCTTTTTCATTAATCTCAGCTGGATAAAATCTATGAGGATACTGAAGACAGAATATTGACAGAACTGAAGGGAAATGAAAGCAAAACAAGATCCGAGAGGGGATGGTTTACACAGCTCAGTCTCTAACTTTAGTATAATCTTGTAATACAACACTT
Organism: Parus major; assembly: GCF_001522545.3. Taxonomy (NCBI): domain Eukaryota; kingdom Metazoa; phylum Chordata; class Aves; order Passeriformes; family Paridae; genus Parus; species Parus major. The sequence goes on from NC_031799.1 coordinate 19,401,879, forward strand.
GGTGTGAAACTACAGAATCACACCATGAAACCTGAGGATTTCATCTGGCCTCTGGAAGCAGACATCACCAGATCAAGAGAAGGTAAACATGAAGGTATTTTTGGTTTTTTATGCTTGATCAGAGTTATAACTATAGCTTTTGCTGATTCCTCTGCCATTAAGGATTGCAGGGAAGACAGCAGACAAGAGGTAGAAAGACAGAGAGGAAACGGTGGGGGGAAAGAAATAGAGAGTGACAGAGAAACATATGAAGTAGAAAAGATACCAGGGCTATGTAGATTCCAACAATATCCTGTTGGTACTCTTCTAGTCTTCTCAGTGATTGCAGTCTTGTCTAGATGGTGGTTGTAGACTGTATCCATCAACTGGTGAGGGAAAACATCTACAAAACACCATGTCCATGGGGTTTATATGCTGAGGCTGGGTGGGAATGTACCTCCCCTGGATGAGGTAATACTGGATCACTGGGCACGTCCTCCATCTTTCATATCTTCTTGAAACTGCTGCTGTCTCTGGAGTTAGTGTAGTTGAATCAGCCCATCAGCCAAGCTAAGCTGAAATCCTTCATCAGACCAATGAATGACTCAGTACTTGGGAGGGGAGTTTTCACAGCTGAGACATAGTGTGAGAGAGGACATTGGCATGATAGGAAGGATTTATCTCACCTGAAAGGATTTGCCTCTTATCAAACTTTTCCCTTATCTGGAAACCCAGTTTATAGCCTCAGGCCCTTCTGCACCTGGGAGGCCACTCTGTGCATCACTTGTAAAGCACCCAGCTGGTTGTTTGAACCTTTAGCACCAATAATTCAGTCTCTTACCGTGGTTACTGCAAGTCATCAAATGTTTGAGTCATTAATCTCCAGCAGCTCAGTCTCTCAAAGTATCTGAGGTCCCTCCCAGGCTTTCTGACACTGCACAAATGGCGTATCCAGCCGCTCTGGCCATGGGACTTCAGATCCCTCAGCCTGAATTTTCCAGTGAATTGGATCAAATGCAAAACCACACAAACCTCCATGAATGAACAAACCCAACACTCTCACCTGCCGCTGATGTGCCTTTTCTGCAGTGCTACAGGACAGAATATGATGTCTTCAGGTCAGAAACTTCCCGATGGTTTGTTTATTGTGCAGTTACTGAGGGTGGGAGATGACACTGGAAGGCAAATAATAAAAAATATCTCCCTCATGTCAAGGAGAAAAGCTTCAAGGACAAGGGCATCTGGCAGGAGGTGCCACTGAAGAGAACACCAAGGTTCACAAGCAGCTATTGCAGACAAGCTTTTATTTTAAAAGAGAATAAAGAGAAACAGCACAAGAAAGCTGATTCAGGCAGTGAGGCCTGTGTGATTTTTTTCTTTTTTAATACTCCATTTTAATGTTTATGAAGCAAATGCTTAAACAAGCACCACTGGTGTTGTCACTAAAACTGTAACATTTGCCTTGAGTTCCTTTGTTGCTCAGGGAACATGTCAGATTTCAGTACGTTTAGCCTTACCATTTCCTTCACAAATCACTGCTGCAGAATGGTGCAACCACACCAATTTTACTAGAAATGAAATGCTGAGAAAACAAAAAGTGCTGTTTGCAGGTATTCCGCTGTGCAACCTTTTCATTAATTTGTTTCATCGAAAATCTAAGCTATAAAAACATGGTATTCCTGTAGGACTAAATAATAAACATTAGCAGTGAGATACAAAACATACAGTATTTGTACTTTCGTGGATTCTAGTGCAAGGTTGTGTTAACCATATATTTTTCAGAATATGAGCAGTTATTATTATCAAGGAGGATAACAGGAGATAAATCTAAGAGGCAAAAAACACTGAAACCCTCAGTAATTTCACAAGCTGGTATTTGAGCAAAAATTAAATGCCCTGTGCTCTATGAAATGCCTTTGGTCAAGGTATTTCTTGCTATAAATATTTTATGTTGGATTGTCATGACCAGCTTTATTTTTAAGGCAGTGACCTCTGAGGCAGACAGTGGAAGGAAGCTGGTTGCACTGATTGAAATGCTGTTGCTGAATTCCAGATGAGGGACAGAGACATCTCATCCAGCTGTCTCTGGCTAATCCAGCAACTAGAAATAGTGCTGTATGAATGTACAGTATTTTATCCAATGAGAATTTAATTCCATATGTTTCTTTTTCAAAGGTTCAAGAGCTCAAGGGAGAAGAAAATGAGAGAGGAAGCTTATTTTCTTCCTCCTGTGGAACTGAGAACTAGAACTCATTCTAATAAACTTTACCAAGGGCCTCACGGCAGAGTAACAGCCATGGATAGAAATATTCCTACTTCACAGTGGTTCTGCAATGAGATTGAGTTGGAGACAGACACTTGACTTTATCCTGGTCTTACTGAAATGGAGGTTCCTTTAGCTATTTCATTGTTGTTCAAAATTTAATTTGGAAGGCACTGGGAAACAAAGGTGGTGAGTGACAATCTAAATCCTTCAGGTAGCTAAACGTGTGTAGCAAAGGAAAGAGCACAGTTAAAATACAGTGTTTTGCAAAAAAAACTTGAATTTTTCCAATGTTTTCCAATGTCTTCTATGGAATAAGAATTTTGTCCTTTCTCACAGCACAATTAAGCATCTTGTTAGTAGAAGAATCAGCGCTTATTTGTGAGTATGATTTTATGTGATTTTGATGCTGCATGAAAGCTTGTACAACATTAGGCTTACTTTAAAATGCTCATGTTTTGAAATGAAGCGTAGGTTACCATATGAGAGAATCACTGTAGTAACTTGTGATAGTCTCTATTCTATAAAACTCGAAGCTTAAATTCACATAAATATACACAGTGAAATTTGGCCAGCCATGCAACTAATTAAGCCAATTCTATACTGTCTCCCTGATCATTATTCCATTAATTGGCCTATAGTAATGGCTTTTATATAACAGAGGAAGCAATTTTGAAGTAATGAATTTGTTATAAGGCGTCTGAATGCTCAGGTGTAGGTTCAATGCATCTATGTCCTTCCAATACTGTGGATCATGTGTTTCCATAGAAGCATTATAAATATTCAAGAATTAAGTTTGGAACAATATGTTAGTAAATTACTTTCTTTCTTTACAAAATATTTATTTGATAATATTTGTTATTATAAAGAACAATTATGTCTGTTGGCAAAATTTAGACTTAGAAATATTTGTCTTTTCTGACTTTTTTCCTGTTTTCCAATCTTATTTCACTGTGAGGTACATTTGCCTTTCTACTATCCCATAATGCTTCTTCAGCCTAATTTTTATCTCATTTACACTATTATAATTTTGCCATTTCTTTGTTGACTGGACAGAAGGAGAAAATACAGGAAAGTAGTAATTAGGAGTAAAACAAACTCTGCTACATCCTACTTTTTCCTGCTAATTTCTTTCTAGGTCACCACCCCTTTTTTTTTTTTCATGAAACAACACACAAGTGCTCCCATCCATAGAACAGCAACTTAGTGGAAAACAGTTTCCAAGACGCATATTTTCTCCCTTATGCCCTTGCCAATGTCAGCAATAAGTTTGCCTGGAATTGTAGCTTCTTTTCTCTGTAAATGAACAGGTGTTTTGCTGTTGAATTCAGCAAGATCCATTGCCTAGCTCTGCCTTTTCCATGCCTCCTCTTCCAAATTACTACTCTGAACAGTGAACTACTAAGAAAGCAGAATCATGTGTACATAAGCGGGGAACCTCCTGCTTTAATAAGGCTCTTTCTGAAATCTCAAAGTTCAAGCCTGCATTGTCAGAGCATTTCAGAAACATGTTTTGGTCTGAGCTTAGTATTAGTCCCTTTCATGGCCAGGCTGGTTCTCTTCATCATCAGCTTTGGCTCTTCACACACTGATTCTGTAGCCGTGGATAAACATATCATCTTGCATATTAGGTGTTCTTTGCATCAGTAATCTCTTCACAAAGTTGTTGAATTAAGAAGAGACACATCTGATTCACTTTACAGTTCCTTTTACAACCAGGAATATTTTGGGGAATGTAAGGAAGAGCACAAGATGATGACAAAGGTAGTAAGGAGAAAAAGGGCACTGTAAAGCAACAGAAAGAACTTAAGCAAATTTACCATTAATTTACAGTCCTACAGCTCAGTAGAAGACCTTCAAATGCTCAACGTGTTGACATCTTCAGGCTGACTATCTGTAAATGCACCCCTTAATATATAAATCTGTACCCAAAATTGTTCCATACTGTTGAAAATATATTACAGAAGCAGAAAGAATAAGGACATTTTCTGCCAAAGACTTAATTCAAATAGCATAGACTAAAATATTTCTTACTGAACTTTTCAAATTATGTAAAATTAATTATGTTGATGAGTGAGACTCATAGAAAGTTTGAAATATGACCAAGCTGCCAGTGAAACACAGTCTCCAAATGACTTTAACTGAAAGCAGTGGCAAAAATGGTACACACTGCTATGTGATCATGCTGGATAAGGGAGGGTCCATCAGGACATGAGGGCTCAGACCCTGGCAGGTCCAGTCTACAATTCTGGCAGCAGGAATAAGAACATGAAGAGTACAGGTAGTGGTACAACAAATGCATTTATAAAGGCCTTTTGAAACTATGAGTGCAGCACCCACATGCAGGACTTTGTGCTTAAAAATGGACAAGCATTATGTGTACAATGTCAGCAGAAAGCAAGCTTTACAAAGTGCTTATGCAATGCTTCACAGTCTCCCTGCCATTAGGTGACACCCTACTGAAAGAGTGCACCCTGCCTAGCGCTGTGAAGATTCTACTCTTTTATTCAGCTCTAGCCCTCATTCTGTCCCTCCTGCCTCTGACTAAGGTCTGTATTAACCACCCCACAGAGAAACACCTCATCCCCTACCTTTATCTCTCTACTCTTTCTGATGTTACTGAGTACACTCCACACCTGAAGCTCTTGCTGATCTTCCTTGCTGTGCTGCAGTCTTCTCTTGTGTCTATTCATCCTCCCTAACACCAGTTCAAAATTTCTTTTAGGTAATTCCCCCACTTTTCTTCTTTGAAGAGCATTTATTGTTCCCTGTCTACTCTATGACCTTCCCTTAGATGATATCCTCTTATCCTATCCTCTAAAGCTTGAACTACTATATTTTACCTTAATATAGTTAAGGTAGTTATAGTTGCTTAGCCAAGCAACTATTTTAAACTATTCTGTCATCCATAGTAATCTCCCTTGATCAAATAAAATATTTCTCTCTTCTTCAGATATCTGATGATTAGCTTAAAGTTAACTTGGTCAGAACTGAGCTCCTTTTTGCCAACTTCCATGCTTTCTTAAACACCAATCACACCAATCTTACTGTTTTCTGTGACTCTGGTTCACAGCTGAACTGCTATTTTTAACACTTCTTTCTCACTTTCTCTGCATAACTACCTTCAGCCATGTTTATCCTCCCAGCACTTTCTAGACTCTAGTCCTGCCAATCTGCTCTTCTTACTCAATTTAAGTCAGTTCATTACCTGCATGCATCTTGGATATGTTGCTATATTGTTCTGGTCTTTTCCAAAGCTGTGGCATAATACTTTAGCACTCAAAGAATAGATGAACTCATTTTTCTCAGCTGCAGTGAATCTTTTTGTTATCCTCCTATTCACCATTATATGAAAGTTCTCTTTTAAACTTCCTTTTTTACATCTGCCTTATATTCATTGTATTAGTGATGATTTCTTTGAAAATCCAATTTCCCAAAAACACACAAATACCTTTACTTTCTTGCCCCTTACTGCTTCTTGCACTCAAACTGCTGCCTTAAATTAAAGAGGGAAGCATAGCAGAGGCATGGATCAAGGTCTATCTAGCTCAGTCAAATTAGAAATCCAGCAAAAAGAACAAAATAACAAAATTACCTGCAATAGCCATGGGGTAATAAGGCTTATTTATTCTATTTAAAAAAGGATATAAGGTTTTTACTTTGGAGGTTTCAAATTATTCAGAGTGATGAGTTTGCAGCCAAAGTTTTATTACTTCTTTTTAAAGGCCACGTTTTCTTCCACTCTCTGATGTCCCCTTACATGTTTAACTTCCAAACATTTCACAACACACCCACCTGTGTGACCATCTATTGATAAAGTTAATTTTATTGAAAGTGGGTTTTGAGTTAAAATAGGGTGGCACAATTTGTGTCTGACTGTTAAAACTGTGATAATGGTAAGGTCATAGGGACTGAGGATGAAATGCTGCTTCTTTAGTTAGGTTTTGGGTTTATGTACAGTTAAAAGTATGTCAAGAATATTTGGAGTGTTTTCTCAATAAATACATTCACATAAATAAGGATTCTCATTCTCATTAATACAGTGTCTTCTGGTTTCTAATAGACTGAAGCAATAAATAGGGAAAAAAAGGGAAAGACACCTCCTTCTTTGAAGGGTTTGTACCCTTAAGGTAAGAAAAGATATGGCAGTTCAAACAAACAAAAAGAGGCTCAGGAGGTAAGGGATAGCCAGAGGTCTTCAGTAGTCACACAGCCAGTTTTTGAAAAGGCTGATAATTTTACCAGATAATGATAAAGGGCTTTTATGCTGTTATTAGCAGAAAAAAAAAAATAATGGAACATGCTATACATAACTATTTTAGTTTATCATTGCCCAACTCAGAATAAGGAAGCTGTGTTTAAAGGTCATTGTGCTATGTGAATCATAGGGGAAGATTTGAAGGAATATCACCATGGATTTGGGTAAAACTGCTCTTTGAAATGTTATCTCAGATCCTTTCTCCTCACATGCTATTTATCATACTCACATATCCTCCTTCCTCTGGGACTGTCATATTTACCAGTTTCTCATAAGCAAACTCTGTATTCCTCTTCATGTCTGCACAGTCCTTTATACAAGGGAGGCCTTAGTAAGGTGCAGCACATGGTTACTAGAAAAACTATCATCACACCTGTTCTGTATGTCTGTGCCCTTTGCTTTGCTTGCAAAGTTTAAGAATAAATTAAAACATCAAGAATCAGAGCACTGAGATCTTTAAACCCCTGTCTGCATGAAGAATGGGGCAGAAGCAGAGAGAAAGGTTTTATCTGGGCATACATGATGAACAAGACCAAGGATCTTCAGTAACTCATATAGGTTTAATATTTGTATCTTGACACTGTAAGTCATGCATCTGAACCTTCATATTGGCACCATTACACCCTGTTGTGGTTTAGGAATGGTACTCCCCAGTTTAGTGCTCCCACTGAGACTCTCCAAACCATGTGCCATTTGCTTGCCCCCTTCTCCTCTCCCTCTCCCCTCTCTGTGGGAGGACATGAGAATTGGAGGCACAAAAAGTAAAGATCATGGGTTGGAATAAAATGAGTTTACTGGGAAGGGCAGTGCATACAGGACACCACAAGCCATGCACCACACAGTGCACACCTGTGCTGCACACACACCATGTGCCGCTCCCAGCACACCTGTGCCATGCTCTGACTGTCTGCCCTCCCTGTAACACCTGTGTCAAAGGATAACACTACCTTCAATCAGGCATTTCACCTCTTGACTTCATAAATCTAAATCATGTTCAATTTATCTGTGATTTTCTTTTTATCTAAGAGGTTGGAAACAAATTCAGTGAAGCACACTAGGGCCACTGACACTTACTTTCACTGTGTCTTGGACCACAAGCTTTCAGCAGAGAGCTCCTGACACTCCACAGAACAAACACATTTTGTTTCCAGCTGAAGGCTGTTACATTAAGGGGATGACTGGCTGCTGGGAACATGTACTTGCTGTCAAGATTTTCCTGAGCCAAATGAGCCAGAAGAGAGAAATTTTGACTTCTGACAGTCTGTATTGCATTAAAAACTAAACAGATTTCCTGGGATGAAGTAGATGGTCTTTGTAACCTTGGGCTTTCTCCCCAGTCAATAATGGAATCCCTGTAATGGTGTAAGTGGCTCAGAAACAGGAAATTATTTAAATTAATGAATAAATTAATTGAATAATATAGTCAGGGAGCCATAACATAAGAGTTAATCTAGACAACCATAACAGTAGATCAAACAACTCATGGTTTGGCTAATTAACATTATCCCAGTCGAGAATGCAAAAACCCTCAGACACTGGACAGTTAGCTGCATTCCTTCATCAGCTCCTAGATGGTGCACTGGCACTGTATTGAGGATAAAAAATCTGAACAGAGCAGGATCCTTCACTAGATATTTGCAAGCCATTTAAGAAGAAGAAATTGATATCTCTTTCCCAATATAAAACGTATACAACTTCATCAACATATTGCAGGGGAGTATGGCTACATATCTCAACAAACAATTGCTTAAGACAGAAAATGTAAAAATATTTTAAATAGTAAGAAAATTATAATGTGGTTGTGTGCTACTAGAGAACAACTATTGCAGCATTGTGAGAGTATGTGTTCTGTTTTCTTTTATGTCACTAATGTGGATGTTACCTGCATCCTGTAGATGAGTGCTACTATTAGGTAAAGGGGGAAAGCTTAGAGCTAGCTATACTCACATGGAAGTTATGCAGTAAACACTGAGATGAATATAAATCTATAGGATTTACCAGATGGGCTGACTGGCTCACCAAAAGGGTCTCTCTTCTCCTTCGACTGCCTCACTGTTTTTGATATTTCTTTTTATGTATTGTGCTGCTTTTGTGCTTACAGAAATGTACTCTCCCTCGTAACTTGCCCTTATCAGACATGCTTTCTTTTATGGAAGTCTCTTTAATGGAAGATAGACATAATTTCAGTCCTCTAAGGTCATGTTGCTCTTCTCAAAGGTTAAGACATATGCTAAAGTTAGCCTGGTTTTCTTCACCTAGTTACATTAATGCATTTTAAGAAAGATGTGTAATGGGCAACATGTTCCTAGAGAAGTACCATATATTAATAGAAGAATAAGTCTAAAAGAAATTTAATTGTATAGATAATTTATGAAGTATAATGTATCTCTGCTTAGAGATAGATTAGAAGAAAATTTTGCTTTTTCTCACATTTGTAACAAGTAGCTTGTAGTAGACACATTAATACTAACAAGTCAGCAATTAACAGCCTCACAGAATATACCTTTCTTTTCTGAAAGCTACAAAAACAGAGACTGGTGGGAAAACTGAGATTAAGGCTCCCAGCAAGAACAAAAACAAGTCTAGAGCTGCCTAAAGCAAAGTTTGAGTGGCTGGAGAGGACTGTGTGGGAGACAGCACGTTCTTGGTGAAGTTGCCTCCTGAGCCACGACCTTTGCCAAGAATATGAAGGCTTAGGAGCATTTCCTGTTCATTTAGTTTTGGGTTGTTGGTTTGCTTGATTTTGCTTTATTGTGGTTGGTTGTTTGGTTTGTTTTTTGTTTTTTTCAATTATATCTCTCTTCAATTTCTTTAATCATTTCCATATAAGCCCTAATGCCTACCCCAAGGGCTAAAGTGGGAAATAGAAATTCCAGATCCAATATTAAGTAATATAAGTAACCTAATAAAAAAGATATAAGTAATTTCTAGTTGATAGATAAATATTGATTTAGGAAGGCTTTTATATCTCACACTTGAGAAAAGCCTAATGAATTAATATCTAGAATCTCTTGCAATGTGTCACAATGTGCAGTGAGAGGATGTGGTTAGGGAAGTGGTCTTCCAGGATTTCAAATTTCAATTAGTCTGCAAGGCTAGATATAATCCCTCTTAGCAATTCTGGTAAATATGTAAACTAAAATGTATAGATAGAGAAGATTTCTCCAGATTTAAACTCTACATCATGCCAAAGGGAATTTCTTCTTTTTGTCCTAGTTTATATTTCTAAGCAATATTCTCTTGAAGCCCAAAAATGAGTACATTGAATCTATCCAGAGTGGAGGTCAAAAATATAAATAATTTCTAAGACCTTTACACATATATACATGCATGTACTACTTTAATAAGCAGATTTTTACAGGTTTCTGGATATGCACATCATGGAACTTCCTGGGATAACTATGCAGGGATCAGGATTATGCCTGGTTTATTGAATGTTTTTACTGGTCAGCTGTACAGGTTTTTACAGGTGCAGCATTACAACAATCTAAAATCTGAGGAAGGCAAAATAAGAAGTGATAAAACTGTGTCCAGGATAGACATAAAAAGAAGTCTCTCACCCTGAGCTGTCCTTACATGCAATCATTGAAGTATCAGATAGGAGCAAGAGGATTAACCAGACTGGCAGTGTGGCATTGCTGGGGCTGGTTGTATTCCTCTGAGAAGAGCATTAGCAATGTGGATACAGAAATAGGTTCAGCAAAGAGGAAAAGCTGTAAAGAACAAACATCAGGACCTTGAGATATTTATCTTATGAAAATTAATAATGAAAATTATTTGGTATACAGGTGTCTACAGGGGAGAAAATATAAACCATTATATGTCCCTCACATTTCCCAGAGAAAGAGCTAGTGAAAAGATAGAGTTATTTTGAAACCAACTGAATTCAAATTACTTCCACATTTTAATAGTTAACAGAGTGGGATGGCTTCCAAGTTTTGTTTCTCTACATTTTATAGAATCACAAAATATTCTGGGCTGGAAGAAACCTGTGAGGATCACCAAAGTCCGATTGCTGACCCTGCACAGGACAGCCCCATAAATTACACAATTTGACCAATAGTGTTGTCTAGACACTTCTTGAGCTCCGTCAGGCTTGCTGCTGTGACCACTTCCCTGGGTAGCCTATTCAGTGCCCAACCACCCTCTGGATGAAGAACATCTTTTTAATACCCAGCCTAAACCTCCCCTGCCACAACTTCAGGCCATTCCCTCAGTCCTGTCACTGCTCACCAGAGATAAGAGATCAGGGCCTTCCCCTCTTCTTACCCTATAGAGGAAGCTGTAACTGCAGTGAGGTTTCCCCTCAGTCTCCTCCAGGCTGAACAGACCAAGAGGTTCAGAGGAGGAATTTCACCAAGGGCTGCCCACATATCTCTGGAATTTGGAGAAAGGTGGTCCAGAGGCCTTGGAGGAGGGGGTAAATGGACCAGGCATAGGTGCTGAGGAGAGAGCCATGAGTCTGCTGACTGAGATGAGTCCCTCCAGTCACAAAAACATCCATCACTAGTCTATGATCTGAAATTTGAAAGCTGCACAAGCTAGAAAAAGTTTCTTATTTAAATAATTCTGTATGAAGATGTTTTCTTATTCAGCAAAATAATTCAATATTCTGGGATGAATTTTCTCAAATTGGACTAATTTATTATAATATGTTGCATAGTGGGTCAGAAATCTTAATTTATTCCATTAAAAATTAGAATTTTTTACTCAAAGGAAATTGAAACGGAATATTGTAGACAGTGTTATCTATTTTTTTTTTGGTCATACTTACTATTGGTAATGTTATAGTTGTTGTAATTATTATGATATTTTTATTATCCTTTGTTAAATGCTCACAATGTGCTCCACACTGTAGAAGATAAAGTAGACATCACCTGCCCCTGTGTGCATATAATCTCAGCCTCTGATCTGGCAATTTAAAATGCATGGCTGGAATCCACATTAAAGTTAATAGTGCTCCACTTGAGTGGTCTGCATGAGCATTATAAACTGTAGGATTGAGGCTGTGAGGATTTGCACGTGGATATAAGATTCCCCTTAGTCTCTTAATCAAAGCTTATGGCTGATACAGATGGTGATTTTCTTGCCTTGGAAGAATACTAGAACTGCCCTGAAACCAGGTGTGCAGCTTTATGGATTTGTATTTCTTTTATCTATTTTGAGAAGAAATCTTTCTCTAACCCAAATTTCACATGAACCAGAGGCTCCTTCAACCCAGCAGCCTGCCATTGGAATGACTGTCCTTGTCAGCTTTGCCATGGACAGGGGCTCTGGAAATCACCTGTGGCTCTGGGGCAGAGGTGGGAGCTGCTGCTGGGAGGTCCTGGACATGTCCAGCAACCACTGCTGGGGATGGTCATGCCAGCAGCACCTTGTGCACAGCTTGGAGCCTGGCTCCTGCGTGGGCACACCTACACTGCTCCAGGTTTCCCCACAGGAGCTGTTAGGAACAACAAACCTCTTTCTGGGGCCAGAAAAAGGATCAAGCTGGGATGTTTTGAGGGGAGCTATCTAGGTTCAATTAACTGGCATTTTTGGTGGAAATTGTGTTCATCAGTACACATCTGACTCATCCTTGGATTTTCAGTCATTTTAATTACAAGTCTGTCTGAGTCCTAATTTACTTCTGTGCTTAAAATTGAAAAATACTTGAATGAAAAGGAAGAATGTAGCCAGTGGAAATTAATTCACTGTTGCAATTTTGTTTCACTAAAGAAGAAGAAATTGATGCAGCTGATGTTAAGGAAGACTGTGGGAGTGATTTGCACACAAGGAGTTTGGGAAGGTCATTGCTCCCACACAGCACTGTGAAGCCGAACAGTATGCAGCATCTACCACCAAACATGCACTGCTATATTTAGAGGAGCCTAGCAAATACTATTGAGTATAGGATGTTGAACAGAAGAAGTAATTCTCATCAGTGTATTAGCTTCCTCCTCTTTACACTGATTCTTCAGGAGAAAACAGCCAGCTAAACTCTAGCTGAGATTAGCTAAAACAGCAGCAACCCAACTGGAAGTAATTTCACTGTTGACTGCATTGCAGTGTATACAACAGATTTCATTCCAGATTCAGAAGAGAGCAATAGTATCATGGCTATGTTGTCTTTGACCTCTGCCAGCTGCAGCTAGTCAGCATAGGACAGAAATAATTTTTTCCCCTCTGAAACAGTGAGTGGCTATTTTAACTTTCAGGTTACATATGAATTTTCTAGTCAGCTTCAGAAGCTTAGTGGAGCTGAGCTAATTAATTGGGTGATCTTATCTCCAATACAGGGCTGTTTGCCTTCTCTTCGCTTCAATTTCCACCTTGGACCAGAAAATATACTTCAAAGTTGTTGAGCTGCTTCTGTTAGACTTAAAGATCATGAAAGTTACAGCTGGAGAAGAGCACACTGCCCTCTTCAATGTTAGGTGAATACAGCACAGGGTCAGGTGCTGCCCTCAATTACACCAATAGAGATCTGGAGAAATTTTGTTTTCTTCAATGACATTAATCCTCTTAACTTAAAGTCAAGAACTCTACCGTCACATTTCCATTAACACCCCTTCCTCAACTCCACTTCAGTTTGGAAATTATTTCTATCAAAAAGGATTTGGGGATATTCTGTATAGCAGAAGGTTTATAAATGTCAATGGTATAGTTGCCTGCATGATGTGAGATACTAGTCAGGTAGCCTGTTTAGAAAGAGCTTGTTTATCCTCTGTGGGAACCACAAGCATGACCAATCTGAGACACCTTGAATTTATGAGGTGTAGAGAATTCAGGAAAATAGAGCACCAGGTATTAATTTCTTCCTGCAAATCTACAACTGTCCTGATTCAACACAGTTCTTGATGTCCCATGCTAAGCTCATGCCCCGTTCAAGGAAATATCTTCATCAGAATTTTTAAAAAAGAAGGATGTGCTTTTCTTCTTGCTTATCTTCACCTCTTCCCTCTTGGGGTACTTCCTGTTCTTCTGTGGTTTTCCCTTCTGGTCTCAGCCCCTTCTCCCTGTACCATTCCATTCCCTGTTCTCCTAATTTACTCAGACCCTTTCTTCATTTCTTTCTCTCCCACTTCTCTATACACTAAAGAAAAAACATGTCTCATACATGTTTTCAGATTTTGGAGAGAAGAAATTCAGCTTAGATTGTTGTGTTATTATTTTGCCTTTTTTGGAATAATAGCTTGGAAAAGTTACTGTAATTTGTGTAATTTTTCTCTGGAATCATGCTAGCACAAAATTTGAGTAATTGGATTATGCTTGTCAACTAAAAAGCTATAACACTGGGTGTTTCTTTAACAGTTTCTTTTTATATTTGGATAATTCCCATTATTTTTACACTTACCTCAGTTCTGCTGTAGAGTGTTTTCTGAGTAAAATTTCCATGGAAACTTTCTTTGAGTGTGCAAATAGCTGCAGGACTCTGCCTGAATGCTTGATGCCTGTGAAAGACCACTAGTGGTGCTCTGATAAGGTGAATTCCTTCTTCATGGCAGCTGCCTCCCTTGCAGTTACAACCTGTAACGAAAATTCAGCTGTGTGCTAGTGCCATAAAGAACAATAAAGGACATCTATAATTAATGTCTGAAGTCTTCAGTAGAATTCCTCCTGAATGGGAAGAATAGGAAGTTACCATCCCTAATAAACCAGCATTAAGCACAAAGTTGCTGGAATATTCACTGTGTGGCTTTGGTGATAATTTGTGACCCATGAATGTACAAAAATAAAGATAATTCTTTCCAAGACTTTTTTTTTTCTCAGAAGAAAAGCTCTATCCTCAGTCTGTAAATACTTTTTGTCCATATTTTTTCTTTCCTCATGTTATTTTTTACATCTATGCAAGTTCTGCTTGATGGTGAAATAACAAAAGTCTGTTCATTGGAGCAGGAGACAAGGGTCAATATTTCTCAGAGGACCAAAGTCCACCCTTTCCTAGCTCAAAACATGTCACCTTAGAGTAAGCACTAAAATACCCAGATAAAGCCCAGACCTCTTGGTCTCTAGATTTTATGCTGGTTCAGCTGTATTTTCCCTAAAGTTAATATTGATATGTTTTAATAGCCCAACTTATCTCCAGTTTTACTCATCTAAATTAGGGATATTCAGTTTTATGTTGAAAAGTCTTCTGGGAGTCCTTGTCCATGGCAAGTTGAATGTGAGCCAGCAGTGCCCTGGTAGCCAGGAGGGCCACCTGTGTCCTGGGGCATCAGGGACAGCATCGCCAGCCGGGCAAGGGAGGGGATTGTCCCGCTCTGCTCTGCTCTGGAGCAGCCTCACCTCGAGTGCTGGGAGCAGTTCTGGTCACTGCAATATAAGAAGGACAAAAATCTGTTAGAAAGTGTCCAAAGGAGGCCATGAAGATGGTGAAGGGTCTTGAGGTGAAGCCTTAGGAGCAACATCCAGGCTGTTCAGCCTAGGGAAGAGGAGACTGAGGGATTGACCTCATTGCAGTGGGAAACTTCCTTGTGAGGGAAGGAGAAGGGGCTCTCTTCTCTGTCATGACCAGCAACAGAACCCAGGGAAACAGTATGAAGCTGTGTCAGGGTAGGTGGGCACTGACTGTTAGGAAAATGTTCCTCACCCAGAGGGTGGTCAGGCACCAGCTCCCAGGGAACAGGCTCCCCAGGGAAATGGTCACAGCACCAGCCTGACAGAGCTCGAGGACCATTTGAATAATGCTCTCAGGGACATGATGTGGTTTCTGGGATTGTGCTGTGCAGTGCCAGGACCTGGACTTAATGATCCTTGTGGGTCCCTTTCAACTCAGGGTATTCTATGATTAAACCTCCCTTTCAATTTCTTTTTGCCCAGTGATGGAGGTACTGAAGGGAGGTGGGGGTGCCTGTGCAGGTGAGCCTCACTGGAGGAATAGCTGGACATTACTTGGTTCCTCTGACCTTTCTGAAATGGCTGGAAACAACCCATACAAGGAACAACAGTTATTACAATATAGAAACTGTAGAATTACACTCAGAAAAATGACCCACCCTAGAATTTCAGGAGCACAGAAGTGTGTTTTACTCCAAATAAACATATTTTTGTTCTGGCAAGGGCAAGGGCTTTGCAAAAATGAATACAGCTGACAGTTGGGTAGCATTTTCCTTCTGCATCAGGATTCCAGGCACATCCTTGAGAGTGACAGGGCTTTTCACAGTGGCTGGGTGGTAGACACAGCTGAAATCTGCATAACAAGTCAGGAGAAACAATAAATTTGATTTTAAGATCATGATTTTTTTTAAAAAACAGAGATATCCTAGAAGTATTTTAAGACTAGTGCTTCCATTAGCATTTCCATTTAATTCAGTAAGACAATTCCTGAAAATGATGGACACTAACTAGATTTGTACAGTATTTTAGTAATTAAAGGGAATATCTCTATTCATTTGTAAAGTACTCTGAAGTTATTTAGAAATTTAGTACCTCAGAACAACAGCTCTCTGGGAACTTCTCTCATGTCTCTTGCTCAAAAGGCAACTGCTTTGTTGACTCTGTACATATTTATGTGTAGTGTTTTACATTTTAAATATAAGCCAGTGTGATTGGGATTTTTTTTTTTAGCTTGTGTTTGCTTTGAGCTAAGAGAACACAAATGAGCTTGCTATTAGAAATCAGATATTCATTTATAGAAAGTAATTCCTTAAGTAAGCAGAAGACTAGGAAAGACATGAGGGACAAAGTCTTCTACAGCTTTGGTTTCATTCACTATTTGGTTTAAATATTCAATAATTCTGTCACTAACGAAGCCATTTGTGCATCTTGTCTGAAAGATATGATCTGATTTACCAATAGATGCATTTTTGCTTTGCTTCCCCATAAATTAAGGAGTCTCTGAGTGTCATTCCTGGACAATAACAAAAACCAAACCAAACAACAAAGTTTTGTCTTTCTGCTCAGGCAATTACCATGTCTATGCCATGAAACGACTTAGGCAGAATGTTTTAGATTGATTAGCCTTGGTAGAAATATTAAGATAGCACTTAAATAATTCAAATTTAGTGAAATTCCCAACTGTTTAACATAAAAGAACAAATGGTTTTAAAATAAGCATTGTGGTATTTCCACTGATCCGCTTTTGCTTAGAGGACAGTCAAAATCCAACCAAGCATCAGAAGAAAATCACTGCAATACGGTGGCATGGTATGCATCCAGAAAATGGTAGTCTGGACAATGCAAGGTAAAAGGATTAACAAAGTGGATGCTAATTGAATACTTAGATGTCTGGAGATTTATCAGATGGGCTCTGCCTTAATAATTCTCAAAGGTTTTTTAATCTCTTGTCAGACACTTTTCACTCTCATCTCTGAAATCAATACCAGTACTCTTGATTCCTCTACCAATCACCCCAGGGCCCTGAAGTCTCTTCTGATCACCCTCAGACTTCTCTTTGTTTTTTGTTGCTGCCAGTTGAAACAACCAGTAAGAAAATAATCAGAAGGCCTTACTAGACTGGAAGGTTTTCCAGTAATGTGCCTTGCCCCAGCTTCTGGGGGACAGACGTCCTTCTTGTGAGTTGGGTCTGGCCTCCATTCCCCTTAGAAGGGAAATACCTATTCCAACAACCCTTTTTTTCCTTTTTAACAAAGGAGGCCTTGGTGCAGGGTGCAGATAATGTTGTTTCTTGATGCAGGGTACAACTGGAGTTGTTTTGGGACACCCTGCTGTCTCAGGGTTGCAGCAGAATTCTCTGTAGATGCTGGGAGGGAAGTGAGACTGGGTGCTGCTCACATGGGAATTTTGGAGCAAGGGGAGCTCCTGTATTTTTTATGCTTCTTCCTAGAGTTTTAGAGGGACCTTGCTTTAGCAAAGGGAGTTACCACAACCGCAGGTCCTGCTGTTCCTGCATAGCAGGAGTAATGATGATGGAATGATGCATTCAGAGGAGACACAGCCTGAACCACAGGGTAAAGCCCCTCCAACAGTCCATTGCAATGGGCTGTCACAGAACTGAACTGCCTTCAATCTGCTCCTCGAAACAAAGAATCTGGACTTATTTCTATAGTATATAAATATAGAGTAACCCCATGCCTTTCAGTGGAGTCATTTCTCACTCACTCACTCTTCTTCCATAGAAAACAGAGTTTGACCCAGATAAATGGGTGAAAAAGTCACAAGATTGGCAATAGGTTGTCAAACCCCATCATTCCATGTGGCTTTCTCATTAATTACAAAATACTATGGTTGATTAGCTCTAATTTGATTCCATACTTAAGTCTCTTCTGTGGGAAACAGAATTTGGGTGGGGAAAACTGAGGGTAAAGGAGATTTTGTTCTGTGTGGAAGTTCTATCTGTTATGGATATTCTGTGCTTTATTTTTAATTGCATCAGGACAAGCTCACCCGGGAAGTGACATGTGTAGAGTTAGCCCACCCCAGGACACTAAATTTTTAAAAACGCAGAATAAAAACCATGAAACATTTGATATAATGGATATAATGGACCCCAAAGAGGTTTTTCCATTTAATCTATGTGAAAAAAATAATTTTTTCCCTAGGCCATCTACATTTTCCGTTGTTCTCAAACAAGTAAGAAATCATCTATCTAGTTTTACCATATTATTATCATCAATCTGAAACAATCTTCACAATCCTCAACAATATGCCAGCGAGAAATGTATTATTCTCACTTGCATCATGCTGTTTTTATGGCAGATGACTGATGTCAGAATTGAGACACATTGTTTTTAGAGTGACATAACTCAGACTTTGTATATTTATTACAAAGAATTTAATAAGTCCCATACAGTCTAGGGTGTGGGAGTACAGTGAACTTTTCAGGAGATTATGAAAAACACATCTGAAAACTGGTTCACTGCTAGGAATTAGGTACCTGGGGGATGTTGAAACAGCCAGACTCTGCTGGATCTGAAGGAGCCCAGTCACAAGCCAGGCTCTTCCTATTCTCTGAAGCCTTGTTTTCCCTTCCCTGGATATCACCAGAATTACCTGAACCTTTTAAGATGAGGGAAAGCATCCCAAGCTGTTTGAATTATGGAAAATTCCTGTTGAACTTTCTCATGCACACTCTCATGCAGCCACAGGTCATTTTTTCAGTATCTACCACTCCAGCCCATGAGCAGAAGGAACAGCAAACCAAACCAAGCCTGCTTTCTTGGGATACATTTGCAGAGATTCTTACACAAATGCACTTCCATTCCTAAGGTGTGTGGGCAGTCTCAGGGGCAGAAAAGGGATGAAGCACATAAGGTCTGGAAGTTGTATGTGTGTAAAGGACTGCAGCAAGAGAGAGAAATAGAGGATTTCTTTCCACCAAGAATGTCCCAAATTTTAAAAATTTTAAAACTCAAAAAACAACTTATATATTTGCACACAGCTCATGTGATTACAATAAAATTTGGAGTTAACTGTATTGCTCTGTGTCATTAGCTACTGACTTCCTAACAGGCTTTTTCTTTCTTTTTCTTTGCATCTATATCTTTCATCTATATTGCCCACTAAGACAAAACACATTGGAAAAATTGTATTTTTCACATAAAAAGCTTAAAGCCACATTGTTAACTTGCTAGTATTAACTCTTCTGGATAGAAACTAGTAAAGCATAACTCTATGTCTTAGTTTAGGAATGCAAGCACAAGCTACAGAGACTGGCATTTTATGTATAATAACTTTCTATAATAATGGCACATAGACTTGTAAATATGGGACGCTATTTGGGCCTAAGAGTAATTATTGTAATTGTAATTATATGCAGTGACTCTTCCCAGTATCTTCCTAGAAGAAGGAAAAAGAAGGTTTGATACAATTTTAAATTTTGTTTTGGTGGGAAGCTTTCCTAGAGTCTTCCTATCTTCAAGAACAGTATAGCCCTTTCCAGGAAAAAAAAAAAAATTAAAAAAAATTGCATTTTTATTATTTGTCATCCTCTGTTTAAAAATATGCTTATAATAAGGGCCAAATTCTGGTTTTGTGCAGTAACATCAACCCAGAATAACCCAGCAGAGAGATGTAATTTAACACTGAAAGCTGGCTCAACTGGACTTGTTGCAGCTACGGTAAGTGGTTACAGTATAAAGAATTTGGCCTGTAAGATAGATGGTATGCAACTGTCTCTGTATCTCCTTGGCTTGTTTCTGGGAGGGGGAGTTTCCTGGGATAACCTAACTAGACTAGAGTTATCCCCATGGCCTTCCCACACTGTCACAGGGCTCTGAATACGGCCCTGGAAGCATGGCTGTTCTGCATCCCTACCCATCCCCATAAGCATCAGAGACTCCCTTGTTCAGTAGCTGCAGGATGAATATGAATGCAGTATGAAAAGGATGGGTGGCAGAGGACACCTTGGGTGGATCCCTTTGGACAGCAGAACATATAACTGCTTCTGCAAATGTAACCTCAGAAGTATTCTGAAAAATGTCTCCTCCTCCCAAGAAACCAAAAAAAAGTAAAACTCCTGTTTTGCCTGTTGAGGGCTGTTTTGGTAGCTGAGAAAGATTTGCTGCCTTATGTATATTATGTTATGTTATTCTTTGAAGAGGTAGCTCAATACTCAACATGAATTGTTAAGTAAAAACCTATAGTCAAATATTCTTGATATGTGGACAGAGCAAGTGTTTGCATATGACAGTACTGAAGTGACAATGAAATCTGTGGGTTAGAGGTGAAAACACCAGCCCATTCCAGGATATGAAAAGTTTGCACTGCTGAATGCATTTAGAGAATGTAGGTGAAAGCATGTCAAAGGAAGTACCACCTTTTTTCCTTTGTAGTAAGGATGTAACGAGTGTAAGAAAACACCTGCACATTTGCTTTCCAATTTTCAGTTCCCCAGGGACAGCCTCCTTCTCATACAGCCTGGAGAGAACCACGACAGCTGCTGAGCTGCATGAGCCCCTGCACTTCAGAAAGAGCCATTTCATAGTGTCCTCTGGCTTCCAGTCCTCTCTAGCCAAGGGCAACCTTCCTGGCCAGGGAATCGTTATGAGAGCAGAGGGCTCCTGACTGACAGGTGTTGTGCTCCACTGCAACACGTTGCACTCACTCCTGCACTGTCTGGAGAGGTGGCAGCTCTGTGCTAATTAAGGAACTGTGCCAATTAGCTGCATCTGGTCTCTGAGTCAGAGCAGATTACAGAGTGTGTTTCAGAGCCTAGTTCCCAGTGTGCATCATTTACTGTAAGAAGTGTCTTTCTGTTTGATCCCTTCTGTTTCACCTTGACTGGCCTCAGATGCACTAATGGACAGAGGAACAGATAGTGAAGCAGCTTCTTTCTCCATTGCTACTGATTTATACCTGGATTCTTTGAGATGTTTGTGCTTCCAATTCCCTCACATTGTGCCTGTCCCAGGCACATAGCACCATTGAAAGGCAGAATACGTTTGTTTATATCACTACCAGAACCAAGGTAAACAACTTGCTTCTCCTTTAAAATGTGCAGAAGTCTTATCTAAACTGCATGAGTGGCAGAGGATCTTGGCGCTCAGAATCTGCAAAATAAATTGGATTAAGTTTGCTTTATATCCTGCAGGTGTTCAGCAGTATTTTTGCCAAGTAGTAGCTAAACTGTAAAGAAATACATTTTGGGGAATGGAATAATGAAATAACATTGTTGCAGGTGTTATCTCATCAGGCTAAATCATTCTAGTGATGATGCTAGATAATACTCTGTGATGAAATGATGCTAATGATATTGAGACTTCCTGCAATTGTGGATAAGGCACTTTCAGATCTTGGTTTCAGTGGAGGGAGAGAATGCAATTAGAAAGTTAAAAGTATGTAAATGTAAATGTACATACAGATAACATTGTGAACTGATATGTTTCCTATTTTCAAATGTTTTATGCAAAGAAAAACTCATGGTGAAATTCCTGGCATGTAATATGGTTTAGACAAATCCCTAGGCATTCAGGCTTTTACAGTCCATATGGAAGTGATGTGAGAATTGGGACTCACAAAGATCTTTTTTCAGTAAGGATGTGCCAGAGAAACAATTTTCTTTCTTAGAAAACCTATCAGATCTCCTTACGTTCAAGTGTCGTGGTTTTAAAGCAGTAACTAAAAAAATTACTTATTTCTTGCTGTGAGATATGGATCAGAACAAGAGCAAAACAGGCTTAAAACTTAAAAGGAATAAAGAAAGTTTATTAACAAAACTACAAGGAAAAAAAAAACCCACCAGAATAAACTTCCAGAAAGCCCTTTTATCTCTCACTACTTAACCATTCTCTTGTACACGTGACTACATAGAGACAAAAACTTTGGAACTTTGGTGTTTACAACAGACCCAATTCCTGCTAGAGTCTTTTCATCAGTCTGTGTAGAGGAACAGAAGTCTTCTTCTGCTAATCTATGGAGTTTCTCACAAGAAAACTATTTCTATTATAGCTTTCTATTTTTCTGATGCCAGCTGCCCGGAAATCATAATTCACTCCTCCCATTTCACATCACTCTGAGGTGTGTATGGGCCATGAGTCTAGGGATGTCATTTTTAAGGATGTGTTATTCAAAGGCAGAAGTCCTCTTCATCTGTCTCTGTGAGCTTCGCTGGAAAAGTTTTCTCATTGCCCTCAAGGCCTCAAATCTTCGCTTCACTCTGTTCCAGCACCTCACTGTATCACAACTACTCTACTTTTTACTCAAAATCCACACTTTGAACACTCCATTCCTCCCAATATACTCTGTCATGAATTAAAGGAGTTTTTTTTTTCAAGAGCTTATTGTCCATCTCCATAGCTTTAACAGAAAAATATTTTAGCTTATAAAGCATCTCCTTATTCTCTACTTTTTGTGAAGCTTCTTTTATTTACTGTCTCTGATAGTATATAAATCTCTACATGTTGATTCCTCTCTTTTTCTCTCTCTGGATAAAAGGATTAATCTGAAAGTCTCATCTAGGTAAGGAAAAGGTTAAAATCTTGCCCAGGCTTTGTAGATGGTTCTGTGATCTCTGCTGGAGCAAGAGCTGGAGTTGTATTCGATAGAGGGTTCTTCATGGCTGCTCTGGAGAGTGTGGTCGCTGTCTCAGCCCGTCGCAGATCAAGAGTGTTTTTCTTTCTTTACTCGGCAGTCTCTGGTGAATTCAGTCACAGCAAAACCTGCAGCCGAGCCAGGGACCGGCCTGGCCCGGCCAGAGCCCGGGGCAAGCCCCGCAGGCCCCATCTCCCAGCCGGGAGCCGCTGGGCCCAGCCCAGCCCCTGCCTGGGCCGCATGGCCTAGGGAAGGAACGGGAGGCCGGAGCTCTGTTACCTTTCACAGCCAGGAAACAAAGAAAGCAAGAAATTCCCAGGCTTATGTCTTAAGGTGGTGTTCACAGGTTGATTTCACTTTTCAATGGTCAAAACTGCTTAGAAATGACCGATAATTGGTCAGGAGAAAAGACTGCCATCAGTCACCAGGAGTTTCAACTTCCTTAGCTGTCAAAACCACCTTAAAGGTAAAGCCACCCCACGACATCAAGCCAATGTGGAAGTCTTGTCATTCAGAGCTCAGAAACACATTTAGAGGCTATGGCTGATACCTTGATTGAACTCTTGATCCACCATTATAAATATAGGCTTCCCTCCCACAAAACTTGGTATCTTCTTGGTTGTATTTTCTGTGCAGTTTTAGACCAAACAGCCGAAACCACAGCTGCCTTTTTCACTGTTCCCATCCAGCCAGTTTGCATGGAGTCTGTCTCCCACGAGGGGATTTATTCCCAGCTGGACAGTACTGCAGAAGGTTTCCAGTGACAAAATCCATTCAGGCAGGCTGAGAACTCGGTGGCTGAAGGGGCTGCTAAGTGCTAAACCACAGAGAAGGTGTCCAAGCACAGGCTTTTCAGCAGTGCCCTGAGAATAGGAGCAAGAGGCAGTTGGTTTAGCATCAGAGTTAGAAGGATGCATGCTGGCAGGGTGTGGTTAAGGTTAGACGGGGCAACAGTCTAGGAAACTGTCAGGATCCCAACTTTAGCTTGAGTGAAAGGCAGCAGACTGCCACCTGTGAGAGTCAGTGGTCCTCCTCAGGTTTAGCCATTCAGAAACGTAAAATTTTCTCTTAACTGCAGCAAATTCCTTCCTCCAATGCCTTAAGGGAGTGAATGTGACTTTTCTCTCAAATAAGGATCTGTGCTCCTCCAAAGATAATTTCAGTTCACTGTAGGCATTTATTTTAACCACTAGAGAGGAAGGGCATGAGGCTCACACATGTTTATTTCTGAAGAGGGAGGATCTTACATAGGCTGTTAGGGGCTTCAGAATTATTTAGAGCTATGAATAGTTAGATAGATTTCATTTACACTGCTAAGTTATGCATCCAGTATTTATCTGACAGACTAGCAGTGCATCCACTGCATCAGAAAATCTCTTTCTAGTCCTGGGATGATTTTGTTAGTTACAGGTACATCAATGTGGTACGGTTATCGAAGCTATAGCTGTCGCTGCTTTGCTCTAGGACCAGGAAGTCCCACCTCCAGTGCTATCAGTCAGGAGCTTTTAAATATACAAAGTGGACTTAGAAAAACAAAGACTTTAAAAAATATAATTCCACTCAAAATCAATTTCCCTGATATGAATTGAATTTTTTTTTAATATACTAATCTATAAAAAAAGAAGCTTCTTTTTTTAACATCAAAGTAAGGCAACTGCACTTTATTTGGAGAACATGAATGCCTAAAGCTGCAGGTTTTTTTTCACCAGCTCTCAGCAAGTGGCCATTTAGTCTTAATGGCTACTTACAGTGTAGCCCAATTAAGAATGGCATTAGCAGGCCAAGAACTAGTTAATAAGTAAAAGGTATGACAGACAGTTCTTGTTTTGTCTGAGGTTTCGACTGACATCTATGTGTAAAAATCTAACCAGCTGGAACCAACTCTCCAAGCAATGCAAGAGTATTCTCAAGCTATCAATTATAAACAAAATAAGTGTACTTAAGTAATTGAGAAACACAAAACTTTATAAAACACTTACTTGTGTTTGGAAAGGCACATGTTGCAAAACTGACAGAGCCAAGGGACAGTATTGACATTTGACTTAAGAAATGCTTCCAAGCTCCCTTGAACTGGAGGTAACTTGCAGAAAGACACCTTATGGTTTGGCACTTCAGAGTGCTTGTCCAGACAAAACAGGTAGTCCTTTTCTGCTGGAAGAATATTTTTTTTCCAAGACAAGAATATGACGTGAATTGTGGAATTCCTATGGAAACTCCTGCCTATACTTGAAGGGAGCAGTCCAGAAGTCACACCTATCAATCCAGCTGTTTCCTATCATTACTGACACTTGCAGTGGCAGCTTCAGTAAAGTACATTCATGTAGTATTTTTTCTTAGAAAAACACTACACGCTGCATGGCTGTTCTGTGGTTATAGTTTCAAATCAATACATGCTTTGGTTGTGCCTCTTTCCATGAGCAGAATACTTGGTGCTCTTTTTCAGTCTGACATTGACGTTTTATATGCCATTTGGCCTGCAGTCACCATATTTGTAACGCCAGAAAAAGGACATAACAAAGTGGGCAGGTAGAAAAGGGCAGAGACCTAAATGCAGTTTATTTCAGGACGTGGAGGAGTGTACATGTGACATAGAAGCCTCCAGTGGGATTACATTTTTGGGCCAGCACAAGTGTTAGCTGTGCTCTTTTCCACAGCAAACTCAATCCACTCTCCCTTGATGGGAGGTGGCAGGGCTAAGCAAGAAGAGGTTCTGCCAATAAGACAGAAATCTGTGTACAGGAACCTAACTTAGGAAAATCAACTTGGACAAAAACTATGCAGAAATGTGTCTCATCATATGGTTGAAAGGCAGCCTTACCCACTGACTTTTATGAAACTTGACAGATTTCAGTAATTCTGAGCCAGGTAAAACTCATGTTTTCTTGATACATTGCTAATAAAGACAGACTCTTTATTCCTACAAGAAAATAGTTTCATTTCATCCACTCTATTCCTTAGAGAGAACAAGATGGGGTTTTCTTTATCACAAGCATGTGCTCTCTCAACCAAGAGTTTTGTAGTTTCATAAGTGTGCCCTTATTATTCCACCTGTGTTCTTTCTCTCTGAGAGCTTCATTTGTGAGAGGGTGTGTGGGGATAGGCTCCACAGGATAAGTTCCAGGTGCTTGTGAGGGAAGCTGATCTGATGGATGGACTTGTCCCCTTCACTGATTGATGTATTCAGCTTATTTTTTATTTTTATTATCTCTCTAACAGATAGATCTGAAATTCAGTGTTACAGAAGAAAATACCCTGTGTTCTTGTCCTGCAGTACATATGTCACTAGTGGACTTGTAATTTAATGATCTTATGCAGGTCATGATTTTTGTCATTAAATGACAAATCATTTTCAGATAGGCTCTCAGTAGACAGTTTGACTCATCAATCTAAGGTGAAATCCATGGGTCCTTCCTAAATCTGAAGTCAAATTTATTACATTTCTGCTCTCTTTGTGCAAGAATTCTTTGCACTGATGCCCTGGCCCAGGGTGTTACAATGCCAACTGTATCTGTCCTGGGTTTTTCCCTCCTACTGGTGTGTAGGTCTTTAAAAAGTAATTAGATGGAATTAGCTGGCAACTTCATGAATGGCAACTATTAGCAGCTTTCCAAAGCTGAAGTTATATTCACACAATAATCAACATTAGGATTTAAATGGAATAATGGAATATTTCATTATAATTAGTACATTATAATTATTTCAATTATAATTAATATATTAATAAATAAATTGAATAATCCCCACACAATGTGTGCTGCAGTCCCATCAAGCAGCCTCACTTTGTAAGCTGCTTTGTGAGATTAATAAACGTATCAATCCAGAATCCAATTCAGAAGTTCTGTAAATCACTGGAAGTACCAGGTGAAATGCTGCCACAAGTTCAGTTAACAGAGGTTCTGGTATCAACTTCACCACAGCCAGGACTTCATTTCTGGTCTCAGGAGGAACTTTTTACTGATACACCTCAAGTGTGAAACATGCTGAGCAGAGCCAGCCCGGTCTGCCTGCAGGTTTCCTCATCCTGTCTAGAAAAAATTGCTGTGCTTCTGCCCATTTCTAAACCCAAGTGACAGTCTGTTGCCACATCATGTTGTCTATCTGTGGGCCTTTTTCTGCTTAGTTGATGATACCAAAAATGTCACAAAGTGTGGGCATGGGATTACCTGCTCAGAATAGAGTGACTGGATGGCTGTGAAGGATAAGCATCATTTTTATGCTTCTTATAATTTAAAAGTTTACTGTAGAGCTTATAAAAATTAATGTCTAATTATTTTCAAGTGGAACATTTTTCAATTAAAATGTTTACAATATGATAGGATTTGTTTTCTCTTCTGTTATGATCTCACTCTTCATGTCTAAGTCATGACTTGCCAAGTGTGGAGACATTTCTATCCAGAGTTTTTTTCTTTTGTGCACTTTCCTCTTGAAAGCCCATTCACATCTCATGGCAAAGGATCCAAAAGAACATGGCATTCACCCTTGAGTTCTAAGAACACTACATGAATCAAACAGTTGTGGGCTACCACAGAGAAAACAGGATTTCTCTTACTATACTATCAGCTCTCCTGATCCAGCAGAAAACATATCCGTGGTTTTTCTTTTAATTTTCTTTTAATTTAATTTCATCTGGGCTTCTGGACACCCAGAAATGTGCTCCTAATGAACCACAGGTGTGCAGTGGCACTGACCTTAAAACCACTGGGCTTGTTTTATATACATGATTGCAATGTTTTGTATGTCCCTCTCTGATTCTGTCACATTTACTTATTTCCTTCCCCATTGTACCATATATCAGCATCATACTCATGGGTTCCAGAACCATTAAAACATTTTTAGAAACTCTTCACAATATGAGTGCGGATTTTTATTTATGAATTTCATAGCATGAAAAAGGCTAATGGATTTAAACTTTTATGAAGAAATCCAAAATAGCTGCACACCTGGTTAACAAGATCTTCTTCCCAGAATGTGCATATTATTTCAATCAGAAATAATACATTTAAATCCCAAACCATTGGCACTAGGTGGTACACACATTATGTTTCTTAGTTGTATATGCTCTTGTTTGCAGATAAGGTTTAGCCTGAATACACCCATGACAGTTTATGTAAATGCAGTTTTTCCCTGGCAAAGAATTTTGATACGCTTGTTAAACCTCTGAGGTAATTGTTGGATACTTAGTTATCAGATAATCAGTCTAGTGGTTTAATACATGGTTTTTATCTTGATTTGGTGGTGCTGTGGTTATATGATCCTTTCCAAACAGAACATACCAGAGAAGGTGGTACAACCCAGCACCTCCATCACCACCCCTAGCACCCTGTTTCTGCCTGCTGCCTGCCCAGCTATGTGCAGGGAACAGGTCCAAACTGGCACACTGCACAACCATATGACTGCAGGTCCCAACGCTAGAGACTTGAAGACCATCTTTTAGGAAAGAGGGAGGTGATATTCCTTCTGATGACAAGGACTTCTACTGAATTCGAGTGACTCTGAAGTGTGAACTGTGAGATTAAAGATGATCCAAATCTCAGAAAATCCCACCTTCATTATCTATCTTCATTAAGGCCTCAATTCAACAAAATTCTTAAGAACATAACTCATTTTAAGTGTCTGAACTGTTCCGTTGACTTCAATCAAGCTGCTAATGTGCTGAAAATGAGGTGAGTGCCACAGAACTTGAGGGATTAAGCCTTACTACCTATCACAGCTACCCCAAAAATCAACTGCAAAATGTTCATTGATTTAACCAGGCAGAGCTGTGCTGCCCATCTGCACTGAAATTGCTGCCCATCTGCACTGAAATCACAGCATCCTAGAGTATCCCTCTGGCCATGGCCCTCTGGATCAAACTGAGAGTACACACTCCTCTGCCTCCACTGTTACCTTCTCATCCTGACACCTGGGCAGTGGTGCTGCATGGGTGCCGGGGGGGCTGATCACTTCAGGGACTCAGGAGCTGAGATGAAGCATGCTGGCCCTGAACTCAAGAGTTAACTTCTATATCTGGTCCCAAATCCTTCATACCAGCAAGACTTCTCTAAAATCACCATGAGTTTTCAGCTGTGAAAACATTTAGGATTGAGCCCAGAGCAGTACTCAGGGTTTAAAGGTTTTCATGTCCCTGCTGTAATTCTAGCAGAGATTGATTATTTAATCTATTCTCTGAGTAAGTATGAAATCTTGTAAGTAACATGTCAGAAATAATCATTAAAACAAAACTTATTTGTCCCTGCAGAACACACAGAGCTATTGAAAATTGTAACAGTCCTGAATTTCTAGCAGGAGAACTGAGTAGTGTGTTTAAAGTAGAAGGTGTACTGTGAGATCAAATCACTCACCTGCACTCACACTTGGTGTGTGGAACTGTCATTGCAAGCATCAGCAGTGACAGCTGCCTCTCAAGTGGGAAGAGTTGCTGAAACATGTTTTATCCTATTGTGCTATGGGATTTAGGTTTTGTTGATAAGCCTGACTTGGACTTCAGTTGATTTGATATAAAGCCAAACTCAGGCCATGGCTGAGGAATCTTTAGACCAATATTCAATATCAGATATTATCATATACAGGTATATTTTCAAGGGAGAAAAATAATTGTGTCCTGTAATACAGAAGTTAGTCAGGCAGTTCTCATGCCTGGCCCTCTACCTGGTATGTACAAACCTCCTTTCTCCATAGACTTCTCTGTGTACATGGTCAAGGCATCCAAGGTCTTCTTTCCTTGTGAAAATTTTGACTGAAAAAAAATGAGGCAGAGATTCAGTGTTGTTGTTCTTATGCTTCAAGATTGGGTCAATATTTTTTCACCTGATAGACAAATATAACTGGTACTGTGTATTTTTGGAAGTCTTTTTAATGTTATGTTCCCACAGAAATTTATTTCCCTCTCATCCCCATCTCTGTCTTGAGCTTTTCTTTCTCTCTGCCTGCAGTGGGGTTTGACCTACAAGAATTGGTAATTCTATCCTTTTTCTGAAGTGGGAGGTTGTGTACCCACCCTATCTGGGTTTTACAAACACTGCAAAGCAAAAGGGCACCCAAGAGTGCAAAAAGTGGAGATGCTGGTCCACATGTACCTGGCTGTGAGCTGCCATGTGCTGTTCAGGGAAACCTAGCATGGAGCTGAACTTGGGCTTTAAATCTCTTTAGATAACACTCTGACCCCTCCTGTAGCTGCAATGAAGGTGTTGACAGCAAGACTTAATTCTTACCTCTCACTTATGCAAATTGGTTACTGATTGTTCTGTGCCAAATAAAATTAATTAGGAAAAAATACTTCTTAGGAAACAATGTATCTTCCATCTCTGTTGAGGTAAAATGAGATGCTAATGGAATACAAGAGTGTGCTATATGTGAGAACTATACATTTACAGCTATAAATGTCTTATATATTTCTGCAAAATTCATAGTTGTTATAGAATGCAAAGATTTGCATAATCTGCTCCATTGCTAATAGTTCCTTAAGTATTATAGTTAAAAGTTGTCAGATGTGTTCTGAAATATACTTTATATATAGAAATACAAAATGATGATGCTTAATTCAGTGTCATTCAACAATATATTTCATGTCAAATCTTCACAATCTATTAAGCCTAACACATTTACTGAGAATTGACTTCAATCCTTAGGAGGTTGAATGTAGCTTCGGTGGGATTAATGGTTTAAAGTTAATTGTTTTTGCTAATGTTTTATATGAAATGTCCTGCTCAGCAAAGGTAATCTGACATTTTGCTCACTAGGGATGTGGAGCCAAATTCATTGCTGACATAGGCAGGTGTAACCTCATTGATTTAATTAGAAGCTGCACCTACTTACGTCAGTGAATTTGGGATCTTGCCCTTTTGCAGAGAAGGGGAAGTTGTAAAGGTTGGTACTTAGAAACCTGGAGGTAGAGCGCAGGGGACAAAAGAAAGAGGAAATACCAGTGTGTGAAATGAGTTTGGCAGTTGCTCTAGAAAAGTAACTAGTAAAAGCAGCCAAAGCTGGCTTTGCCTTCTCTAGGAAGGACTGTGTGTTAAATCTGGCTAAATAAATGCTGGGAGAGATAATAGGGAAGTAGAAGACAATTAAGGAGGTGCCTGGCCACTTGTCTCTACAAGACAAAGACAGTGTCCTCAGGAGGTGTCAGGTGGTCCCTTCTCAGCCACCACAGTAGGAATTCCCTTGTGCAGAGCAGAGCTACAGGCCTGATTGCTTCCAGTGGAAAATTTGCTAGCATTGACTCAGACTCTTGAAGATGGACTTGAGTTGTATTTTTTTATGTTACATTTTTTTTCCTTCAGGGGACTTTGAGGCCTCTCATTATAACATTATAATTTCATTCAGGAAAGGAAATCTGAAGGGTAGATCCACAGTCATTCTAAGTCCTCACTATATGCACAGTGAGGGAAAGAGAATCCTTTGAACAGAAACAGATGGATCATATAAATTTCATTTAATGATAGAGACCATACCTTCCCAGGCAAAATCTACAGATCTTACTAAAGCTGTGGATGTGGTCAGAGTGCAGCTGGTGTGGCCTCACCTTGAGTCCTCTGTGGGGTTTTGGGCACCTCCATGTAAAAAGGATATAAAACTATTAGAGAGCGTCCAAAGAAGGGTCAAAAAAATGGTGAAGAGGTGAAGCTGTATGAGGAGTGGTGGAGGTCCCTTCAACCTGGAGGCTGAGGGGAGCCATCATCACAGCAGAAAAGTTCTTTGTGAGGGGAAGAGGAGGGGCAGTCACTGATCACTCCTGTGACCAGTGACAGCACCCAAAGAAATGGCATGAAACTGAGTCAGGGAGGTTCAGGTTGGATATTAGGAAAAGGTTCTTCACCCAGAGGGTGGTTAGGCATTGGAACAGGCTCCCCAGGGCAGTGGTCACAGCACAGTAGCTTTGATTTTCCTGAGCCAGTTTATTTTAGACTTCATGGAGAACATTAGCAAACCCCACGGGTCTCCAGAAAGAAGATTAGGGAAGATAATAAGAGTTATCCTGGAAGAACTAGAACATGGTGCTGCATGCAGTCTGTAGCTGTGTGGTTTCTTGATCCTGACTCCACTCCTGGCCCAATCACAGGTTGGAAAAGCTGGTCTTGGAAGTAATGCTTTTGGAATCATTGATGTCAGCTGGTCTGAAGTTTATCATTTGTCTCAGGATGTCTGAAATATTTCCTAAAATTTTGACTACTCACAGGAGGTGAAAAGCTCAAGTACAAAAGGTGAAAAAACCCTTGAGAATGCAGAAACTGAAATAAATCCCAAAGAGAATTTAAAGAAAAAAACAGTTTTGGGTATTCAGGAGAGATTAATCAAAGGATTATTGCCCTTACCCCTGGTCCTTGAAAGGACATTCACGTCATTTGAAAAAATGTGTATTCTCATCCTCAGCCCACCACCTCCCCCTTCCCCATGATCTGTGGGAAGAAAAAGAAATGATGGAGAATTACCATGCCATTGAGGTGAGGCTCGCCCTGCCATGTGCAGAGCATGCTCATGGGTAAGGTAATACTCCCAGCTTTTTAATCCCTGCTGGAATTCCTGATACATGTTGCACTGCACACAATTCAGGAACTAGATATTGACTTCAGTCCAGGAACGCTATTGCCAATGCAATCGACTCTGAACATAGTGTCAAAGCCTGCTGTCTGGCTTTGTTTTCAGTCCACAAGCATTCCTGCTGATAATTAAGGGACTGTGCTCAAAAGTTATATATAAAAATATATTTTCTTGAAAAGATTAGGCAATTCATTAAGATGAAATCCAGGTAAGCTGAGAATCCTCTTCCAGTAGTTCATATAGATGGGGAAGAAGAGGGGAAGTAGCAGATTATATAAAAATAATTAGATTTTGAAGCACTTTCTTAATGGTAAGTAATTTTTTTTATGCAGTAAGAAATAACCTAATGCAATGTGTTGCCCTTTAGTCTTGGTCATGCTGACATTCATATACCATCACTGTAACCCTTTCAAATGCCTTACTGCATCAATAGTTCTGCATTTAGAATGCATGCATGATTTTCACTGGGTGACTCCTGTGCTTACAATTTCAAAATTCTCTGAGCTTTGCTCCAACACAAAAGCCTTAAAATAGACAACAAGATAAAATGCTCTGATGTAATTTTCTCCAGTCAGAAATGCCATTTCCTGGTTTATATCAAACAGATATTTTTGTAGGTTGTTAGAGACTTGAAAATTTTATGAATAGAGGAAATCTGCAAATGAATATTCTTCTTAACTATCCAGGAAGTGTATATTACTGGTCAGATTCATATCTCTGGCTTGGTGCACAGGAACAATCAAATTTGGGCGTTAGATGCCTAGTAATGTACTCAATACAGAGAAAACTCAATTTGAGCATGAAAACAGCAAGTTACTTGAACTAAATAATAATGTTTGACCTTGGATTTGAATTCTAATGATCTGCATGGATAAGATAAAGGTGAAGCAGTGAAAGTTCTTTATGCTAGTTTGTAATATGTATCAATGTTATGATTATTATGTTAATATTCCAGGAAGACATTACAGGAATTAACAGAATAGAAGGAGAGACTGTTACAGTCATGTAACCTTATCATTGTATAAAGCTGCACAAGGAACTGAGTGATGTTCTCCTGAGAGCTCAATATAAAGGCTTTGTTGTTTGCTCAAGTAGTAGAGGTTTTCCTTTATTTGCAGTTTACCTGAGTTTTTTCAGTGCTTCCAGATGTATTTTGGTGAAAGTCAAGATAAGTTCAGCCATCAAAAAACAGTTTACAAACTAAGCCTAAAGGTGTGTAGGACTGAATAAGAGATGTACAGCAGTGAAGATCAGAGATGCTAGAGAAGCTGGAAAGAGGTCAAAGAGGGTATTTTGTGTGCAGTTAAAAAAAAGTCTGATAGTTATCCTACAGCTACATTACAAAGGTGTGCATTTTTTTAGAAACTCACTTTATGATTTTAGAAGCAGGTTTAATATCTTACTCATCAAGGAAGCTTCTAAAATGGATTTTAGTGTCTCCTGTACCACCTCTAATCACTGTAAGTCTTGGCAAGAAAAGAGATGAAAAGTGAAGGACTGTTTATCATCCCAGACTAGTAATTGATGTAGGAAGTTCTTTCTGTTCCTTTTATTCACAAATATCCCCCCTCCCCCACCCCCCATTCAATACAACTGGAACTTTCACTGTCTTCACAGAGTGCCTCTGATACTCCCAACGCTGTTTTAGATTTGCTGAGATCCCACGAGTTCAGCTCTGCATCTCCCCTTCTCCTCACCCGCAGGTGCTGGGTCCAACAGCTGTTCTCCCCTGCCAGCTGCTGTCAGGGCTCCGAGCCTGGGGAGCCTCCCCTTGGTGGCACAGCACTGCAGATAGTAGGGGGCTTTTATCTGAATATGGCCTAGATGTTTATAATGTCTGTACTTTCTAACAAGTTCCTTTGGCCATCCTGACTAAATGGAGACTTTAATAGCCACATGCACTGTGGTGTGAGAGAGACTGTCACAGTGATATTTATCTGAGAGCTGTCATTTCAGAAGGCGGAAGTGCTATCTTGCAAGATAGGCTTTGCAAGAGTGCATTATTTATTAATTAATTAGTGGTATGTTATTTATTAGAATTTGGTTCTGTCATCCTTTGTTCACAACCTTTAATTTAGACTGTGGGTTTTGGTTTACCAATTTCACAGCTTCAGTAAATTTCTGAGTTTTTGCATTTGGAAATCAATGTGTAAGAAGCTATGACTTCTGTGCAGAGAGAAACTACACAACCATGTTGTATTGAAGCCTGAAACTGGAATATGCAGCCACACCAACTCCCAAAATAGAGGATAAAAACCCATAGTATCCCACACTGAATTACAGGGGACAGGACCATGGTCAGTGAAAACAATAGATCAGATCCTAGAATCAACAGTACAGAGGCATCAATACTCTAATTTACTAATTAGCTCTGCCCTGACATGTTGATGGTTTATGTTTCTGGAGGTAGCTCAGACGTTGCTGGCTTAAGGTTTTCTCCTGCACTCCTTATGCCCTTGGCCCCATGACACAGCACACCATGGCCTGACAGCCTGGAGTGACTGTGAATATGCTCTTTATACATTTACTAGACATAAACAAATTACTGTATGTAACGTGTGGGTTCATGTTTTGGCACTGATGCCAAAAATATTTTTGCCTTTTATACAATTTTCATATATTCATAGCTCTGTAACCTACTACTATATAGTTATATATCTCCTTAATTAACTCTAGTATGTTTCCTATCATTTCTCTTTGAATTTAGAATAATAAGCTGACCTTCTAAACACATTCCTCAAATATTGTAGTCTTATTGTCAGAAAGAGGACCTAAAAGAAGAACACTTTTTTTTCCAAACAGAAACTGAGAAGTCATAAAAAAACTGGGGCAAAGAAAACCTTGGACCAACTCCAAGGGTGTGACCCATGGTTGGGTTACTGGGATAACTGAATCTCCTATTGGGTGTACCAGTTAGATATCCTAATTAATTAATCTTATGAAATTGTGGAAATCAGATGCTGGGTATGACCTGTCAGCACCAGGACACCTGGAAGCTTCCAAAAAAATATCTGCTTTTTGCTTAACTATTCTAACACTATTGCTAGGGTTTGTGTTTTTCTCTTTTGTCTATAGGCAACAGCACAACAGAGCTAACATTCTTCTAGACCACCAGCACCTTTTCCTCTCAGCCTCACAGGTACATTTAAAGGAATTTCACCTTTAAAGCCAACTTTGTAAGGTTTTGCTAAGAGTAAGCTGAAATTCTGCATTCCAGGATCCAAGAGCTGCTTCTGCACACCAGGGTTTGCTCTGAAAATCTCCAGTGAAAGGTCTTTGTGGCTGCTAGTGTAGCTGCAATCCCAGCTGTAAGACAGCCTGTGAAGTCACATCAACAGTCCATATCCAAATCCCTGTTTAGGGGATACTGTTTACATTCAAGGCATAACAGGACAGGGAATAAGGAAGAGTGAAAAATTAGATTGCAATTGCCCCAAGTGGTTTGTTTCCGGTGTTCCTGAGACATTTTAATCATTATTTTGCAGTCAAATCTCTTTGCTTCAGCAATCCCATTTTTGGTGGTCCCTTGGCATTCCTATTCTCTTCAAGATATGGGATTCCAAAAAAACGACAAATGTCTGCTTCACTCTTATTAACAAGTTACCAGCCATCTGTTGGAGTGATTAACTTCTGGAGCACCATAATTTGCATGCATTTTAAATTGTTTTGAGGCTAGGATGTAGTTTGTTTCCAGATTTTTATTTTTTTTTACTGTTCACTCCCCAAGCAGTGAACAACAGCAGTGATGGGGATGTATTGGGAATATCAATACTGTAAATACTGTTTATCAATTTATAAAAGCAATAAAATACTTAAAGTTACATCTGCATCAACCCTCAACATTTAAATGGTAGAGGATGGCCACCTGTGTCCTGGGGGTGTCAGGCACAGCATGGCCAGTCAGGCAAAGGAGGGGATTGATTGTCCTGCTCTGCTCTGCAGCAGGGGGTCCTGGGTCCTGGGGACAGTTCTGGGTGCCACAATATAAAAAAGACATAAAGCTATTGGAAAGTGTCCAAAGGAGGACATGAGGATGGTGAAAGACCTTGACATGAGACTGTATGAGAAGTGGCTGAGGTCACTTGGTCTATTCAGCCTGGAGGAGTCTGAGGGGAGACCTCACTGAGCTCTTTGACATCCTCCTGAGGTAAAGCAGAGAGGCAGGTACCGATCTCTTTACTCTCATAACCAGTGGCAGGACTTGAGGAAATGGCCTGAATGACCAGGAGGGGTTTAGGTTTGATATCAAGAGAAAAGCTTTTTTCCCAGAGTGTGGCTAGGCACTGGAACAGACTCCCCAGAAAGGTGGTCACAGCACCAAGCTTGACTGAGTTCAAGAAGTATATGGACAATGCTTTCAGGCATAGGTGTGACTCCTGGGGTGTCCTGCACAGGGACACGAGTTGGATTTTGATGATCATTGTGAATCCCTTCGAGCTCAGCATATTCTGTGGTTCAATGGTTCTGTGATTCTATTAATTATTGTATTCTGGTGCTTAATATCTATTTTTGTGCAAAGAATTAATTTAGAATGTCTGCCTAGATTATTTAACTTAATATT
This sequence comes from Parus major, assembly GCF_001522545.3. Classification (NCBI taxonomy): domain Eukaryota; kingdom Metazoa; phylum Chordata; class Aves; order Passeriformes; family Paridae; genus Parus; species Parus major. The sequence goes on from NC_031799.1 coordinate 19,438,392, forward strand.
AATTATAAACTATTTGTTTTCTAAAGTTTTACTATTTCATATATTTAAAATAATATTTCAGAGCATAATTAGGAAAAAAAAGACCAGTATATGGTTTAAAAAAACACCAGCTTAATCTCTGTTAAATGCTGCTATTCATAAAGTTCCAACACTGTTCCTGGAAGTTGAATAAATCACAATGGAAACTGTTTGCTGGATTTGTATCCTGTGATTCATCATGTAAAAGCACATACTTCTGTGCTGCATGAGAGAAAATAGCAGGTACAGAAAGATGTACAATGTCATAAAAACCACTAAGATGGAAACTCTACATGGGCTTTTTGTATTAACACAAAGTCTTTGCGTCAAAAAGGGTCAGGGTAATTAAGATTTTAGTTTTTATCCCAGTCATTTTGATTCTTACTTATTAGTGTAGGTTGCAGTTTGCAGTTTAGCTGTGCTGCTGAAATTTCAGAATCATTGGGCAGAAGATCTCAGGTTTTCTTCTCATTCATGAGTGGGGAGACTCAGGTTACAAGAGGCTTACTCAGTTTGGTTTAGATTATGTAGACTAAAGAACAGAAATTTGATCTAATTTTGTATGTACCAGTCTTGGCAGGATCTGTGTACCACTTTATGATATAGGCTCATGGCTAGCTGTGGAGACCTGACTCTTATTTAGAGTACCAAGTTTGCAGGTTTTTTTTTCCTCTTTGTTTCTAGATGATTATTAGAGCTTTAAAAGGGAGCCCCATGCATTTTCAAAATTACATCTCTTCAGCACTTCTCTAGTGTACAGCAGAACAGACTATTTCAATTGGAACTGACATAAAACATTCATCCAGTTAAATCATCCGACCACTCCAGGGCTGACCAAAAGCTACAGCATGTTATGTCCAAATGCCTCTTAAACACTGACAAGCTGGGAGCATCAACCAGCTCTCCAGGAAACTGTTGCAGTGTTTGACCACTCTCTTGGTAAAGAAGTACTTCCTAAGCTCCTATGGTACAGCTCTGAACCATTCCCATGTATCCCATCACTGGATACCCAGAGAGGGAAATCAGTGTTTCCCTCTTCACCTCTGCTGCTCAAGAAGCTGCAGAGAGCAGAGGTCACCCCTCACCCTCCTCCTCTCCAAACCAGACAAGACAAATGTCCTCAGACACTTCCTACAGGACACTCCTTCCAGCCCTATCACCAGTTTTTCTCCCCTCCTCTGGGTATTTTCACTTCTATTAGAGTCCTTGAACTGCTGGTGAACACAGGGCTGTACACTGGAGTAGCATCAGTGTATCAAAAGGGAGGCCAGAGGAGGAACATGCCTTGGAGGGCTCAGTCCCTCATTTCAGGGGATGCAGATTACTAAAATGAGAAATACTGATCTCCATTCCCATGTCATGATAAATGTTGAAAGTTAAATTCTGACAGCAGGTGCCAATGGCTGTGGGTTTTGCTCTTTTCTCTTTCTCTTCGAACTTTTACTCTGGGTGTGGAAAAAGCAGCTGCTTTTTTGCTAGTACAGGCACTTAATGTCTTTGGCCACCATCACATGTACAAGAAATGCTGTACAGGTGATATGTGACTCAAAAAGAAGCTGATGGACAGAAGTCTTGGTGACTGATGTCAAATGCAATGCCCAGCAGCCATTGTGGACTGGAACAAGCTGGAGTGCTCTGTTGGTAAGGGTAAGATGTGCAGCCCTTGGCTGGAGAGGGAACTTCCATGAACCTACTTCTATCATATTTCTGAGGAAAAGCTGAAGCAATTTCTGTGCCTCAGGTGTATTACCTCTTCAGAGAGCCCCTTGGAGCTGACTCACTCCTGTCTTTGCATCAGAGGTTATTGTTTGAAGTAATGACATATCTGTATAAAGGAAAGCAAAGTTACGGCCAGGGTCACTCTACCCCAGCCTACTTAACTAAAATCTAATTGAGACTGAGCACTTTCTATAGCATCAATTTGTCCAACCTTTTATCTGAAGACTGCACTGGGTACTTTTGGTTCTTCCTGCATTTACAAGGTCTGTGATCTGCCAGTGCGGCTCTGAGAAAATACTTGAACAGGAAAGAACATGAGTTCATAAATCCATTGATATGTCCTGACACGGATGGGATGCACAAGTATTATCGGTGGTCAGCACCTGGCCCTGCACAGGACAGCCCCAAAAATCATACCATGTGCCTGAGACATTGTCCAAAACCTTGAATTCTAGCAGAATTGGTGCTGTGAACTAACCTCCTCCCTGGGGAGCCTGTTCCAGTGTTCAACCACCCTCTGGGTGAAAGAGCTTTTCCTGATGTCCAACCTAAACCACCCCTGACACAATTTCAGGCCATTCCCTCCATCCTGTCACTGCTCACCACACAGCAGAGATCAGTGCCTTCCCCTCCTCTTCCCCTCACGAGGAAGGTGTGGTACAGTGGGGTCTCCCCTCAGTCTCCTCCAGGCTGAACAGACCAAATGACCTCAGCCACTCCTCACACAGCTTCCACTCAAGGCCCTTCTCTGTCTTCATGCCCTCCACTGAATGCTCTCTAGCACTGTCCTTATAACAGTGCAGCACCCAGAACTGCCCCCAGCACTCGAGGTGAGGCTGCCCCAGAGCAGAGCAGAGCGGGACAATCCCCTCCCTTGCCCGGCTGGCGATGCTGTCCCTGATGCCCCAGGACACAGGTGGCCCTCCTGGCTGCCAGGGCACTGCTGGCTCACATTCAACTTGCCATGGACCAGGACTCCCAGGACCCTTTCCATAGCACTGCTCTCCAGCCTCTCACTCCTGTCTGTCTGTACATCCAGGGTTGTCCCATCCCAGGTGCATAACCCGGCACTTTCTTTTACTCTTGAACTTCATATGGCTGGTGACTGCCCAGCCCTCTTGGCAGGCCCTCCTGGCCTGGAGGGAGTCAACAGCTCCTCCTAGTTTTGTGTCATCTGTGAACTTTTTATCCCTCCCAGCCCTGCTCCTGAGGCATTTATGAAGATATTGAAGAGAACAGAGGCTAAGATGGTGCCCTAAGGAACCCCCCTAGAGACAGGTCCCCACTCTGATGTCACCCCATTCACTGTAACCCCTTGTGGCTCACCCACGAGCCAGCTGCTCTCCCATCAAATGATGTGTTTATCCAGCTGAGTGCTGCACATTTTGTCCAGTGGGACACTGTGACAGACAGTACCAAAACTTCACTGAAATCTAAAAGGATTTCATCAACTACCTTCCCTTGATCAGTTAGGTGGATTGTCTTTTCATAAGAGCAAATTAGCTTTGACAAGGACTTCCTCTCATGAAGCTGTACTGGCTGTGACCAGTGATTTTGTTGTTCTTCAGGTGTATTTTCAACAGCTCCCAGAATATTTGTCTCCATAATTTTACCAGTCACTGAAATGAGGCTGACAGGCCTATAGTTTCCAAGGAATGCACTTAGAAAAGGCAGTGAGATATCAAATCCGTGTTTCCAGTCACTGCATGGAGCAAGTGCAGTCTGAACATCAGACTGTCAATGCAACTTCAGGAAACTGATAACTGTCCATGAACATCTAGTGCTATGGGACTGAAGCCATAGGGGATAGCCATGAGAAATAAACATAGCAGGACAAAGTGACCCATGGCCCAGGGTCTGTAACAGAGAGCAGTGAATTTCTGGAGCAGCCCAGCAAATCCGAAGTCAAAAGACTGATCTTGTGGAATAGAAGGACTCTTCTGTAGCAGTGTGTCCTGCACTGTGTCCCTGCATCCATCTCTCTAGTGGTATGACAGAAAGATATTTTTGTACCTGTTCCAGTTAGAGAAAGACACACAGAAGACCTACCTGTGCACACAAATCTCACCATTGGGAAGAGTGTCATATCCCAGAGGGTTCTGTCTTGCATATCTGTTTAGAACCAATCACTGCTGACAGGTTTTGTCCATTCATCCAAGCCCTGGTCTGTCACAGCCCATCCCAGATTGTATCTCATCTCTCAGCTGCTCTAGATGGATGCCAGTGTCAGATACTGGAGATATGGCATGGGTGAGTTAGAAAGGGTACTTGGCAGGAAACTGTTCTTATGAACAACTGAATGGCTGGGAAAAAAGATTAATTCTGGCACTAAGTTTCAAGCCTAAGCAATGATTGCAAGATCAGGCTCTCAACAAGCAAAGTGAGGTCATGAGGAGACTGGAAAAACCAGGTGTAGTGCAGTATAATTATTATAGTTAATAATCAAACTTAGCTGCACAGGAACTGCAAGCATTAATTCCTTCTTTTGCTTAGAGGCTGTATTTCTTCACAGCTCTGACCCTTGCTGTCCAGCCAAAGAGACTTTGAGACCACATCTTCCCAGTGCCCCTTGGGAGATATTATTCTGCAGGGATCAGGAGGGGAGGCTGTTTCTCACAGCCCCTTGCCCTATTCCACATTTCATGGAGCTTCTTCGGTTCATTTTTTAAGACCTGCTGACATCACATTTTACCTCCTGTCAGCCTATAGCAAGGTTGTAACTGAGAACTTGTTCAGCAAGGTCAGGAACCCAGTACCCTTTCTCTCCAGTTAGCACATGCTATGTGAAACTACTCCTTTAATTCCTATTCTCACACTGAGATGGGTCCCTTATTGATATAATTTACCTCCAGAATAATGTGTTTGATCTGCCAGCTCCTCTGAGCAAAGATTTGTGCACACAGAAGGGAAGGAGTGGAGCTCTGTTTCATGTGACTTCCATGGAAGCAGACCTAATGACAGGTCTTCAGTTGTGCTGGAGCAGGGAAGAGACACCTTGTAAGAGAAATATCCTTCTTTAAAGATGCCAGCTCTCTGAAGAAACCTCTGAAATTCTTTAATGGTTTAATCTTAATATCTGTGTTTACCAAATCTTGGCTTCAGTTAGGGAATTCAGGGATATTTTCTAATGATTTCTCTAGCTTTAAAAAGAAAAATTCAGGGATAGCTATGCAATTAACTGTGACATACACATGTTGGTATAGCAACAAAAACTTGATATGGAAAAGTTAAATTTCTACCTGAAGAAGAGTGTTTGTATAGATGACTTTTTCAAATGTGCATATAAGTTGTTTTGACATATTTGGCAGGAAGGAATAGAGGTATATCACTATTGAAATAGCTCTGGGTATACCACAAATGTAACTGTGTCCTTAAAAAAAAAGGCTGACAAAAATGAGCCTTAAGTGATGGAACAGATTTACACTGAATTTGATCTCATCACATTCAGCAGTGCTGAATTCACCATGCTGCACAAGAGAAACTCCCAGCTATTATAGGAAAAGGAGCAAGAGCAGTGTGTATCAACACGAGCTGATTTTCCAGCAATGCCATGCCTTCCTCTGTCCAGGCCATTCCACAGTGCAGGAGCAAGGGGAACTGTTCCCATTTAGGCCAAACAAAGTGTAAATCTCCTAAAAGGTGCTCTGCTTTGCACTGAAATTATTTCAGTATCGAAGTCTGGTGTAGCTGACACCTACCATCCTACCTACACCTACCACGACAGCTGTGAGGACTTTCACAGCTGTTTGTTCAGTGTGTTTCAGGGGTTATCCCCTGTGGTTCAGGGGAACACCCAATGGATGCCTGGACACTAGAAACCCTCAGCTCATGACTGGGAATTCTCATTGTGGCCAAGTGCACTTCTAGCTACTATTTTTAGCTATCAGTGACTATCCTTGCCCTGCTGCCTAAAGGCTACTCTGATATTTTAACCTACTTTTTTGTATCTCATTTACTCTGCTTCCATAGACATGGGATCTGGCACAGCTGGATGAGGAGCTGCCTTGTTCAGTCAGACACAAGGTCTATCTCATCTTGGAGTCCATCTCTAAGTATGGCTGATAACAGGTTTTCAAGAGAGGCAATAGGAACATTTTACCTTTGGGATCTATATTTGAGACAGAAGTTCCTGTTCACTGGCAGTCAGGCTTGGAAGGCATGCTTTAAAAACATATTTGTCAGCAGTAGTTTTAGCCACTCTGGACAATGTCAATATAGTACCAAATCTCACTATGAACTGCATTTCTTGATTCTACATTTTCTCTCTGTCACTGACACAGGAGTTTGCAAGCATTTGCCTTTCTGTTTTCTCCATTTCTCTATTCCTGCACTTACCAGCACTGGTAGGAGCTGAAAATGCACTGGGTTTTTCAGAACAGATCCAAAGGCAGCAAGTGTGTATGTTGTGTGTCTGTGTAATAAATTCAGCTCCAGTTTAATAAAGAAGAAATGCCATTCACATCACTGTGGACTGTCAATGACTCACCACACTGCTCAGAGCAACAGAAATGAAGAACAGTCCTTGTTCCCTTCTGCTGCCAATTCTGTACCTTTGCCCATGGGGAGAAGCCTAGTTAACTGCTGACACCAGCTCTTAGTTGAGGCAAACCACTGTGAACCCTTTGCTAGACCTGTGGAAAAACCCACCCAGATACCTTGTTGCTTGTTTGTATTTGCAGGAGTAGGAGGAGGGCTTGTGCTCCTTGCCTTCCCAGCCTTGCTTCTGAGCAGGGAGGAGAGAGGGAAAAGGATGGCAGAGGGGGAAGCAATTACATGTGTTCAGCTGAAGCATATAATTTACTCATCTTCCAATTCAGTGCTATAGGCCTGTTGTGCAGTTTCCTCCCCCTTTCCATTAATTGAGGGCTAAAACCAGAACTGCCATTTCAATGAGCAAAGCACTGGCATGCTCACAATGTGTCAGGTGCCTGCCTTTTCCTGCTTTCATTTTTCCCAGAGCAGAGCTCCTGCTGCAGCACATACCCTTGGGACATCTTGTTGGTGCTGCACCTGCTCAAGTGCCTGAGGACCATGCTGCACCTATTATTATTTCATAACTTGCAGTGAAAATTGTGAATTATCCCTCTGCAAGTGCATGCATGCCACACAGAAAATCAAATTGCTGAGAGTGCCTACTGCAAGTGGCACTGTGAGCCTGGGTATTCCTTCAAATGGGGAAGGAAGGGTACCATCCTTTGCAGCCACAGCTTGGGACAAGGCCAGATATTTTGGCTTGATCAGTAAGTATCAAGGCACTCTAAGCATCAGGTCCTGCTGGTAAAGTTAATTAATTTGGGCTTTGACTGACCTACTGGCCTCACCAGTGGCATCAGTTGTGGTTAAGGCATCCCATAGTGAGATCCTTGCCACTTCTGCTCCTTCTCTCTTGCACAAAACCAAAACAGTTGTGCTTTTTTGTATCCTAGCCAAGAGAAATAACTACAAACCTGGTATGGTTCAGAGCTCAAAGTGATTGTTGTGCAAGATTTCCCATGGCTGTACCTTCATCCTCACTGGGCTGCTCTCAGCTGCCCCACAGCTCTTTCCTGAAAGCAGGATGAGCACACGGGGAAAACACTGTCATCACTTTAGTCACAGGGTGCATTTTAGATAGCATGGTAAACATTGTAAGCCTGGAAAGATGGAGTATTCTGATACAGAGAGAAGGAGTGTGAGAAATGGTTTCATGGGATGCCAAGTGCTGAATCACAGCTGTGGATGCAGCTGCTAGAAACTACTGGAGGTGTCCTGTGAGCAGCCTGTGAGTGCCCAGTGCATGTGCACAAACACACACAGATGCTCTCACATCCACATAGACAAGCCTGGACACAGCCCATCTATGTCTGCTTGATATGCCTTTCAGAGCTGGCAGCATGGGAAGAGAGAAGGGATGGCTGTGCTTTGTAGCAAAGTCCAGGGAACTGGGCTTCTCTGTAGGAGCACCAGAGATCATCTCCCAAAGCAAGCTCCTCATTGCACAGTGTGAAAAGGAATTTTAAAAAAGACAGTTCTGCACTCTGCAATCTTCTCAATGCATTTACCATGTGTTTTCATTAGGGGAACTGGTCCCTGTGTGCTTGTCCAAATGTCTCTTCTCCCTCAGTCAAGTGCAACATCAACCACTCTTCAAGCACAAGAAGGTGGCATTTCATTGCTCTTTTGTTGTCTTGCTTTGGTTTGACGTGTGCCATAGAAAGGGAAGCTGCTACAGTAATGGTAATTACAGTAGATATTCACTTTGCATGGCAGGAATTTTGAAGTGAGCTGCAATCTGAGGCAGTTAGCAACTGACTGTAAGAAGTGAAGTAATAATAAGACATTAGGCTGAGAAAAGGTTAGAAATGGTTTAGCAAAGTTACAGGGACACCTCTCCCCCAAGTACAAGTGGAGAAAACAAACCATCAGGCGCTGGTCACATTGCCTGATGTGTGACCAGAAGGTGCTCAGTGACTTTGCTGATATCTGAGGCAGAGGAGGCTATGCAGACCAGGGTCCTGCTTGGTACTGTCACAAGACTGGATTAAATGCCTTCCCTCTTTTTTTTTCAGTTAGGGACTTCACTGTATTTAAAACAATCATCATAGACAAGTGAAAAGCCAATAACTGAGCTCAGGCTGCACTCTGCTTTGCAATAGCTGAGCTGTGGATAATTACAAGATTACCCTGGTGGGGAGGGGGCTGCTCCTTTACTCAGATGGATTTGAAAGCCAAAGCTTGGTGACATGGTGTGATGACTCTTCTGGGGACACAGTCAACCCGTAGCTTAGTCATACGAGGGTTATTAGCTGGAAGAAGGGAGCACAGCAAGAACACTCTCAAGTGTTACTTGCATCTAAGTTTCTGCTAGATAAGGTTTTTGAAGTATCTCTTATAAAGTCGGCTATAAATAAAACAATAATTTATTCATACTGAAAGAACACATGGCAAGATAATTAAAATCTCCAAAGAGGGAGCCTGAGATCACGATAAAAGAGAAGAAAAATCAGGAAATATCTAAGAATGATGTCTCAAGCATCTCAGTCAAAAAAATTAGATGAAAGAATTTCACCAGTTTTATCAGTCACCGTCAGCTGTTATTAACAGTTAAACACCTTCATCTTCTTCTGTCCTCCAGAAAAGTTCAATCCAGCCTGCTCTCAGACGCTTTCGCTGGGATCGATCATTTGCCTGGGGTCCCGCGATTCCAGCGGTTTTCTCCCTGGCGGTGCCGGCTCCCAGCAGATCGGCGCACCTGAGCCGCGGCCCCGCTGTCCCCGTCCCGTCTCGGGCTGCCCGGCAGCACAGAGTCCAGAGCATCTCTTCGGCTGGAAGTGCGGATGTAGGCCAGATACCTGGCCTGGCACTGCCCAGATACCTGCCCTGGTTCTGTCCCGCTGCCCGCCCTGGCTCTGTCCCGCTCCCGGCCCTGGCTCTGTCCCGCTCCCGGCCCTGGCTCTGTCCCGCTCCCGGCCCTGGCTCTGTCCCGCTCCCGGCCCTGGCTCTGTCCCGCTCCCGGCCCTGGCTCTGTCCCGCTGCTGGAGCTCCTGGTGCCGGAGCCGCGCAGCCGGCGGCGGGACCGCGGTGCCGGCGGGGTCCCCACCAGCAGCACGGCTCCACCGGAGGGCACTCTCGTTCCGCTCAAACCGAGCCCCGGGAGCATTTGTCTTTCTTCTAAAAAGGCAGTTTAGCTGTGACAGGTAATTTGGCACGTTTCTCGCTGAGATGTGCCAAATGATTTGGCAGATATTTCGTATACGTTTGAAAATAGGAGCACCTGCTGCTGGCTTACGGGGAGGCTGAGGATGAGGGGGATTTCATTAGTTGCTAATTACAGGCCCTGTAACAAAACTCTCACATGGGGTGTTCCAGCCAGGCCCGGCAAAGAGAGACCCATCTGCCCAAAGACGTACAGAGGCACTCACTGAAAAAAAACAACAACATTCCTCCCAGGTGCAGCATCTTTTCAGCCGTCTTGGGCAATTCCATCACCTTGTAATGATGAGGAGTGTTGATCTGGTTTGTCAGAGATTGATCTGGTTTGTCAATCACACCACATGATTGCATTTGAATGACTGGCAGATACAGGCGAATCTGATGTTCTGGGGAGAGAGAACTTGTGAAAACTCCACTTCCTGCTCCAGGAACATATTTTTCCTATTTATGCACTCCTAAAGGGTCTGCTGAAGTTTAAGCTAAAAACAGAGAAGAATCACTAACAAAACTTTATTAAAATATGTATAGAGAGACTACAAAGGAATTTATGACAGGAGTTAATTGTGAGCCTACCGGACTTTGGCAATCAAACTAATTGATTGCCCAGAATTCATCTTAGGCAAGATTTTCAGACTAGGAAAAGAACTAGAGAACTGTCAGAGACTGAAATAAGTAGTCCGAAACAGATGCAAAATACTAATGAAAATTATGCATTGAAATGTCTTCTTACATGCCCCTTTTCTTGATGAAGTAGTTTTTGGTTTAAAAAACTAATTAAAAATAGGACTTAATGCAGACAACAGTCTAGTCTATGTGTGAATAAGCATTTTGGCAACTGTGATCACATAAATTGGCAGAAAACTGTACTGATGTCAGTCCAAATGCAGTGCAGAATATGAATGCAATAGCAGTTGACAAAGTTAGGCAGGTTTTGCTCCTTTCTTCCTGTCTGGAAATCTACAGGGCAGACAGATGGCCAAAGTTGGATTACATTTTTAACTAACTAAACTTTAGCACATCCCGCTTTGAGTCATAGTTTTGGTCCTGTATTAGGATCCTATTAACTTCACAAACGGTTTGGAGGAACATTTGATTTTCTCATAATTTCTATCAGTCCCACCTCCAGCAAAGTCTAATGTCTTTATTTAATTATAAATATTTATTAAAAACCAAACCAAAGCTAAGAATCAGCTGTACAAAATACCAGGGAGAAGGCAAGCAGGAAGAACAAGACCTGTACTCATGTATGAGGTTACAGGATGGAGAAAGTCCCTGGGTGCAGCAGTCTCTGCAGGGTCCAGACCCTGCAGGACCAAGCTGGGGTGTTACTTACGCTCATAGTTCAAACAGGATCACTTCCAGTTGAATTCCCCATATTTTCATGCCACATCTGTTCTTTATAAATTGTGTGCTGACCCAAAATGTCTTCTGAGAGTATCTACAAAAGAAATTAAGAAAAATTAAGATTTTCATCAAAGCAAGCAAGCATGCAAGATCAAATGATGCCTCTTTGCTTATTCCAAACATTTTCCTGTCCACTGGCAGTGATGAAGTATTGTTCCAGTAAAGACTCAGGCTCATATTTGCATCTCGGCCCAGCACAACAAGTGCTTTGAATACTGGTGACAGACGGGCTACATTAGACATCTCCGTCTGCTCTGAATGTCTCTTGGGGTGCCAGAGCTGGCCCCAGGAGTCCCCTGACAGCCCTAGGCACTGGGCATCTTTTGGGGAGGGGATGGGCAGGCGTGGTAAGGATTGGCAGTGCACTGCTGGCCCTGACAGTGCCTGTTCAGTTTTCTCTGGTGGTTCCCCCTCTCTGTTCCCCTTTTTGTCCAGAAAGCACTGAAAATCTGCACCTATAAATCTTTCAAATTGTATCGTGGCAAACCAGGTGCAATTTCAGGCAATTTAAGAGTTCAAAAAGTTAAAAAATAGGGATCTGAGGCTGTCTGTGTAGAAAGACACATTTGTTTCATTAATTTTACAAGATTTAGAGTTTATGTAGTCTCAGGCCAGGCAAATGTCTTGAGCCAGCCACTGAAGAGATTAAGGGTGGCCCTGGTCACAGGAGTTAGATCTCCAGTCTGTTCTGACAAACTATTGGTGCAAAAGGGATTCTTGGTGGCATACATCAAACTAGTCATTCATAGGATCCCTGTTTTATTTAATGCAGCAGATTAAAAGAAGCAGTCTGCAGGCAGAAAAAAAGTCCCCTTACTCTAGTTTATTCATATCACAGCTGGGATTTTGAGGAGACAAAATTAATTACCAAAGACCAGAGCAATAAAACTTGAATTTCTGGTCCAGTTTTGTCTTGGAGACAATCTGGAAATTTCTCTTCATGCTCTGCTTCTCCTGTAAGTTAGGTAGGTAGGTATCTCCTAGTAGACAGCATGTTGCAAGAAAAGACAGAAGTGTGTCTCTCCTGGAAGTCTGAGATAATTATATATGCATCAGTTACTAATATGATCTATTGCTCTTTGAATATAGTCTGTACATTCTGTTTAGTTTTTATTTCAGGTTTTCACGATGAGCAAAAATTGATAATCTTGTGAGGAATCTGAATGGCAGAGCTTTAATTTTTTCAAATATTAGTATTTAAATAACAATTTTCATTCCCCTTGGGTAACAGTGAATAAATGAAAATTAGCTCTTTTTAATTATAGCATCTGAATAGGGCTTGAGATTTTGACCTTGAGACAGTCACAAGGACTAGGCCACCCACACCACTTTATTCATTACCTTTGCATTCTCTCTCAAGCAGAATTATACACTTACTTACTATTTTTCTTCTTGATAAAATCTCTAGACTGATACCAAAATATCTAGAGAGTACTGCCTGCTGAAGTTGCATAACTCTTTAATTTTTTTTTCTTAGGATAAATTGTGAAAAGTGGCACTGAATTAATCCATTCTTGAGGACATCATTAAATTATAATGAGGACAAAGCAGTACAAAATATATTCATTCTCACAAATTCTTCATGATTGTAACCAGAACAGCAAATAGCAAAATGTGTTACTTCTTCCAGTGAAAATGTAATACTGGCAGAAGACTTGTTGTAACTTGAATTGATTGTTGTGGCAAACTTATAAATCACAAGGCCTTGTTTGAATAACAGACTTTACTTTTGTAGAAAACAAATATGATAAAAAAACTCCTGTAGAGGTACTAGAAAGGGCCTGATCTGGTCATGTTGTTGTAGTGTAATAGCTCCCTTCTTAGAGACAGCATGAATTAATGGATGTTAAAGAAATACGAATCTGATCCAATGTTTAGTAATTTTAACACTTCATAGTCTGAAACAATAGTAAGCATGAAGGGAAAAGAAAATCTGATGGATGCTAATAAAGGAAACACCCAGTCTGGGAGGAATTGGTCCAGGGAAATGCTCAGTTTGCCCATTTGTTCAGGAACTGTTTTCCTAGATCCCTTGAGGAATAAACGGTTGTGATCACTAACACCTTCCTTCCACTCTCATGGCATCCTCAGCAGCAATTAGTCCACAAAGAGAAAAAGACTTAAAATTGTTGTCAGTGTCTTGTGCTAAGAGTTTGGAAGATAAGAAGCACTTCTCACCCCAAACCATACGAGTGGAATTCATATATGTGTGCATGAATAAATGTAGTTTATACCTAGAACTAGAAGGTGATAATCACTTTATGGTAAAGATAATAATTCTCTTATCATTACTAAGTGGAAAGACAATCTGTCTGATGGTAAAAACCGAGTTATTCCTGCTTCTAATGCTGTTTTGAGTAAAATCCTTAATGTTCAGACACTTAAAATGAAGCAGGGAGCTCAGCTGTTAAAGATGACTTAATGATAAAAGAGAGGAGCAAACAGGCTTACAGTTACACCTGCAGGGCTCCCACAGTGCTAGACAGTAATGATCATTTTTCAGAGAGCTGGCCACCTCTAGCATTTGGCTGTGCTGCAGGAATGCCAGCTGTAATTAAACAAGTTAAAAATACTTTTTCACAGCTTATTCAGGGTGACAAATACTTCCTGTTCTGAAAACTTTAGTGAAAATATAGCAGCTCTTCTCCCTGAAATATTGTTCCAAAGTACTGGTTTCATTTTAAGGAGCTGGAAGAATTTTGCACAATTTTCTTCAAACCTTTTCAATGCATTTCCATCAAAATGTTGCTCTTGCTGTCCAAATTCTGCAGTAAGGATTCACTTTGCTGAGTCACCGCAGCCTGCTGACAGAGCCCACTCCTGCTCTCAACTTGGCATCCAGCTGAGCCAGTGGGTCCACAAAAACAACTTTTCCTAATCAGCCACCTCTGTTGACAGGTAGAAGACAACTCTGTTGTGAAATTCGTGCTAGACAAGGAAGAGCCAAATAATAGGAATAAAACAGTAATGTAATGGAGTTTACCCATCATAGGCCAGGCTGTGAAAAAAGCCTAATTTGATAGTGCATTCCCTAGTGTGCATTTTGTCAGAGGAAGTACAGGCTGCCGCAACCCCGGCCTGCTCAGCAGCAGGGTGGATACACATGCAGTGAAGGAACCCTCACGCTGCCTCCAGTCACAAATGAGAAGTACATGTGGGTCCTATGAGGATGGGACTTGCAATGGACCACATCAGACTGCTGGCAAGGTGCCTCCAAGACATTTACCTGATCTGCTCTGCCAGGATGACCAGGCAGAGAAAATCAGATTTGACTGAACATGATAACCTAACCTTTCTGCTTCATATGAAAATTGATTTCATGGCTCTCAAAACAGCTTTCAGAGGACAGTGTTTATTGTTTACCTCTTAAACACACTTTTATGGCACTGATGTGTAAACAGCTGGGAGACAGGACTAGCATTCCAGATAGACCTGTTGGACTCATGCATTGTATGACAATATCATGACCATCACGGCTGCTCAGTTTCTGTTCCACTATTCATACGTGAATTGTTATTTTGTCCTCATTCTCTCTTCATTCACTACTCTGCAGTAAATTTTCTCAGGCAATGAAGTTCTTGTGTTCTCTGTACTGTGAGTTAATGAGATGGATTCGATGCTGTGACTGCCTGTGATAGCATCAGGCTGGCTGTGATGGCTGGTACTGCTTGCTTCCATCCTGTGTTCTGAGGTTAGGGAAAAAAATTCAGCATGCTTTATTAAAGCATATTAAGAAATTAAATTTTTGAATAACACAAAGGAAAAACAGAATTTGTTTGTTTCACTTAGGTTTTGTATTTTGTTTTTGTTTTGTGTGCATGTGTGTGTGTGTCTGAGAGACAGAGAGGGAAAGTCAAAATTTATATAAAGGCTGTAAGCTGTGAACATGAGTCACCTTCAGAAATGAGGTTTCATACTTGTTAACTTAAGGAGTTCCTCCTCACCATTGCCCTCAAAAGTCAAAGAGCAGGCTAACTGATGCCATACAGCATTACATTTGAGGAGACTCATTAAAGCTAACGGGAAGTTATAAAGGCAAATACTGATGCAATCTGCTCACACAGTGATTCTACAATGCCCTGCCAATGTTCCCAGTGACTGCAGATGAAACTGTAAAGCAAAGTCTCAGAGCCTTCACACCTAGGGTGCAGAACTGTGCCTTGTCAATGTGTATACAAAGTTATCTCGGTTTTCTGCGACAGTTTGGCTCATCACAATCAGTTTTTAATTTCCTGTGATACTTCATTTACAGTACCAGGGTAGCTATGAGAGAATTAATTTTCTGCCCATGATATTTGTTAGTGTAATTAATGCCTTGTTTTTAGTTGCTAGATCAAATTACTTAGTTCATTATTTGATGTGTCACCCCATATGCAGAAATCCAGAAAGGTATGCCTGGTTTCTCAAAACAAAAGGGTGACTCAAAGATAGTTTGCTAAACAAAATTTTCTTCTGTCCTGTAACTGTAAAGAAGCAGAGGTACCAATAAGGATAGTGGGCTTGTGAATGCAAAATAGCTTAAAAGGAATTGATTGTGCTTCTTTTACTTCCAGAATGACTGGCCATCTTGGCTCTGATAAATCAAGTGACGTTATCTTTATTAACTAACACTGGAGTTTACATTAAAAGGAAAAATACTGGACTGTAATTAGGAGTTAGCAATTAGCCATCATGCAGGGCAGAGAATAAAGGACAGGATCCGCTGTCTTCTCACTCTGGTCTTTCTGTTTCGTGCCAGTCTGGGCTCACTCCCCACAACCAGCAGAGCTGGGCAAGCACAAAGGTAAGCTTCAAACTGCTCCTGAGCAAAGTCTCCCACAAATGTCCTTGTTTCTTCTGCCATCTCCCATGCAGGCTGAAAAGATCTGCCCTGCCACTTGCACCTGAGTATGAGACAGCCTCACTGCTGGCTTCAGAGCTGCTGCAGGAGACAGAAATCACAGGGCATGCCTATGACAGAGAAGTGAGGACAAAAGGAAAAGGACAGAACACAGAGCAGTCCTGGATGCTGGTTTTATCATGGGAGATATCTCTGTGTGTTGCTCTCTGAGCTATAGAACAGGACTCCAGGGATTCCCATGCAAGAAAAAAGGCAAGAAGCTGCCAGACAGCTGTCCTGCCATGGGGAACTGCAGGGCAGGTATGAAGAGGTGGGAGGAAAGAAGTACAAAGTGCCCACATCTGTTTCCAAACTATGAATTGGGATATAGAACACAAAGAGCTGGAAGATCAACAGGGTGCTTTTGGAGCCATGAGCTTTGAGTTGAATGTGCTTAAAAATTGGTATTGGTGTACACAGCCTTTTGCAGCAGCAGTTCCACTGGTTACAGGAGCCGGTGCAAAAAGACAAAGACAAGAAAAAGAAGGCCTGTCCTTGCTGCCATGCCTCTGTGCCCCATTCTCAGAGAGCTGACAGTAGCCAATACTGCCAGCTTAGACCCATGTCCATGCACAGCTCTGCCTGTGGTGAAGGAGCAATGTTCCCAGGACATCCTGAGATGGAGATGACTCTCATGGGGCAGAAATCAGGATGCAAATAGGTTTGTGTCTCTTTACACCTTTGCACCCCTGCTGTGTTTCTGGCCTGACCTCCCCATACTGGCCAGACACAACAGCCTGACACCACAGCAAGGACCAGGAGAAGGCATATTGATCCTCTCCACCCCACTGTGTCAGGACTGGGTGACAGGGTGGCATTTACAGTGAAGAAGCTCGCTGGGTTGGTTAATCCAAGCACTTCACAATGTGCTGCTGTCAAGGAGGCCAAAAACTGCAGGACATGCCAGCATGACACTGGTCCTGCAACGACAACCCCTGTCCTTGATCACTGAAAGCTGCAGGTTTCCATCACATGGAGAACCATCCTGACCCTGCTCTTATACTGCTGAGATGAAGCAGAAGCCCTACCCTAAGAGACTCTAGTCCTTTAAGGCAGCCCCTTAGATAAATACCTTGTACCTAAGCAGTTAATTAATTTTAGGATGACCTGTTAAAGAGTGTGTAATGTTTTCACATTACAGCTAAATGTCATCTCCCATAAAGACAGAGATGTTTAAGCAAATAAAAACCTTGCAAAAACAGCACTTTAAAAAGTATTTTTTTTTAACTTCCAAAGACGTTTATTTTTGAAGCCCTGAAATGTAATTCACGTGTTGAATAAGTACCCTTCAAATATCATAATTATCATTCATATCACAAAGGATAATATGTTCTCTTCTGTTCTTTAGCAACATCAAAATATTGAAGACCATCCCTTCAGATGCTAATGACAGTGTGTTTCCCTGCAGGACAATGGCAGCTGAAAACAAGAGGAGAAGCACATGTCACAT
Source organism: Parus major (assembly GCF_001522545.3). Lineage (NCBI taxonomy): Eukaryota > Metazoa > Chordata > Aves > Passeriformes > Paridae > Parus > Parus major. Next base: position 19,455,554 of record NC_031799.1, read on the forward strand.
CACCGTTCTGGAGAAGCTTGTGTCATCCTGCCTGTTTCAATATTGCATGCAACACACAGAGTTCAAAGTGAAATGGTTTCATAACAAAGGGACATTTGTGATGAATGGTTGCCACAATGTGTTACCATAAGGTTTGTCAGGATTGGTGTGCTATCATTGGCAGTCATCCTAAAAAATACATGCCTATTCTAGTGCATATAAGAACTGTCTGTGAGTGGTTAAATGGTGGCTACAGGAATACATAAAAATGCTGTTTCTGATGTAGAGCATTAGGGTAGCAGTAAATAGAGCAATCCCTTTAATCCTGCTACTTCCTAGGTAGATAGTATAAAAACCCATATGCATAAGCAACATTAAATATGGCCTTCATGTGGTACCATGAAGAAATGCAGCTTGACCACAAGGAAGTTTGCAAGAAGGCATGGAAAAGGAGCTGTGAAACAGGAGCAGCAGGAAGGAGCTGTGTAGACCAGTTATCCAACACTCCAATGAGACTAGTGAGGGCAGTGGCTGTTGTTCCTAAGTCCCACAGCTCAAGCTGCTGTCTCTTGGCCACCTCTCTGGAACATGAAATCAAAGCTGAGCTGCATTGTAGGGATGACATATCCATGCTCCAGAGCTGCAGGAGGCACCTCTGTCTGTGTCACCATGGAGCTTCCAGCCATCTTTGCAGAAAGCAACACTAGTGATGCAGCTGTGGCAGTGAAGGAGTTCATGTGTCTTTGTGAAATCCATGCAGGAGATGAGGGAATATTCATGGGACTACTTTGTGTCAGGTGGAATCCACACACAACTGTAATGTTTTCAATAGCTGAGCAGGCTGTTCTAAAGCAGGGCCTGTCTATGGAAACTGTAGAACAAAAACAGGCTGCAGGAAGTTGTACTTCAAGGGATTTGTATGCCAGTATTTTCCAGCTCATAGTACATAGCAGAACAAATAGGAGGAGGTTTGCTAGCTTGGCTGAGAGATCCTCCATGTCACTATCTCCCATTTTGGTTATGTGTATTACAACTCAGCGCTGTTTCATGTTATAAACTGAAGGGACCAACTTCAACATGAAGGCAAAACAGAGGCACAAGCTAATAGTAGTTATATATAAAAGAGGTAATCTCTGTCCTGTGAATGAACCTGGGGAGCAGCTCAGTGTCCCTACTGTCTAGGGGCAAACAATGTCTGTCTTCTTCTTGAGGCATTAGTCCTTCTCACAGAAGATCACCCTCACTACCAAACCACACCCTCTCCATGACACTCTCAGAAGAAAATTCATTACAGGATGCAGAACCCAACTCTGACTCACAAAGAAAAAGACTGTGCAGAGGTTAAGGGCTGAATAGGAATAGGAAGGGAACAGGGAAATAAATAGATTGGTAAATCTGGGCACTGTCCTGGTGAGGATGGTGAGGTTGTGCCACCATTCTTCAGCCTCCAGTGTGAGTAATGGATTGAAATGTGGCCTCTCGAAGCCCAGCCATGAGAAGGGTCTAGTTTCTGTGATACTGAAACTGTTCAGTATGTTTATCAGTGGCCTGCATGGTGACAGAGAAACCCCCTCTCCCAGCAAATCTGCAGGTGACACTAAATGAGGAAGATTAGCCTAGGCATGGAAGAGCAGAACTTCAGTCTATAATCACCTTAAAGGTATGACATCCAAGAGTGTCAATCCAGACACCAGAGGTTCAAGCCACCAGTAGCCCCCATGAGGCTTAGCCATGAGAAGCAGAGGGTTTGTCCATTGGGCAGGACGGTCAGAAGCACAGCACAGCTGAGGAGTGCCAGGCTGTGTCACTACCCTGCTGAAATGGACCTAAGGATTTGGAGTGGACTGCAGGTAGAGGCAATTTCTGTGAGCAAGACCAGATGCCCACTGAAGTGCACCACATTTTGGTCAAGGGATGCTTTCATTCCCCTCTGCTCCATGACACTGCTGTCCCAGGATAGAGCCCAGATAATGAGGACTGTGGAAATGGAGTCTAGGAGAAGACTACCAGGATAGGTATGACTGCAAAGGAGAGGCTTGAGGAGCTGATGTTCAATCACAAGACAGTGGGGCAAAGGAGTGACAGCCTAGAACAACTCAAGGGGGATGTAAAAATATGACAGAGCCAAGCTTTCTGAAAGATGACACAGAAAACAACAATGGCTGCAAGTTGTGCCTTGAGAAGGTCAGAGTAAACATCAGGAAAATTTCTTTGTTAAGTGTGGGTCCAGCACAGAAGGCTATTCAGGGAGGTTGGAAATCTTCCCTGAAAGTTTTAAGGACTGAAAGGAGTCAGAGACAATTAAACATTAAAGCAGTTCTACTGACAATAAGCAAAGGTGTAAGAGTAACTTCTGAATGTTACTTCTTAAAATTAAGCAATGGAGAAGGGCTGCACTGAAAATAACTGCACAGCTCTGTGATTTCACAGCAGGGATGCTGTACTCTAAAAGAAGCATGTGCATGTTGAGTCCACATCCAGCAAGGTAGGGATGTGTCACAGGCCTTTCCAATGTGCAGAGGTGAATTGCCCAGCTCCCTGAGTGACTCTTTTCCTCCTGCTCATGGGGAAGGGTAAAAAGGTGCCTGAGGCAAGGAGAAAAGGGCATCTTTACTGACATTAGGGTTTGACTCTGCTCTAAGCTTTTTAATGAGACACTGAGCATATAGTTCCCTCCTTCCACTGAAAAACAAGAAAGACTTACTGATTATTCAGCAGTGCTCCACATTTCTGCCACTGTGCTGCAACCTGGGCAAAGGTTTGATTGCTGTGGGGCAAAAGGTGGAGCAAACAAACTTTTCCTGCTCCTCCTTGCGCCCTGCAGTGGTCAAACCTCTGCCAAGGATGTTGCAAAGAAGCTGGGGCTGCTGGGACCCACACCAGATCCACAGCACTTCATGTCCCAGGTATGTTTCCCTCCCCGCCAAGGACCCTTTCCCAAGGTCTGAGAAAAGCCACCGAGAGGTGTCCCAGTGTCGCTCTATTAGGAACGGTGAGAAGAATGACACAGACTCTCTATGGAGTCGATTAGGAGAATGTCTTGTAGTTTATTATTTCAGCTCTGTTTTATAGACTGATACGTGGAAAGTACAGAAAGGAAACTCTTATTGGTTAGTAAACTACTACATTACCATCATTGGTCAGTGGGGCACACTACCCCCTGACTTTCTCCTGCAAAGAAAACAAGGGACAGACAACAACACCTGCAAGGCTGTTTTCTGTCTTTGAGGATTGTTTTGAATCCTCCTTATGAACTCCCAGGCTACTTTCTCAGGCTGGACTGAGAAAGCTATGTGGCCTGTAATTTCTACAGGCTCTCTGTTTCAGAGTTGACATCCACATCCCAGCAACCAAAGGAGGGCACTGCCTATGCCTCAGTTCTGAAACCTCTCCGTGTATCCTGCTGCAGAGTTTAAGGTGTAAAGAGTAAGCCTTGAGCACCAGCTTGTGTTGTTTCTTTGTCTTTGCTGGGCAGATACACTATCGTACTGAAGCAAGCACTGCGCCCTACCTGGGCCATGAACAAGGAGCTCAGTTTCCATTTGACAAATACATCCATTCACTGGGGTTGTTTCATTTTTCTAACTGGGGGAGAAGATCACCCATTGTATTGTATTAGACACGTCCCTGGGCACACATATAATTTCCAGTGACTCTCCTCAGCATTCCACATTATAAAATCAATCTCTATTTAAGTGAGAGGGATATTTATTTCTTAATTTTTAATAATGTATTTTGTGATTCGTTACAGCCCTCAGTGTTGTATAATTTATTTATTGGGCCTATATGGTGCCCTGCTACATAGTAATAGAGAAGCTACAGAAAGCAGAGACCTAGGCAAAACCAAATTCAATAATTTTGCTACATCTAAGGCTAGATCCAAAATTAACAAAGGAGCAAAAATGCAATGCAAGACCAATGTTTTTGCACCCAAGTTTTAACTGACCCAGCGGAAGCAAGCTACAATACTCAGAAAGATCAATCATCACTGCAAGAAAAAATAGAACTGGATCTTAACATATATCCCAAGTTGTTTCAGAAATAAGTAATTTGCTGCAGAGTTCTTAAAAGTTAAGGGAAAAAAAATTGCACACAGGCTCAAATAGAACAAATATTAAGGTTTTCTTTTTGTTCCTTTCTTACATTCTCCCAGAAAAGATGGGTCCCTTTCAAAATACACTCAAAAGTCTTCAGCTCAGGGAAAGAGAAGATCAATTTACCTCAAAAATGCCTGCATTCACTAGGTGATATCTCAGCATCGTTTATTTGGTAGAAAAGTTCCCACAAACTTCAGTAGGCTACCGTTTATTGTAAGCAGCTGAGTTAGTTCATCACTGAAACCTGAAAGCATGAAAAGCAGGGGTTCTGCGCCTTGCCTGCAATTTTTGCTAACTCTTGGGGAAGGCATGGCTCTACCTGCTCAGGCACAACAGCTACAGCATGCTTGCTTCCCCAGAGTCTGGCTGCAAGGAACCCCATGGGCAGCCCAGGTCCACAGCCCCTGCTTTCCATGGGAACAGCACAGTGATCACACCCTTGAGTGGCAGGGGTGGAAGACAGCCAGATGTAGTGTGTATTTACTCACAATGACCAAACAAATCCCCATCTTTCGTGGCGCACGGGATCTGGGATAGAGAAGAGGTGGAGCTGCCAGGAACCAGCACTATAATGAATTTCCCTTCAGGAAACCTTTACTGAACTAAACAAAACTGGTTCTGGTGGAGCTGGTTAAAATTTCTCATGCTTTGATCACTCTGTTTACAAACTTCAATACTTCTGACATCTTTCTGCAAAACTCCATGTCTCATTCACTTCCCTCAAGATTGCACTGAAGGAACTTTTGGCTGATGGGTCTTCTTTCCATGTTGCTTCTTCCCCAGCCCCACAATCACTCCTGTCCTGCAGAAGTACACCTTTTTTTCAGGGCTATTTTCCTGTTGCTCTGATGTCTATCACTGCTTCTAAGTGGTGTCCCAGCTGCCAGACCAGTCTGATGAATGTCACACCATGGCACTGTGCCCTTCACCCCACTGCCAGGTACCTGCCTGCTGGACTGCTCTGAGTCTCCACAAATGACAATAACACAATTTATACCCTGACTATCAGGGTATTTGGGGTGTTGATTGAGCCAGAAGCAGAGGTCATTTTGAGCCTTCCTCTGCTTGCAATAGCCTTTTGAGTGTTCTGCTTCCTCAGATACTAGAATGAGTGTAGGACAAAGTGCTTGGTATCATTTCTGTTTTCTGTAGCTGATGGAATGGTAAGGGTCTAGGCAGGAATTACAAATCCAGCAGTGAGAGACTCAGAAATCTCAAAGCCTACTTGAAATAGTTCCAGAGGGAAAAATGCCATTTTATTTCCCCCAGGACTAGCTGTCTGAATCATACCTAAGAGGAAATTCCAAGAAAGCAATCTTCAGGCCATGGGTTTCTGTGTTTCTGTGGATGGTACCTCCTTCATGCACTATGTAATTGCCACTGGCCTTGGCTCAGGGTCTGGTTTTGCCTCATACAGAATAAAAACTCTCCAGTTTTAACTGAGAATGGCATACAGACAAGGCAAAGCAATCCGAGTGAGCTTCCTGATTTGATAACTCACTGACTGACCTCAGTCAGCCAAGACTGGTTAGAGCCAACCACAGCTGGCTCCAAAAGCTTTTCAGCTTGTCAGTGTCAGATCTGAGCCTTTGGTGGGGAGAATCTGAGTCTGGCTCCCTTCAGAGGCAACCCTGACAGTGTCCAGACTAGCCAAGCTCCATGTGAGCAAGATGAAATGAACCTCCCACAGAGGCAGAGCAGAGCATCACCGCCATTTACACTCTGACACATGAATTTGGGCTGGAAGCTGAGACCCTATTTTATGGTGAGAGCTCAGTAGCAGACCCAGAGGGAGATGAGTACTCCAGCACTCAGGAGCAGAGCTCATGCTGCCTCCCCAGGCAGTGTGGCTTGCCTTCTGACACTGCAGTCCTCTTGTCAAATTCTGCTACTGGATCAGGGGCTGTAGCACACATAACCAGACACAGCTGCTTCCTTCTTGCAGGGGACATACCAGTGCTTCATCTGCAGACCTGCCTTGCACCATGATACAAGGCCATAAGAAGAGTCCTGCTGGATCCAAGAGATAATTCCTCCCTCCTTGCATTGTGTCTTTTGTGAGGGCTTGTGAGCCTGGCCATGCCCGGCCTGGCCAACGCCTGCCCCTGTATGCAGATTTCCACACACTACCCCTGAGGAGAGAGCTGTGGTGGAAGGGACTCCAGAGGGTTCCTCCCTGCACAGCTCTTCTAGAAGCACTTTTAGGATCTTCCATCCTCTAATTTGCCCAATCCCACATGTGGTGCACCAGCACTCTCCACTTCTTCCATCTCTTGTAGCAACAAATTCCTACACCTACCTTGTAGAGAGATGTTTTCCTTCATCTGCTTTAAACTGATCTCTGTCTAGTGCTCCCTGTTTCTGGTTTTATGGGATCTGAGATTCAGTGAATCACAATACTGAAGTCACTTTATTGCTGCCTACATGGTTTTGTAAAGGGCATTTCTTCTTTCTACAGCTGTGAAGTAAACACCCCAAAACAATATTGGAGATATCCATTCCCTTTCCTGCTTAGGAACACTGAAGTCACAGAATTCATTACTCATTTAAGAGAGAAGCACATGTTTTAGACCTGGCTTTTGGTGGCAAGTGATGTTTTCAGTTGATTAGTTTCTGTGTTTCTCACAGGTCCTTTCCACAATTAACAGCTGTGCCTGAAGGAAAGGAATTAGCTACTTCCCTGTCTTACATGCTTGCAAAAATACTGCCAGGTACACACCTGCAATTTTAGCTCAAATGCCTTTGAAGAGTCATAGGTCAGTGTTGAAAACTATCTATGATTGCTTTAAGCTACATAAATACTTTTCTTCTAGTGACGTCTCACTGTGGTTTTGAATTAATCATTTGGACACTATTCTCATTAGTGCTCCCCATCAGCCCTGAAAACAGTGTGGCACAACTTGCTGAAAGTTATGAAGCATTTTGATGACAATCTTCAGAAAGTCTGTCCATAGATACAATGGCTTCACTAACTATTCCATACTAGCACACTCTAAAGAAGGGTGGGAATCTTTATCAATCTGCTCCCAAAATCTACATACCAGTTTCTCCCTCTGGAAACCAGACCAAATAAAAGGATGAACCCTAAAGGGATCGCCTGCATATTAATTGGCCCAAATTTGTAAGGTGTCTTGAGATAAAAGGTGTTATGAGGACTCTGGGAATGGAGCCAAAACATGTCTCCTTGATGTAGCCCTGAGTAATTCTGTGCAGCTCTTTCACAGAAATGATCTTTCTATACTCCTAAATCTGCTGGCTGTGTGTGTTGCTCTATTTCATCTTAGTTGCTAGAAAACAACTAGCTCAAGGCCTTGAATCAGCAATAAATCAGCTTTTTTAAACAAAAAAACCATAGCATACACCCAGTAGATCAACTGACCTTTAGCCCTGAACATAAAACTGAGAACTACATTACTGTTTGTGACGTACCAGGCAACTCTCTACTCCTTTGCATCCTCGTGTGGTGCTCCTGGTGTTACTCTTGGCTACATGATCACAATGCCATAGTGATTCACACTCTGAATAACCTGTAGGTTTCTTCTCCTGGAGCATGTTAATAGGTTAGGCTCACAACTGATAATTTTACAGTATTTCAAAAGATGGTTATATATTTATGCATTATTTATTGCACAAATCTAGCATGATATATGCAGCAGTATTAAGAATATTTATTATTTATTATGTTCTTATATTAATATATATTATTTCAAGCAAGACTTTTTGCAGTGTTGTTTGTTGATTTCAGCTACTGGAGTTAGTATTCTGCAGAGAGACAATACTGTCCTGTGGGCTGAGACTGCTGAAATCTAATTACCTTGGCCAAGAAATTCTATTCACTTTTGCCTGAGCAATATTTCATAACTTGGGGATGGATTGTGGTCAGCTCTGTCTGGGTATAAATGGAGAGGGATGCAAGGTATCTGTTCTCCTCCTCTACGTGGTGTGCTAGTGCAGAGTCCCGTAGATCAAATTTCTTTTTCTCTGCCTGCGAACCTGGGCCACAGACAGCTGCAGCTGCTACAGACATCCAGTGAGTTGTGGATACAGCTGTCCCCTTTGTTCTCTTCCCTTTGAGGGAAACTAGAATCATCGTAAATAAAAACTGCACAAGCCTCAGCTGATGCAGACTCTGGCTGTTTAGGGACGTGATGTCTTGAAATGACGTTGGTATTGCAGCAAAAGATCTAGCTTAGAGTTATTAGACCTTCACAAAAAGGCCTTGCTGAAATAAATTATTTTTACTGAGGAATAGAACTATGCAACAATGACATGTCCAGTCCTCTGTGGCTTAATCTCAGTAACTGACCTCTTGTCTTGGAAGAACAGAGCCTGAGTGGTCTGTCTCTGAGAAGAGCTACTCTTGGGCAAATCAGAGAAAAACATTGAAGATTGAAAAGAGCTGAAAGGCACTTTGTAGGAGAAATGGGAATCCAGCTTGAATACAAGTTTCAAAAACGTGGAGACCACAGCCCCATCCCTCCTCAAGCTTCTCCCTTAAAGCATGCAGTGGAGGCTTCTTCTGAACAGTGTTCAGCTTTGAGTGGTCTTCAAGACCTTCCATTCCCACCCTGTCAAATGCACTGCCAGGCCATCTCTACATACCTAGAGCCATGTCCAGTGGTCTGATTTGGTTACACATAGTTGGGCTTTTTCAAGAAGTATCTGTCCTGCACTAGGCCTCTCACCTTCCAGCTCCACCACCTGGGACCTCATTTCTCCAGGCTGGCATCCTTTACTTGCACCGTCTTCCATGACTGGTCATAGAAGTGGATCTGGAGTTCACCCAGACACTTTTCATTACGTGATGGCTATTTGCTATGCAGCTCTTGCTTCTGTTAGTGATGAGGACATCTAAATCTTAAAGACAGTAGGTTAGGAGATTCTCAGCTAATCTTTAATGGGAACACTGTCCCAGGAGGGTTTGAGATATTGTCTGAGGCTTCAAGGACTTTTGTGGCCTAAGCTATTTGGCTGTCACTATGTTAAACATTCCTGAAACACATAGCTCCCTTTTTATTTGTGGGGTGTGTTATTTGTGTCCTGATTTTTCCAGTTACACTGTCTTTTTATCTTTGGTTCCCCACATTCTCTTCAGCTGACTGTCTGCACAAAGGTTTCTCCATCGTGTCAGCTTGACTTCCCTCCTCTGGTCTTCCCAGCTTGCCTCATTACTTTCTCTCTTTTGGTTTTTCTGTCTGAAAACACCAAAACTGTCTCACTTCACCTCTGTTGACAAAACTTGCGCATACTCATTGATCTTCACACTTAGCCTGACTCATTCCTGACTAATTTCATTCATGGAAAAACAGCTGTTTATCTCAATTAAATTTTGATTGTCAATTAGCATCTACCTGTCACTCTTACTCAGTTTTCTCCAGTGTCCCCTTCAGCTACTTTCTATACTATTTTTTCACCTGGTTTCCATGAGAACCATCTCAGTATATCTCTATCCTGCTAGACCTATATTTGGTTCCTGTCAGGAAAGAACAAACAGTTTACTCTCAGGCAACATTTGAGGCTTCAGCTGTTCCAGCAACACTTAGAACATGGTGAGATGGTGAGAATCACCTCATCAAAATGTATCCAGGGCATCCCATGTACTCATATCCTGCTATACCATAATAAATGGGAGTCTATCCCATAGCACACTTCTGGTCTACACCCAGCTTCAGGTGACAAAAGGTTTACAGATGTGCCTCAAATCTCCAGCTGTGGCAGGGAACAAGAACAAAGAGGATGTTCTGGTATCCTTTCCCTTGAGAAAACAGCTAGCTTTCTTTCAAATCTCACTGAACAGTTTTGTTCTGTTTTGTTGACTGGCCTTGTGAGAGGTCCTTTTGGAAGTTCATTGAGCACTTGCAGTTTCTCTGAAAGAATGAGGGGAGAAATGGGGCTGCTCTCCTCCAATGGGACATGTAGCTCCCTAGCATACAGAACCAAGCTTTGCAGAGGCCCCAGCTGAGTCAGCCATGTGACTGGCAGCCCCTTAGGAGTCAGGGCAGGGCATAAACCCTCATGAGCGCCAATAAAGCACAACACAGGGATCTCACAGTGCCCTCAGGGCAAAGAAACTGCAACAAATTAAAGATGATGCAATTTGTGTGAAAGATCTTGCTGAATAATGCCATGCTATATACAGCCTCTGAGAAAGTAATACTAAAGGAGTTCTTATTTCACATAGCCGTCCCTCATCACTCAGTATTTTTACAAACCATTATCTGGCCTTGGTGTATGTGAGAGCTTCTAAACAGAAATAGTTCATTTTTTTGCCAATGAGAGCATCAAATCTTGTCCAATTACAGCCTTATGAGAGCACCAGTTATAATGTCTTTAAAACATGGTGGCTCAGATGGTTGAGTATCCCTCTGTATGGAGGTGCTTCTTTCAGTTCACCACCTGATTCAGCTTAAGGAGATAGTCTTTACACTGTGGAGAATAATAAACAGCTGGCAGTCAGTAATATTGCTCTACACAGGTTTGTGAGAACATACCCTAATTTCATTTTATACCTAGCCTGAACGGGAGTGCGTGACATGAGGGCCAGTGGTACTTGCACCAGCTAAATTGTCTCAGTGTAACCTTGTAAAACTCCAAAGTCCATGATACATCCATGAAGACTTTGACATGCTTAGTCAGAAGCTCATGTTTACTTATTACTCATTCTGTGTAATTGATCATTCCACATATGAGAGGAGTGTGAAAAACGAAGAGTCAAACTCCAGTTCTTCAGAAAGACAGTGGATACATCTGCAGCTGTTCTGCAATAGCTGCCATGAACACGAGATAAGACAGATGTGAAGTACTAAGTAAGATAAAGCATGATGTATTGCAATTCTTTTATCAAGCATTTCAGTAAATTCCCAACTCATTCACCATTTTTTACCCCATGTGGTTTGGGAAAGAAGGCCTCAGAGATTAACTCTCAAAATGCTCTATGAAAATAAGCAAAAAGATGGCCTGTGCTGTCTTTCCTCATCCTTCTTTCCTTTGTAAAGCACTTGCATGTGAGTCTGCTGGGAAAGAGGTGGAAGAATGAATAAAATAGGCAAAGGTACTGCGAGAAAGAAGCTGATTGATAGCCAGTGCAAAAAGACATGGCAGTTCCCAGGTGCAGAAAGTTAAACAAACCTTTTGCATTTGCAGAGCAGAGGAGGTGAAATGAGGATGATTTATTGAACTTTAGGCCAGTGTCTGTTTCAGACTGAATCACTGACTCTTGGAGTCTGACTTGTCTTGACTTGAAGTTTCTTACTGCTTGGTTAGACCAGGTGATGGAAAGAAAAGTCCTAAAACTTGTCCACTCTCTCTGTTATTTTACCTAAGAAGAAATGCTATTTCTCTCTTTAAAAGTGCTCATATTCCATTTTCAGACTCACTATTAGCAATGCTGTTGAATTTTCACCATCCTTCGCTGCCTTATACTCTTGGTATTTTTTCAAATGCTGTCAGCTAATTGACCTGGGTTGAATTCCATCTGTAATCTCAAGATAAGAAGATCTGTCTCTCGCACATAGCCAATTAAACTTTCTAGAAAAACACCAGATACAAGTATCTGAAGCAGGCTTCTTAAAAAACTTGGTCCTGTGGACAAGGAACCACGACTCATAATTCAGAGGGTATGGCGCTTATGCAAACTTTAGGGGTTTTATTGCCCAGATTGTAACATTGATGGATTTTCTTTGAAATTTCATTTCTTCTTTGCTCAGTAATTTCCTGACTTACTTCATGAGATTTGTGCCAAATTTGTACAAATTTATGTATTTGTGCCTGACATTACCAGAGAGATAGAAATGCCCACACAGAAATGAGGCAGACGTGAGAGGGAAAAATAAGGATAGTGACAAAGACACTGCTGCTTTGTGGAGCAGGATCCTGTCTGTCACTAAGAAGATCTTGTAAAAAAATATTCTAATCCCAAAGAAAGTTTATTGATGTTTATGCTTGCTGTGATTCTGAAGCTGACATAGATGTATACACACTGACATCTGTCACTGACCTGACTGGTAACTGTGTTTGGTCCAGATGGTTAGCTGAGTAGGGAAAAACTTCTGAGCTGGGAGGATGTTGGCATCACCTTCAGCAGAACTACATCACAGAGAAGTGGTCATCAAAAATACACTGAAAAGCCTGAGAACCTCGTTAAAAATCCTAAAATGCCATTATGTTTGTCAAGCAGAGTCAGGTCTGCTTAATCACAACTTGTTTGCCAATATTTGTCAGCTAAACGAAAAAAAAAGAAAAAAGTCTAATCTTGTTCACATGTCCTATTAAACTTGTTTCTGCTTTAGTCTGTGTGATGTTGAGACAATGCCAATAAAACAAGCATGATTTAATCAGCTCTGACTGTTCTGATCTGACAAGCACCTTCATTTGGAGAATGATTTCTTGGCCATCCATAGAATATTCATGGGCTCTACAGGATATTCAGCTCTCCCTCTATATTTGTCAAAGATTTCTGCTGGGATTATGGGTCTTGTAGCCTGGCATGTGTAGAAGAATAATATTAGCCATTCCAAATACATTTCAGAATAACAAATCAAAATTAAATTATGATATATATTTAAACGTTTTTCCAAACTTATGCAGGCTGTTTGGTTTTTTTTCAACAATGGGAGGAAGATTCCCTCTCTCCTAGGGATGGCTGCTAAGGAGCTGTATGTGGGCCCAGCTCTCAGTATTCCTCTTGTGTAGGTCATTCACTTGATAACCAAAGGTGTTTGTGGTTGACAAATCTTAATTTTGGACCTCTCTCTGAAATCAGAAAACCACATGAATGCCAGTGGTGTCAACCAGTATTTTTTTTTTTACTGTGTTGCCTGCATGCATTTTATGACCTTACCTATCCCAGGTTGTCTGAGCTGTGTATGTTTTCATAAATCCTTTGAGTCTGCTTACACAATAAATGCTAATTGAGGGAAAATATAATCACCCCAGTTTACAGCAGTATTTACAAATATGGAACAACATTTTTGCCTGCATTTGGGAATTGGGTGGCAAAATTTGATCACTTTATATTTGACTGTTATAATATAATTATAATAATTTATTTTGACTTCTCCTGATTCTTTCTAATCATTGGGAAATTCATAGAGCTCCAGAGTGGTTTGGGTTGGAAGGGATTTTAAAGATCATCTAATTCCAGCTCCCTTACTATGAGCAGGGATACTTTCCACTAGATGAGGTTTCTCAAAGATCCATTCAACATGGCCTTTAATACTTGACTGTGGGATGGTGTGTCCATGTCTCTGGTCAACCTGTTCCAATGTGTCACCACCTTCACAGTAAAAAAACCTTCCTTACATCAAATCTAAACTATCTTCTTTTAGTGAAAAGCCTTACCCCTTGTCTTATCACTATCTGCCTGTTGGAGTCTGAAATACAGATTGTGTGCCCTTGTTTCTAATACTTAGTTATAGGATTCACAAAAAACACTGAATTTCATATAATATGAAATTCATGAGCATGTTTTCATGGTGATACATGAGAACAAATGCTAAAGTTAGATAGGAAAAGTGTAAGTGTGTAGATTAGAAAGTTTCTTGAATCACTGGGTGAACGGGTTGAGGTTTAGAGTTTAAGGTAGTTTAGAGAGCAAAAGACAAGATGGAGGATTTAGGGTGTTGTCTCTTGTCCTTCTTCTTTCTTCTTCATGTTCTTTCCTAGGGGTTTTTGGGTAGTAGTAGGTGATTGGGTAGAAAATGCCGCAGTGCAGCACAAAGGCGTTGGGTCATTGGGTCACTAATAAAAATAACTTAGTTGGCACCTGTTAATTGGGTAAATGGACATATAAAAGACCTTGAAGAAGATCTTTGCTGGCCATTTTACCCCTTTTCTATCATAGTGCACATAGCTCCTTGTACCTTGTAATGCTGACAAGAAAAAATAAACAACTGAGAACGAATGAGAGAAAAATCAAGCCTCCCTCTCATCAATCTTCAGTTCAAAGGGAAAAAGAACCCAAATCCAAAAGTCCATAATTAGACATCTGCCCACTTAAAATGTCCCTCTGCCCATTTTTTATAAGCTTCCTTCATGTACTGGAAAGATGCAGAGAAGGCTTCCTTCTTCATATAGAACAACCCCAACTTTTTCTGTGTGACTTCACAGGAGAAGTAGTCCAGCTCATTGATCATCTTTGTGGTCTCCTCTGGACTCCCTCCAGCAGGTCCATGTCCTTCCTGTGCAGGGACCCCAGAGCTGAGGCAGCCCTGCAGGTGGGGTCTCAGCAGAGCAGAGCAGAGGGGCAGAATCCCCTCCCTGGCCCTGCTGCCCACGCTGCTCTGGATGCAGCCCAGGACACGTTTGGCTCTCTGGGCTGGGAGTGCCCATGGCTGGGTCATGTCCAGCCTCTCACACACCAGCACCCCAAGTCCCTCCAGGCAGGGCTGTTCTCAATGAGTTCTCCAGGCTGTACTCGTGTCTGGTATTGTCTCAACCCTCAGAACCTTGCCCTTGGCCTTGAACTTCATGAGCTCACGATCTCAGTTCTCAAACTTGTCCTGGTGCCCCTGGATGACATCCCATCTTTCTGAAGTGTCACTTTCTCATCTCCCTGCAAAGGTACTGAGGGTGCACATGGTCCCACTGCCTCTGTCACTAATAAAGATAATGAAGAACCAAAGTCTCAAGACAGCCCTGAGGGACACCACTCACCACTGGCCTCCATCTGAGCACTGAACCATTGACTGCAACTCTTTGGCTGCATCTCTCTGGCCAATTCCTTATCCACTGAACAGTACATCCTACAAATCCATGTCTCTCCAGTTTGGAGGTTTTGAGATAAGGATGTCTTGTGGGATGATGTTGAGGCCTTACAAAAGTCCAGGTATATGACATCACTTGGTCTTGCCTGGTTGACCTTGTACACTACTAACTGCTGCAATGTTTGCTGTGGCACTGATGTTTTCTAGATGGAACTGAATCAACTATTTTTGTTGACAGATTTTTGTGTAAAATTATACTGTTTCTGGAAAAATTTCATTATCTGTGCTGCTATCAGCCACTCCAAGGACTTGAAGAGCACAGTTTCCTGTCTCAAACATAGTTAAAGCCACAGAAGGACTTTGCTATCAGATAAGCACAGAATGAAGTGAAAGCCCATGTTTTTAAGGAATAGGATCATTTTTTTTTCTGCTACTGAAGCTATCTCTTTCTATCTCCTCTCTACTCTCTCTCTTTCTTGCTTTCCCCTCCACCCATCATGCACTCCATAGACTTCCATCTGTCTCCAAATGTGCCATCCACCATCTAATTTAGAAGTTAGTACCTTTGCATTTGTGTGCTGGGTCATAGCCTGAGTCTGACTCGGGTCCTCCCAGAAAGCTTACCATGGAGTGTTGAAGCATTTCTTCTCTCTGTGCCACACAAACATACCCCACCAAAACTCAGGATTTAGGCTGCCTTTTTCATTGAACTTGGTCAGTTCCAAATTAAAGCTAATGATAGTTTTTTATATCCATCCATCAGGTGTCTTGCCTAAATTATTGCTGTCCTCTACCACATCAGAAAAACTGACTTATATCTGCTCTGATTCTTAATCTCATATATATGCCTTAATTGCTGGCTTAACGATTCATAAATAATTGCTATTATGTACCTATTTCATCCAACACTTAAAAATGTTCCAACGTGTACAAACTTGTACAAACCAATGTGTACAAATCAATTCACTCACTGCACAGAGAAAACAGAAGCTCAGTGACTATAATACCCCAAGGGAATCTGTGGCCATAAAAAGTTCCTAAATTTGTTCTTGGATGGTGTAATCCAAAACAACTAAATTGTGAGGGAACATTATTACATTGACTGTGAAATGACAATTAGAAATTTCCATTACTTGTAAATAAAATTTTGAAATGGTTTTCTAAAAACTATTTACATGGCCAAAGAAATACAGCCCCAAATTTCTCCAGTCTGGTATCTGTAATTTAGCAGTAAAATCACAGAAATTTCTTTCTTGCAATAATGCCTTGAGAGTATAGAAAATAAGCATATTTTCACAGGGTGAATGCAGTAATTTGAAAAATAATTGCAAGTTACTTGAACTACAGGAAAAAAATACATTTCTTAGCAAATATTAATTTCAGACAAAAAGCAGATTTATCATTTATGTTTAATAATATTTTTTCCTGTATGTTTAAAATGTGGGAGAATTCTAAATTTTTGTTCTTTGAATTTCCTATCTATGTCTAGTAAAAAAAAAAAGAACATTTCAATAAACATACCTGAAATAGTAGTATTTACAAATGAATATAGATGTAAATGTCATTGTAGTGTGTAAATATAAATGAGTAATCATACAGTATATGCATATACATACTGTCTGACTCCAAGTGGACCAGAAACAAGGGTTACCATCACACTATTAATACAGTACAGCAGTAATGTGGCTCCAAGAAACATGGAAGAAGCGCAGAAGAATTAGGGCAAAATCATGTTGTGCTCACCTTTTTTCCTGCTGGGATTTCTGTGGTGCAGATAAGTTGTGAGAGCCTAGAGTGACAAGTACAGAATGGAATTTGCAACAACACAGTTGGCTAAGGGACACATTTGGAATAACATATGTACAAAATGCTTCTTACTCAGGTGTGCAGAGCCACATTAGAGCAGGAAACACTGAGGAGCTGAATGGGCTAAATGGGAACATCTAGAACCTGCAGTAAACTGGGCCAGAGCTCCTTTTTTCTCTTTCCTCTCATCTTCATGTCAGCTGTGTAGGACTTGGTTCAGTAATTCTGGATCTTTTTTAAAGCAAAAGCCAAGAAAGATCCAGGAAGGATCCCACTAAAATTAATTTCTAAATCACACACACTTTGGTATGAATCAAGGTAGACCTAAATGCAAAGAAGCAGGAAAACACATAGCAATGATTTCTCCTGTTGCTACAAAGCTTGGGGAACTCAGTGCTTAGGGCTGAGCTGAACACTCTCAATTCCCACTCCCACTTTGGAGCTGGCAGGAATCTCTCCTTAGCTGGTCTTCTCTCCCTGGACAATTACAGCCTGATCAAAACTTCAGTGTAAGGCCTGTGAAACGGTGTTCAGGGTCTGTATAAAAAGTAGTATGTTCTACTCTTCCTGTGTAGAAATGTGAAATGAAAATTACATTAGTTTGGGTGAAAGCAGCCACTGCACTGAAAATGTGTTGTAGGTTCCTATAAAAGAAACAAAGCTAATGGAGAAAGCCCAGACCCATTACAGGAGATGACATTTTCCACAAAGGCCTTACACCACTATTATGGGAGTGGTACTTGTTCACTTTCAGGACTTTTCTTTCATTCTTGGAACTCCTTCCAAGAATCTTTTGTATTCATGCACCAAATATTGCTAAAAAACAAGTATGGTAGTCTACTTAGTGTGTCAGAAGAATTTTAAGGAATATTTATTGTATCATACAATTGACCTGTGTGAATATAAGAACATGTCTCTGGCTATGGCCTTTTTCATAAATAAGTGTCAATGTTTTTGAAAAAGTACAATATGTTTTTGAAAAAGATTTACTCTGGTTGCTAAATTTTATTCTCGTTAAGAGAAATATTACTCAAGAATAAAAATCTTCCATATAGCATAGTTGATCTTTAAAGGGCTATTGCTGACCATAAATTAGAATATTTAACATTGGTGTTGTATCTCAGTATTCTGAGCAAAATTCTGGGATTCTTTATCTTCTTAGCAAGAATGCTTTCATGGTTCTTGATTATAGTTACCCCAAAAATCCTCAGGCCCTTCAGTACAGCTGCGCTGCATCTGTGTAAAATGGGCCACATTTTACCCTGGATAGCACATTTAGAGGAAAATGTGTATTTTATTTTTGTAAGTGGCCCTCCCCTTAGTCAGCAGACTGGTCTGACATGGTTGTCAACAATATGATTTCAAAATCTGGTGCAAGAGAGGCAGTAGAAATCTTTGTGAGAGTCAGAGAAGGCAAGAGGGACCACCTCCTTCACTTATTGTGTGCTTTTAAAACACCAGAACACTTTAAAGGTGTTCTAATCTCCTCCTTCTAGACTTGCCACATTTGTTGGGAGGAGTAAATAGTAATAAATAAGGAGTAATAAAAATAGCTTTATTCAGCTGTGTAAAAGTCATGCTTACTCAAATTCATGTAAAATTAAAACAAAATATTTTAGTTCCAATTTCTAAAACAGTGAGCATGAGTTAAAAAAAGGCGATGCTGGGGAAATGAAATAAAACTACCCCTGGTTTGCATACTGCCAAGGTCAAAGTTCAGAGAACTCCCTATCTCCCTTAATCTTACTATTTGGGATACAGTGGATGATCCTCTTGTTGACAGTTCTTAGTGAGCCTTGGAAGACTAGAAAAATGTGATTTACCATCTGCATGTTACTATTGACTATCCTTATCCTTTAATTCAGTATCTGTTTGTAGGCTAGCAGCATGACACAAACTCAATTGAGTGAGCTCCTCCCACTCATTATTGGTTTTGTATTGAAGCTGGCTATAATGCTGGTCCATGGTTCAGTGCATTAAAAAGTTTGGGGTGATTGAGTTACAGCAGAAGAGAAATGTCAGATCTGGGGCAGCTCTGGGTCTGTCAGACTCTGTGGATAACAAAACATGACTGTTTTAACAAGGCAGACTTGTTCTCTTCAGGTCATCTGCACACTGATGTGGGCAAGGTGAAGTGAAGGGCTGGGGAAGTTTGGGAAGCTGACTCAGGTGTCCTGTATGCCTGGACACCAGGCTGTGCTATTCCGTCCCTCTAGGTGACAGCAACTAAGTAGTGATGCTGCTAAAAGTCTCTGTGTGAGGCCTGCAAAAGCCCAGCTCCTGGAGCCATATCCTCCCAGCATCGTCATTGGCACTGCCTCTGTTTCTGCCTCTTGCCACTTCACCCCTCTGTAAGAAGGTAAGAGCTGATACTCAGTAACAACATCTGACCAGAAATATGGAACATCTGAACTTCGCTGAAGCTGTTTTATAGAAACCAATGAGGCAGGTAAACAGTCTGTCACTCCAAAACCTCCTCATGGTCTGTGTGTGGGATTTACTGCTCCATAACTAATACCACACCATGAAGCAAGTTGTATTTAATGATATGAATTCTGTAAAGAGGTCCCAAATCCAGGAAATGACAATCTCATCTCAGTGAGATGGTGGGCTGGTTTTGGTTTTTTTTGCATTTTATTTAGTACAGTGCAAGTCCTTAATTCATGGGGAGTTATATGTCACACCTCTTCCTGTGCCTGTTGCAGATCAGGAAAATGTGAGAAGAAAATTTCCCTGTTTAAGGCACCCTGTAACCAGAGGAAAGAAGTATTGGCCAAAAGCCAGAATTTCTAAGAGTACCTCTTCCAAAGAGTGTTGCTAATATTTCCACAAGGCACCATGGTCATTACTAAGCTAGGCTTTACATTCTTCTGCCAGGGAAGAGAACTCCAGTCTCCCAGGTGACATATCTAAGTCAGTTCCCTCTGCATGCCAAATTGAAATTCCCGATTACACAGTCTGCAACTCTAAATCTAATCACCAGACTGAGAATAACCAAGGTATCCTGACACCCAGCACTACTCTTGGCTCCCCTACTGCTGATTACCTCCAGTATGGAGCATATGTTCTCTGTGTCTCTCAGGACTGCTCTGTGTGCAGCATAAACACCTAGGTGTTCCTCCCTGTGGTATATAGGGTGCTCCTGGAAGCTCTGAGACCATTACTCTCATTGGATGGGCTTTGGAAATTAAACTATTGCTATTTTTCTCCAGAGGAGCAGTCCCTAACTTGAAGTAAAACCAGATCATGTGTGCATTTTAGACTAAAAACTTCATTCAGCTGGGCTGTTACACCAGCATTTTGCACTCAAACCTCTGCATCCTGTCACATCTGCGCAGTCTGTCAGCACTCACTGGATGCTCACCAACTTCCTCTACAGCTTCTGAGGGTAAGAGATGCCAAGCCAGGAGCAGTGCCAAGCCTGTCTGCTGACACTGGGGTCACAGAAGTTCATGTCTCACTGTACTTTATCGGACACCAACGTGTCATTAAAGATAAAATTTACAGCAGTTATAACTGTGGTGCAAAGTTTTACAAATACATGAGTAAGCTTCTCGAGTCATTGCATCAGACACAACAGTATGGAGCTGCAGGGAGATTAGCAGACCTCTCTTCAGATCAGGAAATGTAGCAGGCAAGCTGCTTGTTTGACCGTGAGCACCACTAATGCACTAACAGAAGGTACTGATATCACCTATCTCCAAACCCTCAGTGGCAGAGCAGTCCAGTTTAAGTAGAGTTGAGATGCTCAGATTTGACAAGAAATTTCTTCACTTTCACAGGCCTAAAATAAACACAACTTTACAATGTAGACCTAAATCTAACTTTAATGAAGATTTTGTGCATTAATTCCCTTCATATACAGTCCTTGTCATTAGTATCTTCCATTGGCTAACAAAGAATGTATTAGAAGAGAACTTTTCCAGCTGAAGAAAGTATTTGGCTTGTCTTGACATTGCCAAGCAGTTTCATTTGTAATTTTCAAGGACACTTGAACAAAAAAGGAGCAGATCTTTGCAAGTTAAATTTAGTTTTATAGTCCATGTCCCTGCTTGCAGTCTAATACTGCACTCAATCTGTGCTTCAGTATTTGTGATAAAAAATTGCAGGGAATATGCACAGAATATTCCTAGCTTTCATTGATGAGTTCTGAACACTGATCAGTTAAGGGTTCACAGAATTGGCTGTCCCTGTGCTTTGTTCTGCCTAACATCAGACTTCATCTGAAAACCCTTTTTTAGCTTAGCACATAGAGCTATAACAGCTTAACAGCTATACTGGCATGGAAAAGATATATAGGTAGGATTTCACAGTCCTGTGTCTCTACCCTGAGAGTTCAGTGTTGCTTCAGGGTTAATTTTCTTGTGTCCAGCAGAAACAGGAGAGCTCAGAGGAGGCATGTGAATGAGACAGACTTGAGTGTTCAGAGCTGGGTACAAGGAGGCCGAAGGTGGGTGGTGGAGGAGGTGAACAGACAAAGAGGCAGACATTGCCAATAGAGGCTCTTAAACACACATTGACCAATAATCAGGCACGTGCTGGGGTATGCCACATTTGTCTCTCGGTTTGAACGATTTCTGTTACTCTTGGACAAACAACTTCTGTAACTGTGAGATGTCCCAGATGGATGGGGTGGCAGGTGTGATTCAGGTTCAGCTGTGGTAGACAGGCTTTAACTGCTCCTGGAACAAGGTGCAAGAGCAGGGGCATGGGCCACATTAAACTCTTCTCTCCTTGTGTAACTCAACCATCATGCTCCTAGGAAAGGGCCCTGCTATGGCAGATTGCATCTGGGCTCCCTATTCTAAGGTTTAAGCAGGTGACTGAAAAAGTTGTAAAAGAAGCCTCCAACTGCCTGACTCGTGAAGTATTGTATATGGTGCCCCACTGATGAACTGACTGAGCACCTCTCAGCAAAGAAACCAAAGGTGACTGGACACTGGACCTAGGAGAAAGGAGCTTGGTTTGCATGTTAAATCAATTATCTCCCGAGTCATTCCACTGGCAGTAAGCTATGTGAGAGAAATCCTGTCAGGGTCCTCAGACTGACTGCTGAGGCAAAGGGCTCACGTGTGAAAAGCTTCAGCAGCTGAGGGAGATGTTAATCTCCATGCTCACAGGCAAACTGCTCAGAGGATAGGAAATTTTTCCAGTCCTGACACAAAGCACACGCTGCCGCACTGGGGGTTCTGCCTGTGGCTGTAGGCCCAGGGTATGCCCACACCCACATGCATACACAGATCAAACACAGTTAACGGAAAATAACAGCAAAGATTAATGAGCTTTCTGCATCTTCTCTTGAAAGTACATGCATTTTTTAAAAGACATTCCTTTATGGAAAAATTTCTGAAGGTTTCTTGTGTTAAGCTCTAGGTTTCCATGTAAGTTCAAGGTAATGATATTTGCCAGCTGTGTAGTTGCAATATCTACAGAGGAACATTGAAGATCTGTGTTAGTTTGGGACTCACAAGAAGTAATTCATTATGCATAATGGTGATGTTGGCAGTGCATGCCAAATGGTTAAATCTAATGTAGCATACAGTTTCATTAAGGCACAACAAAATTAATCTATCCCTTCCCACCAGGAGGTTTAAACAAAAGCAATGGGGAAGGAGATGCATGGAAAAAACACCAATTCATTAATGAAATAAAGACATGTAAAATAATTAGCCTTATAACAATAGATTAGAGGACTAAATTAACCCTTTTATTTTCTGTCCAATATGCACAAGTCAGAACCCTAGCACTGCATGTTATGTAAATGAAACTTTAAGCGTCTTCCAATTTTCTTCCAGAGAGGAGATGAACAAGAAGATCAAAACAAAGCCACTAGTTCCTTTGAATAACTTTATTCTGGTTTGCAAAAACTGCCCATGGTGACTATTTGCATTCAAAGTCACACTTTGGATCTCCAGTGGGAAATTTCAAATGAATGTGTTAACTCAAAGAATAAAAGAGAAACAGTTGCCACTAAACTGGTGAACAATAATTTGTGCAATTAATAATATTGAAACTAAGGGACCAACCTAAATTAATGGAGGTATAGAGCTTTCTCTTGCTTTCTCAGATATGCTACATGGAAGGCACAATTTTCTTTCCTATATGTCCTGTTTCCCCAGTAACACAGGTGTATATTTTAAACCACCCTGTGCCTTAACAGATGCCGCTTACTTTAAGGTGTAAATGAAAGACAAATGTCTGAAAATACACTACATTCATTCAGGACAAGAAAAAACCCAGATGCACAGATCTTTGAATAAATCAAGTAATCAATAAATTTCCTGGTCTCCTGTACTTTAAATTTTTTTTTTTTTTTAATTTAGCTGAACACAACAGGAACTCTATTTTCTGCTTACAGATCTCAGCTCTGTTCTGGAGGAAAGAAACTCTAAGTACCCAGCAGTGCTTGGGGGATGAGGTGAATTTAAGGCACAGGGGAGTTCTGGGAGAAGCTCCTTGCAACCCTGAGGAGCACAGGACTCCCACCCATAGGTCTCACTCCAACTCCAACTCTGTGGACCAGGAGTGCAGCCTGCCTACAGCATTACCTAGATGTGAGCAATGAGCCACGGATGTCACCTGCTAGCCTTTTGTTCCATTGAGCACCCAAAGCTGGAGCACTGGAATGTTGTGAAACTCGTGTGAGAATCTGTGGCAGCCCGGCCTGCTCCTCTGACAGCCCGGCCTGCTGCCACCTCAGGACTGCGTCAGTCGAGAGTGACGTGGTGATGAAACAAAAAATGACAGGCTCAATGGAGTAACCCAGAACAAAAATACCTCTAATAAGGGTAAAACAACAAACAAGATAATACAAACAGAGGTATGGGGGTACTCCTAAAAGCCAGGGCCAGGGTGAATACAAAGTGTATGAAGGGTAGGTTGGGGGTGGAATCTGATGGTGAGGGTCCAATGAGGAACAAGGGTTAAGAATATTTAAATCACTGAAGCAATTCTTAACCAATAATAAGAAGGGGAAGAGAGAACTTTCCAGCACCAATCCTTATAAAGAGAAAACTATTTACATACTGATTCCCAGGGCACAACACTGGTGGAGTTATGCTCACCCTAACTTAAGTGAAGGTTTTCAGACTGGACTCCCATGGTTTTAAATTGATGCTTGTGGTCTGATTGACTCCAAGCATCCACAGTATTATCAAGCATATAATACAACATCAAAAGCCTCAATGCATATGGTGAGAACCTGACAGTTCCCTTTCCAAAATGACTCTACCAGCCTCTAAAATGGGAGACAAAGGTGGCAGATAGCAGGGACATCACAAGAGATAGTCTTGCAAACACCATGAATCTATGACCCCAAGGGAAACATATCATACCAAACTTGGCAGCAAGTCTGTATCCCAAAATGGAATCAGGATTTCTAAGGCAAGTAGCTGCAACAGCAGAACACTCAGCATCCCACCACAGCAGAACAAATGCAGTAGTGCATGGCATAACAGAATTCAAATAGACAGGGCTGGTAAGTACTTAAAATGAAGCACCACCAATTTCTTTTTTTAAATATTACTGCTAGTGATAGCTGAAGAAGAAGGGTGCGGGGAGCTGTTTAAGCAGCTTTGGTCTGAGCTAGCTGAAGCTCATTATCTTGTTCAGGAGATCCTCATGCTCTGTTCTGATCATGCCTGTTTACTAAGTTCAACATGTTGCTTCAAAGACTTTCTGCACAGGGAAATGGCACAAAGACAGGAAAAAGCAATGGTCTTGGTCCAGACTGAAATCTTGTCTTTGAATTACTTGTTTCACTCTAGGATTTCCCTTCTGTTTCCTACAACCACAAACACTTTATGACACTAAATTCTCACTGATTCTCCTCAGCCTAGTGTCCATGTACCTTCATTGACTTCAAAGGAAACATAAAACTTTACATGCCTAGACTCTGATGTCTGAGGTAGGATGCAAGGTCATACTGATTTTGTTATGGCAATCTTATCTTGGAAGGAGGTGACACACCTCCTCTGAGTGCAGTACAACAGGTATTGTAATTATTTAATGCATCTCACTTAGTCAAAGTGGTGCACCTCTCTCCTTGTCCTGTCTATCCTCTTATCAAGCTGAGGAATACCCATACAGGAATACCCATACAGCTGATGAATTGGCTTTGGTGATATTGCTTCAGAGTTAGCTGACAAGAGTTAAAATGAATGGACTCCAATGAAATTCCTCTGGTACTCACTTTGTTCATTGTAATTGATTAAGTAGATATTTTAAAGATAAATGTGAAAACAATATTTTTATTTTATATAAATTGAGAGATGGTGGCAGTCACTAAACTGAATCTTGCCCTCTGTATAACTAATTAATCTCATGGGCACTCCAAAGCCAGTGACTGGAAAATTCAAGAATCTAGGGGTAAATATTGCTGGTTCATAGACAGCAGCCAGAAGTCCTCTTCATCTGGAAAACTATCTGTTTGACCATTTCTCATTTTTAATGTACAGCTCATCTTAACCTCTTAGTTGCAAAGATTTGCCAAGATGTGTGTGATGTATCATAGATAACAGTGACACTTCTGTAAAGGTACCCTATTTTAGAAGAAAATAATAATCTTACGGAGATGACCCAAGGGCTCCTGAGGTAATAGAAACCTACAGAGGAACACTGGTGGAAAATGTGAGGAAAATTAAAGAGCATTCCTCTAAAAAGGCTGCACAGTTAACAGCTCAGCTGAACTGCCTCTACACCAATGGATGCAATTCTGGGTAACACACAGGAGGAGCTGGAAGCCACTGTGCTGTTAGAAGGATATGAACTAGTTGTCGTCTCTGAAAGCTGGTGGGATGAATCCCATGATGGCTGTGGCTATAGATGGCTACAGGCTGTTCAGAAGGGACAGGCAGGGCCCTCTGTGGGTTGCCCCCCACATCAAGAAATTAATGGAATGTGAAGGGCTCTCTCTGAAGAACAGCTGCAAACAGGTTTGCAGAGAATTTTTGGGTGAGAATCAAAAAATAATGTAACAGAAGGAACTTTTTGGATTGTGCCTATATCCCTTGATCACAGAGAGTGTATTGACTATAAAATCTTGCTCCAGCCATGGGAGGAAACATGCTCACAGGCCCTTGTTCTGCTGGGCCCCCAGCATCTGCTGGAAAAGAAGCACAGTGAGCTGTAGGCAATCCAGGGGACTGCTGGAATGCACGGAGAATAACTTCCTAAGCCAGGTAATGGACAGCCCTGACAGAGGGGCTCTGTTACTGGACCTGATGGTCACTGCTGCACGTGAGCTCGTGGGTGATGTCAAGGATGGAGGCAGCCAGGGCTGCAGTGAACATCACTGGTGGAATGCCTGCATGAGTGGCAAATGAAGAGCTATGGATGATGCTTATCTGGATTTTTGTAATGTTTTGACATGGTCCCCCCCAACATCCTTAACTCCAAACTGGATGGATACAGATTTTGCAGGTGGATTTTTTGGTGTGTAAGGAATTGGATTGATGGACAGCACCAGAGAGTTGTGAAAAATAGGCACTCAAATGAAGATTAGTGACAAGTAGTATCCCTCAGGAATCTATGCTGGGACGGGGATAAATATTTTCGTCAGTGACACAGTGGCACTTCAGAACACTTGCAGATGACTGCAAGCTGAGTTGTGCTGTTGGCAGACCTGAAGGATGGGATGCCAGTCAGAGGGACCTGGACAAACTCGAGAAGCCCATGGGAATCTCATAAGTTTTAACAGGGCCAAGAACAAGGTCCTGTACCTAGATAGGAGCAACCCCAGAATCAATACAACTGGGGGTTGAAGGGATTAAGAGCAGCCCTGCCAAGAAGAACTTGGGGGTGCTGTTGGATGAAAAGCTGGACATGACCTGGAACATATGCTCACAGCCCAGAGAGCCAGCTACATCCTGGGCTGAATCCAAAGACTGGGTAGGTTGAGGGAGAGGATTCTCCCGCTCTGCTCTGGTGAGATCCCACCAGGAGTGTTGCATCCCGCTCTCTGCTCCTCAGCACAGGAAGGACATTGGTTTGCTGGAGCAAGTCCAAAGGAGGCCGCAAAAATGGACCACCTCTCCTATCCAGAAGGACTGAGAGAGTTGGGGCTGTTTAGCCTGAAGAGAAAACATTCCAGGGAGACCTTAATTCCCCAGTACTTAAAGAGACTTTGTAAGAAAGATGGTTACATAATTTTAGTTGGATCAATTGCAACAGGAAAATAAGTAATAGTTTTAAACCAGGGTAGAATCAGATTAGATATAAAGAATAAATTTCTTACAGTGAGGGTGGTGAAACATTGGAACAGGCTGACCAGAGAGATGGTGGATGCCCCATTCCTGGGGCTCTTTCAAAGCCATATTGGAAGGGATTCTGAACCACCTCAACTACCTGAAGATATCCCATAATAGAAGATGTCCATTTTGGGGCAACTGGACTAGACAACCTTTAAAGATACCTTCCAAACTAAAGTGTTCTATGATTCTATGATTTTAAGGTTTCACACATCTTTGGGTGTCCATTTTCTCCTCTACAGTCATGACCCTGTCCTTCTCTGCTGCTTTTGCTGCTTCATGTCTCATGTCCTGGCATTGTTGTCTGTTAACCTCAGCTCCCCATCACAGCTGTTCCATTCTCCTCTCAGTGCTGGTCCTAGCATGGCAGTGGTTTGATTATTGAGTTCATCAGGAGTAGGACTGCATGCATTACCAACCACAGCTCTGTCCTCCCTTGTTCATGCATCAACAAAGTCCTGGTCCTTGGTGCTGGTGACTTCGAGAGTACAGCCAACTTCTCACTAAACTCCAATGTTTGGCTATGACTCTAAATAAAGAAGAAAAGTGAAATATGGAAAGCAACATTTCTGTGAAAACTTCTGAATTTTCACTTTCACATATCATTAGCAAAGAAAAGAAAAAACAGCCCAGACTGGCAGCCAAATTCACTTGAGTTTTCAAGGTCAGGACTTAGGGAAGACAGTTTTATTTGTACATTGAGCGAATCATATCTAGGACCCAATGGGAGGAGACAAATTTGGCAGCGAGCAATGTTGTTCTCAGAGTGCCACTTTGGAAGAAATCCTTGTGAGATGGTGTCCCCAGCTAAATAAAGATGTTATTCTGACACCTGAGCAGACACCAAAAAGCTGGGAAGAGCTTGTTGACCTCCTTCCCCAGGACTGGCCTTTCCTGGAGCCAAAACAGTGTGATGTCATTTACAGCACATTATGGACTTTCCTGAAAGATGTTTTGTAATGCTAATCCCAAACTGGAGTATCCACCTGAGAAATCTGGTGTACCCTTTTCATTGCAAGGCTAGGAAACAAGTGGGAAATTGGTGGAGAACCAGTTTTGGAGAATTTGGAAAAAGAGGATTGGAGAATCCAACCTGATATGTCTGAGAGTCTTTGGAGGCTGCTGTAGACTCTCTGCTTGCTATGCAAAGCGAAGAAGCCAGAGGCTGAGACTGTGGTCCTAAACCTACTTAAAATTATCACTAGTTGGCAGATGGTTACAGTGTACAGCCTTTCTTCTATCAAACTAATGGAACTTTTGAAATTAATTAATATGACCCTGAAAAATTCCCAGTTTTTAATCTAACACAGTTTTCAATGAGATGGTGGATATAGGCCTAAATACTGACATCAGTTATGCACATATATTCCTACTGCGCACAGATGATTGCATTGCTAAATGATGCCTGATATACAAAGATCTGCATGTTCTCTTTTTGCAAGATAGAAAAAAACGGACATTTTTTATCTCTTCATATAAAAGATTAGTGTGAGTCATTTGATTCCACTTCAAACTTTTCTATATTTATTGTTTTATATAGTTATTCTAGGCATTTGCACCCTCAACAGCTACTTAAAAGCTGCACTTGCCAAAACCTGTCAATTATTGCTTCAGTCACAACTTGCACAGTCAGAGACAGAAGCAGAGAAAGAAATTTTAAACTCATTTGGATGTCAGAATTTCACAGTAGAGACCTCTCTCTGTGAATATCAGTGTCACCTTTTCAAGGAATACTGTGTGAGGTGGTTTGAAAGAACCTGCTCCTGAGTGAGCAGCTCATTGGACAAGAGAGAGTAGTGGTAGGTAGGTTTCAGTGTAGTGGCAGGGAGGGGACATGGCAGAAAAATAGGACTGGCACTAAGGAAAATGAGATAGGAAAATACATCTCAAGTGAGTGTCTTGGTATGTGGGTGTCTAGATCAGTAAACTCCCAAAAGAGCCTCGTGCTACTTTACTTTCAGCCTATGGTATGAAGATACTTATGCTGTTGGCCAGCACCAAGAAAACCACACAAGAAGTGAAGTTCCTGGTCTTTAAACACTTTGAGAAGTGGTGGATCAGGGAAAACCATTGTTCCAGAAACAACACACAGCCAGAAATGAGGGGTGAAGGCTGATCTGCATGCAAAAGGTTCATGGGACCCTCTCTGGTCCAGTTATAAAATGCTGGGCCAGGAGCAGGCCACTGCCACTTCATCAGCTGCTCAGCACATGAGTGGAAGGGTAAATTCCCCTGGAAATGGTACAAATCCCACAAAGCTGATGCCAGAGATGAGATGCCAATGGTGTAAACAAGGCCATAAAGGGATCTATAGGTGATGAGTTCTTTCTACATAGATATTTTTGATGTGTTTAAGTACCCTGTAGTCCCAAAATTATAGGAAATCTCTTTCACATCATCATAATTAGTTTATCTCTGCACTCTCCTGTCATTTCAACTTCATGGTCTTTTTGGACTCCAGTATCAATTCAGAAAATAAACACTAACACAAAAGAAAAAAAATATTATGATTATACCCATGTTTCTTAAAATGATTAATTCTTCAAAGTAAAACACAGGGATAGGCTGCCTCAGCTTAGATCTAGAGCTAATGGGAAATTGAGAGTGGTGTGGGCACAACAAGGAGATCCCATGACTCCAGAACTAGAGGCAGAGCATCTCTCTAGCAGGTTGCAAGGTCTCCCAGTCAGTAGAGCCCTGCTTGGGTTGCCTGTTGGACATACTTCCCCTCTTTACTCCCATCCTGGAAACACCATACAGACCAGAACCCCCTCCGCTCTCTATTTTGCTTTGTTTTCTAGCAGAGGTGTGCATCTGAAAGCTACCACTATAAATACTAATAGTATTTTGGTATAGGTAAGGGACCATGCTGGGCCAGAAGAACAGCTAAGTGAAAGGAATGTATGAATGGCCTTAGGTGATAATCATAGATCACATTATACAGATATATGTCTCTATGCTTACTAAGATGCTTACATATTTAAAAGTGGAAACAATACTCAAAGTTTTAAAACAACTATTTTAGAAGGAAGAAAAGCTTTTCTAAAAAGATCTCCAGCTAGCAACAAGGACCCAAACCATACACATGAAGAAACTGCGAGCCAGGCACTATTTGGGTAACAGCATGAAGTAATAGAACTTAACCAGGTAAAATGATTCTTTGTCCTCAAGGACAGAGTGCTGTGGAAGTGGAGCAGGGAAGTGGTCTATTTACCACTACAAATAAATAAAATTTACAAACCTAACATTTGTAAAGCTATGCTTCCTTTTACTTATTTTAGCACATCTTTTATTGCTTTCCAATTTTTACTCGCTGAAATGCTCCCACAAAGAGAAGAAAATGCTGGTTGGAGAGAGAAAAGTAGTGTTCATATTTTTCTCCAGTGTAATATAAAAAACATATCCATCTCCTCAATACAGTTTCCTACATGATCAACATCTGCTTATTTTTTCAAATTAGAAAAGAAGCCAGAAGCATGCACATAGTGCAAATCCCCATCTAGATCTGTGGCTGGTGCTGTAAGGAAGGTTTGGCTTTTATGTCAGTATATAGTGCTTTAATGATTGTAGCCTGATAGAAGAGGATGGGATCATTCCATCTAAAAAGGGCAGGAGATTCTTTGGCAGCAGGCTAGTCAGTTTGGTGAGACAGGTTTTAAAATGAAGGACTCAGAGGTCCAAAGTGGCAATGCTTGTGCCATTGCTTCCTCAGGGGCAGTAGGTCATTTCAACCAGTCCAGTCACTGATGTTCCTCTGCCTGCTTCTCAAGATGAGAATCATAGGGCTAACCACATCAAGGGTGTGTATGGTTAGGATGAATCTTAAACCCTTTTCTGGGGAAGCTGGATGCTTGATTACCTCTCTGAAGTGCCATACATAAAAATGCACAGGGAATAAATAGCAGGAACTAGAAATCTCTGTGTGTGGTATGATGATCAGTGCCGTGATCTCATTGCAATTGTGAGACACGGTGGGGTAGCTCACATGATTAGAATGTTTTCATGAGTGTCTTTTTAGAAAGGACAGGTCAGTGAGGTATGGTTCTGGAATTAATCTTGGTGTGAGAAAGCAACTGGAATGTATCAAGCTCTACTCAAGCATAGATGAATGAGTTTATGGGTAAGAATTAAGGGACAGGCTAATACAGGTACACTATTGTGCTTACTACAGGCCACCTGATCAGGATAAAGCTGATGGGGCTTTCTGTAAAAAGCTAGAAATAACCTCCTAATCACAGACCCTGAAGTTCTCTTGGAGAATTTCAACAGCCCTGATATTTGTTAGAGACAACACCACTCAGAACACACAAACCAAGCTTCTGCACATCACTGAGGATAACTTCCTGATCCAAGTGTTGGAAGAGCCAGCAAGGAAAGGCGTGTTACTGGACCTTGGGCTAACAAACCAGGAGGGACTGGCTGAAGATATGAACTGGGGGCAGCCTTGGCTTCAGTGGCCATGAGACAGTGGAACTTGGGACCCCATGTGGAGGAAGCAAAGCAGGAAGCAGGACTGAACCCTGAACTCCCAGAGAACTTCAAACTCTTCAAAGGCCTGCTTAGAGGAATTCCATCATTTAGGATGCTAGAAGATTAGGAAGGCCAAGAGAGCTGGTCAATATTCAAGCATCACTTCCTCCAAGGTCAAGACCAGTGTATTCCCATGAACCAGAAATGGTTCATGGGCAAGAGACCTATATGGATGAGAAGGGAGTTTCTAGTTAATCCTGTATGGAAGAAAGAAATTTATGGGATATGGAAAAAGGAGCAGGTTGCATGGGAGGGCTATAGGAACATCATTGATGTGAAGGGATAAGAAAAGGAAGGACCAGACTTGCTTGGAATTGAGTCTGACAACGGCTATCAAGGACACGAAGGGCTTCTAAAGGTACATCAGCAGCAAAAGAAATACCATGGAAAACATGGTGCCACTGCTGAATCAGATGGGTGTTGTGGTGAGGGGAGACACAGAGAAGGCAGAATTGCTGAATGCCTTCTTTGCCCCAGTCTTTACTGCAGAGATCAGTCCTCAGGAAACCTAGATCTTGGAGGTAAGAGAGAGGGACTTGAGAAAGGAAGATTTCTTCTTGGTTGTAAAGGCTGGGTGAAGTACCAGCTGAGCAGACTTAACACCCATAAATCCATGGGCCCTAATAGAATACACCCACAGGTACAGAGGGAACTGGCAGATGTTGTTGTTTAGCCACTCTCCATCATCTTTTAAAAATCATAGGGAACTGAAGAGGTGCCCAGTGATTGGAGGAAAGCTACCATTCAGCAGGACCTTGATAGGCAGAAAAGCTGAGAAGAAAAAATCCTAATGAGGTTCAACAAGGGCAAATGCAGGGTCCTTCCTACATCTGGGGAGGAATAACCCCAAGTACCAGCACAGGCTGGGGCTGCCCCACTAAAGAGCAGCTCTGTGGAGAAGGACCTGGGAGTCTTGGTGGATCACCAGGTGACAATGAGCCAGCAGTGTGTCCTTGTGGCCAGGAGACCCAGTGGGATCCTGGGCTGCATTGGGAAGAGTGTGGCCAGCAGGTCAAGGGAGCTGAACTCTCCCTCTACTGAGCCCCAGTGAGGCCACACCTGGAGTGCAGTGTGCAGGTGTGGGATCCTCAGTACCAGAGAGACAAGGAGCTCCTGGAGCAGCTCCAGCAAAGGGTCACAAAGATCACGAGGGGTTTGGAGCATCTCTCTTACAAGGAGAGACTGAGAGAGCTGGGCCTGTTTAGTCTAGAGAAGAGAAGACTGAGAATGGATCTCCTCAATGCATACAATTATCTCCAAGGTGACTGTCAAGAAGATGGTGCCAGATTGTTTTCAGTGGTGCCAAACACTGGATGAGGAGCAGTGGTCATAAATTAAACACAAGAAGTTCCACTTCAACTTGAGGAAGAACTTTATATTAAGGGTAGCAGAGCACTAGAGCAAGCTGCCCTGAGAAGTCATGGAGTCTCCCTCTCTGGAGACACTCAAAACCCAACTGGACATGTTCCTTTGTAACCTGCTCTGGGCGACGCTCCCTTAGTAGTGGGGTTGAACAAGATGATCTCCAGGCATCCTTTCCGATCCTAATTCTTCTGATCCCTGATTCTGGGATTCAGGGATTCAGGATTAAGGCTCAAGTCTTATGACCAGCACTCGGACAGTACAAGTGTTCAATTAGATATGAGGCATCTTGTAACAGAGGTCAGCATTGCAGATTTTTCAGGAAAAAATTAAGAAAGAGGACACCTGCATAAGAAAAGACGATTTTCCTCTCCCACTACTTCTGACAGACTGGCAAGCAGCAAGTAGTAAATGGGTAATAGGCAAGCCTTACCTCTCTCCAAGGAATTTAGAACCCTTAAATATTATTTACAATGATACTGTATTTTTATTTTACAAATTTGGCACTTCAGAAGTTAACTCAATTTAAACTCCCTGTTTGGAGTTTGGTTGCTGCATAATAATAGTGTGAGGTTATGGTTACTGTTGCTGCAAGGTATGTAAATAAATGCAGACTTGCCCAAAAACTTTGCTGCTAGCAGAAATGGGCAGGCCCTACTCAGGAGAGAGCTCCCACTCCTGCACTATCATTACTCTACAGGGTAAGAATCTTGTAAGAAAAAGGAAATTACGCAGGTTTTTTGACACCACTGACATATATGACAGGCAGCAAGAGAAGATGGACTGACGCAGTCATCTTGTTAAAGCATCTTTCTTTTGATTTGGTGGCAGATAATTCCCCGTGATTTCAGTGGATATAGTTCTTTGCTAGAACTCATTTGAGTGAAGAGTGGTTTTTTAAAATCGTTTCAAAGACTGCTGTTTCGTTTAGCTAGCCCACTTCAATA
The DNA here is from genome assembly GCF_001522545.3 of Parus major. Lineage (NCBI taxonomy): Eukaryota > Metazoa > Chordata > Aves > Passeriformes > Paridae > Parus > Parus major. The sequence continues at coordinate 19,489,225 of NC_031799.1, forward strand.
ACTCTTATAGCTACTGTTGAAATTACTGCAATTTTCCGATAAATTCAATAAGGAATCCTGGGACTAAGAGCTGCAAATGACAAAGGAGTGCTCCTGGGGTCATCATGACTTGTAGCCAAACACAGAACTTCACTTACGAACCTATCTATTGACGCATCACCCGACAGGGCTCTCTGCCCCACTCTTCCTCCTGGAGCTTGCTGACCATTCATGGTGGGAGACCTTCAGGACACCAAATAGAGTGAGCTGGTAGGCAGAGGATTTTTCTTATCACAGCCTCAAGCATGCTGACCACAAAATTCTGGATGAGTAAAAGCAGCTACACAAAGTAACATCAGTCATAACTCCCTTTAATCAAATCTTTCACTGAAGCCTAGGGGAGGACAGAGAGGGTGTAGACCCATCAACATCCTGAACAGAGGTTTATCCCATGGTAGCATGGCTTTCTCAGGCTTCCCAGCAGAAGAAGGTTCTGCACAGAGAGCAGAACCATGGCTCAGGGCAAGGCTGGGGTTGCTCTTGCAATAAAACTGCAAGTCTGTATAGACATGCTCGGCAAACTGGGGCTCTCTTCATCACAGTTTTCTCCACAATTATTGAGGAACAAGACAAAATTAAATCATTTGTGTCATTAAAATTGACCATGTTGTTGGATGGATGCTGTTACAAAGATAAGGTCCAACAGCAATAAAAAAAAGGACACTGCCACCCCATATTCTTTTCTTTTCTGAAGAGCAGTGCCACTAGTTGCTGCACAGAGATTTACTCTGGGTAGCACCTTTGTGTTTTCACTGCTGAAACATTTCTAAGCCCATGAGAATTCCTGTTTGTTACTAGAAGACATTGCAGCAACAGTCAAGCAGTAGACAGACTGAAAAATAACTGAGTCAGTCACAAATGATTCAAAATCTGTGCTTTTTTTCCATATAACAATCACCACAGCCAACTAAGAATAAAGATAAGAATAGAATCAGCTGGGAATTGAATCATAGCAATTTACTAGAGACTACTCTGTGAGGAGCATGAAGGACAAAGACATCAGAGAAACGGGTTTATCTAAAGTTAATACAAAGTGACAGCTTCCCACACATTTTAAAATTAAGCTGGAAAGGGTTCATTGCTTTTTTTCCCTTGTTCTATAATCACTACCTTTTTTCCCCTGCTTTTTTTTTCATTTGGACACCCTTTCTCTAGGCTCTACAAAGAAATCCAGAAGTGATCCCTACTGCTTTCCTTGCACTACATCTTAATCAGATCTGCTACCTTGAAATTCAGACCTGAGGCCATCCCTACAGGATGCTAATGTCATTCTCGGGATCACACTTTTTTCAGTTAGGAAGGGCACCCTGGGGCAGCACCTGCTTCATTCCCACATCCTGTCTAAGAAGCACACACAGCAGCACTTCCACCACCATTCTCCTGCTCTCCTGAGCTCAGTTTTGGTACACACTGCCACACCAAGCCAAGTTGCTCTCAAATTCACTGATGGCCTTTCAAAGTGAGAAGTGAAAATCTGAAATTCTCTGTAAAAATCAGGGAAATTCTCAGCTGTGTGTGGCTTATATGAAATCCGTTGCCCTTACAATTTAGTTTCAGTTTGTAGACTTCCACTTTTATAAATCTGCAATGTGAAATGAAGCTCAGCCCTCCAAGAACATACCACAAAGGCTCCAATGAAGAGATAGTTCATACAAAACTTGGCTGCACTAGAAAAATACACTTTCTTTGCCAATAGTGTGGAATTGAAAGGGCTTTACAGAGGAGAGATCTGAATCTTCGCTTCCCAAAATTACTGAGGTGTGAGATCCAAAGGCTTGTTTCTTTAGAAGAATTAAACCCACATACAAATTAGGTATTTAGCCTTAGATTACCTCTCAGCTCTGATGGGCTACTGATTTAGCAGGCTTTTTCACTCCTAACATATGTCATCATGAACTGTCTTCTGTTTCTACCTAGGTGTTTACTGTATTACATTTAAGCTGTAAAAGCATAATTACTATCAGCATTGTCTTATATACATACAGAGAAATATGTAGTTCAAACCACATCTAAGAAGCAGAAAAGAATTGTGTCGTTCATTGAAACAAGAGCTGGTTGCAGTGACCTACTCAATTTCTAGAAATCTGAACCTAATACATGAAAAATTACAATAGAACACTGAAAAAGCAGGTAAGGGATTTTAGCATGTATAGAGCCAAATGCAAAGGTTGGTGTTTAAATTTGACAATGCATCTGACATTTACAGACAGATGCTTTCCATAAGATGTGTATCTATGAAGCTGTAAGGGGAGCTTTTAATCAGGATTTTTAATATTTCAGGTGTGTGTATAGTCATTGGTGCCAACCTCAGCTCTGGCCTTAACAGCAACAGGACACTTCAAACATGCCAGAAAGGAAGCAAAGAAAACCAAACTTCATTTCAAATGCTTTGGGCACAAAATATTGCTTCACCACTGGCAAATTGGCATACCCTGTTCCCAAACTTGTGTTTGACATCTTGGCTTGATAAAGAAGCTACAAATTGTTATGTGATACCTGCAGGGCACAGTTTTGAAAACCTCTTTCCTCTAATTTTATTGTGTTTTAAATTACATTCTCAAGCTCTCCTGTCTTGCTTGAAGAAGGAAAGAATGTATTTTTTAACTGCCATTATACAAAATACTCTGAGTTCATTTCTATGGAGACATATTTAAAATCATTCAATCACAAATTACTTATGTGAGTGCAACATTTGTCTGCCATGTTTGCAAGCAGAATATCTGAAAGCTAAAAACATATGTTTAAAATTATGTCTGTTTTTCACTCTCGAATGGTAGATGTGTGCTCTGTCACCGTCATGCACAAGCAGTTGATTGACAACCAAAATGGAAGAAAATGAGTATCTGCTGTAAGCACTCATGTCTCTGGGCTTTCAGCTTAGATGTCTAACTCCTAGAAAATTAGGTGGTGCCTGTCTGGTTTTTGAGAAAGTCTCTCTCGTGCAAATATGGAATATTGATTAGAAAAAGAGGCTTTATGGAAGTATTTCCAAATGACACAGACTATACTTCCTGAAGTAGCTGTATTCCTCTGGTTTTTACAAGGATTTGCCGTAATGTCTAGCTAATCTCTTGTGAAGATTCAGATTTGTGAGGTGCCATTGTTGGTTTGTCTGTGCTCACCAAAGGCCACGGCCTCTAAAACTCACTTGTCTAACACTTTGGCAGTGTGCATTTCTGAAATCCTGTTTGTTAAGAATACTGTAGCATAACAGAAACTGAAATAACACCAGGAGACATTGCTCTTGCCTAACCTCAGAGAACCACATGCTCTAATTCTGCTAAAGGAAAACTAATCATGTTCAGCATACGAGAGAAAGAGCTGCGTGCAGTTGGAAATAACATGATCATTTGCATCCGAGATAAAAATGAAGTGCCATTAATTTTATAGCATTAAATGAAGAGAAATATTAGACCTGTATAATTAACTTCAATGAATACATTTCAATGACATTTTCAAAAATGTATGTTGGAAGTGCATATCTATATATATATATATACTGTTGAGAAAAAATAGTTATATTCAATCTAAACTTACAAACTGTATCTGCAAATATAAATATATATACATACTTTGACAGATTTCTTGTTCTTTAAAATTTTTAATTGCTTAGTCCTCTAATGGATGTCATTTCAAAATGGCAATATAAAGATTCCATTGCAATTATTGATCTGTAGTCATCTGTGGTCCCCTGAATATAAGTAGTGATTTAATACTGATGTGAATTTTACTGTATTGGTCATACTGTCCAGCTCTATAACATCTTATCAGCTACTTTAAATGTACTTAACAATTTTATTTTAACATTATAGGCTTGGTTTTAATTTTCAGAGTTTGGTCGGTGAGGGGGAAAGGGTATTATTATTTTGTATTTCTTTTATACTTGGAAAAATTTACTTTGATTGGGAATAGGCACTACCAGCAACTAGTTGGTGGAGAGCTGCTCCAGAGAAAGCAAGTGAGGTAGGCAAATAAAAAAACCCCCTATATTAAAAATAATAGAAAAACAATGTGATGCTTCAACCAGCTCTAACATTGGGAAGGTATGACAAATCCTTGGTGTGGATGTCAGAGATGCCACTGAGGTTTCTTCTGGTATGTGTTGTACACTCAAGGCGGTACCTTGCAGAGGCACTTTGTGTGCATCCTCTGCCTGATCTTCCTCCACCATAGCAAACCATCCTCTCCCCGTCTCCTCTACAAAGTCAGTGACCTTGGCCCTGTCTCTGCTGACCTGCCTGCTTCAGTCATTCCTCTTTATTTTAAAGCAAACATCCAGTTATTGTCATTCTGTCCCTGGTGCTGGTGGAAGAAACTCCCCTTAAATATCCATTTTTGTCCTTGGAGTCTTGCCTCCCTCCACTCCCTTGCCCTGACTTGTACTTGTTGAAGGTCACACTGAGAAGGTCTGTGTAGACACGTCAGATGGTCAGTTGTGAATGTACAGGTGAGGGTCTGGGGCTGAAACTTTCCTTGTGCTGCTGACCTTGGTTCTGTGCATGCCCAGCACCTGTGAGACAGCTTGGGATACTGTGTGCCCTGCTCTCTCTAGTCTGGATCTGGGCTTGGTCTGCCCTCAGTTGTGGTTCCTATTTCCTATTTCCTTACCTGCCCATTGTGCACCATCAGTGCGTGGTTCTGTGCTGGGCTGCCAGAGCCACAAACGCTCCTCAGTGCACTGGCACATGGTGGCCTCATGTGAGGGAAAGGATGTACCTATCATTCTTCTTATTCTTTTATTCTGAGGAAAAAAATATCCAGAAATATCTGAGTCTGTAACTAAATGACCAGAAATACTAAACAAAAATAACGCAGATAAAATGTGCACTACCAAATGCATCTACTAGCCACAAGATGAAAAGTGGCACAGGATTAGGAATGTACAATATTACAGAGTTTTTAACACAAAATATTTACATGCCAAAACTGTATTAAAACAAAAGGGGGGAAAAAAAAAACAACATTATTTTAAAAAAAATAGGGAGCTCAGCAACATGAAAGGACAGATTTGGGCACAGTTGACTAGTTTAAAATTGGTCATGACTATTTCCATATCTGGATGTAAAACAAGGGGCTCCAAAGAGCCTGACCTCATAAGAACAAGATGCAGAAAAAGGACATATCTTTTGATATGGTCTCAACAAGTCAGCATAACATAGTCACACCTGATCTGAATAAAGCCCCATCCTGCAGCCCTGTCTCCCTCTGACTGTGCTGTGCCTCACTGCTTCCATGAGGATCAATTACTAGAGGCTTTATTTTGCTCCAGTGTGTTTTTCTTGAGCACCTAAAAAAAAAAAAGGAGCACAAATTTTGTCACCTTTTCCATTATATTCCATATCACAAACATTCCTCAGTTCTACACGGGTCTTTTTGTTGTGCACTCAGAAGTAACTAAGTACATTTTTTTTCCTCTTCACAAAATTTCACATAAATTGCTGGCTAGAGGGAGGTGAGGATTTTGAGAGAGTAGTAGATCTCTAGTAGTATAAAGTTTCCAAGGCCCAGAGATCCTTTGCTTTCTTGGAGACATTTTATCAGAAATATCTTATTGGTTGGGTGACATTTAATTTTATTTTTCACAGCAGAGGTGTCAGCTATGTCTATGTGGAAATGTTGTATATCACTTGACCTTTTTTTAAAAAAAATATGCTAGATTTGTGTCCAGACCATATGGCTCTTTCTATGTTAAGCCAAAACACATGGCAAGGGACTTCTCTAGTGCTAACAGTGATGTTGCAAGGTTGTTGGCATGTGCAGTACCATACTAAAGCCCAATCAACAGTCTCCACCAATACAAATTAAACTGACTTTCCAAATACTTAATCGACTTCCTAACTCTAAGCATTAACTCAGATGGCTTTTGAATCAAAATGAAGAAATCCTCCCACATGATTTTTTATGGTATCTTTCCCTATGACATCTCAGAGATGCTGGAAAGCATATATTCCTAGCCAACTTCCCAGGAAGGAAAGTTTCTCAAGTCCTCCTCAAATGCCAGTGCACTGAGACTGCACGAGGAGCTGCTGTTTGCTGTCAAAGTGCTGATGCATCCCTTTGCATTTTTAGGTTCTGCTCTAAATAGGTTAACTGTGGAGAGAATACATCTCAGAAGATGTGGAGGTAGAGGCAGGCAGAACAAAGAGTTCTTTGGTTTGACCTGTAAGTCTGATTCACCACAAAAGCTGGGCAAGGTAGCAGTGCTTAGGGGGACTGATGGAGCAGGTCAGTGATGTGTCTTCTGGAGCAGGTGTTCACTTCAGCTTGGTGTGTTTAGGAGCTGCTGCAGTGCAAGACTCAGGTCCTGGCTGGGCTGCCTTTTGTACTTTGTGATAAAATGAACTGTCAAGCTGCCTGCTCTTAAATGCTTGCTCCATACACCCAGAAAGCCAAAGCTCCAGCTATGAAATTAGTCCAGGAGCTTAAAGGTGTGGACAGAGGGTTTGTTAAGACACTTTTCAGCATTTGTGAGTGGGATGATCTGTCAGTGTATGAACACAGATATTTACGTCTCATCTAGGGAGAGGACTGCACATTGGTGCCTGGCAGCAATATTGATTAATATTCAGCATATTGAGAGCATTCAGACACACTAGGGAAGCAGTGGCTCCCCCGGTGTTCACCTGCAGTCCCTGATGGGACCACTGGTGCACCCCTACTCCTCATGCACTTCCAGCTTTCAAATGGGGCCCCGTTTCTCTGGCTGATGAGTGTCAGGAGTGTCTTTGGACAGTTGATTAATGTTTGAAAAATGTTTGTAAATATTTGAAATTAATTATCAAGTTGTTGGGATGAATGAGTTTTTCACAGGTGAACATTTAGTGTGCATTTGTGTGTGTGTGTTCTTGTCTGGAGACTCCTTGAAGTAAATTGTGCTGATGCAGCCTTGGATGTAGTTTTAAAGCATGTTTCAAGTTTTCTCACTATGTTCCCTGTATGAGAGAATATTTTTCAAGTGTGGGATTCATCTGCATGCAGAAACCTCGGGGCAAAATCTGGATCAAAGTCTAGACATAGTATATTTTTTAGTGTTTCTTGAGAATTTTCTGCCCAGTGGCTTCTGATTTTTTTGGTAAATGACTCATTCCATGCATATGAAAAAATGCATGTCTAAAAGAGCAATGATTGGAATAATAAAAACTGAAATACATTGATACATATGTTCATTGTGACAACACCCCACATACATACAAATTACTGAGGTAGAAATACAAAAGGAACCCCGCCCCTGCAATCCCACCTAAAGACACCTCCCTCATTATAGTCATCTTCTTCCATCAAGCCTTCTCTTACCATTTCTTGGAATTAGTAACTTGCAACCTTGGTACACGTCTTACAGCATTTAGTAATAATTATAAATTCTACTATAGCTCATGCATATTTTCCTTAGATTGGGAAATTCTTATATTTTATCCCTCCAAAAGCAAGCCAACACTCTGCTTTTTGCTGATGTAATCTTTCTTTTAATGATTGTATTCTATGAGACATTTATTTAATCAAGTAATATTTGTTTGTTTTTCCAATGATTTAAGTTTCACATTCCCAGGGCTGCAATTTCTGAGTGTGAAGAAACAGGTCATTACAAAAACATAATCTCTTTGGTTAATTTTGAGACCAGAAGTTGTGTATGCTTTTGGACAGCTGTGGACTTAGTATTACCAGGGTGTTCTGAGTACCCTGGCTGACTCTGGTCCTTGGTGCTGATTTTAACCTCCAGAGGGATATTAGCTATTTATACCTTTGTTGGAAGTACCAGACCTGCCAGGAAACTCAGTTTTTTTCCCTGCAATATTTAGATATTCACTAATTGCTCAGCATCAAGAGCCTGACCAAGCCTACCCACTGCCAATCTAAGCCCTAGCACATCAAGTCTGTGCAACACAAATATCTCTGTCCCCTCTATCAACCAGGTGCTGTTGGAGCCTTCCAAGATTCAAGTCTTATTTACCCCTTCCAATGAAAGATGTAATCAATAATAGTTAACAATTATTCTGATGCAATGTTTCAAATTCTTATAACCCATGTATTAACTAAAAAAACTAACTTCTGCATAGTAATAACTCTCTGCTGATGTCCAAACCCTTCTGATTTCAGCTGTTTTATGTAAGAATGATTGAAGCTTGTGTAACACCTTTCCTTAACAAATCATTTTATTCTGTACCCCATCACTATGTGACATCTGGGATAGGGACAACAGATCACACCTACTGTTGATCACTTGTGTCCATTTTAGGAGATGGCCTCACACAATAAGAACTCTGTATTCTATTTTTCAGGGGTTGTTTTGGGGTGTTTTTTCAGATTTTTGTTTGCTAAAATGGCAATGAGGGACAGCTTTTCCTTTCTGCATGACACTATAATAGAAGCAGTGAATAGTCATGGTAAACAAAACTAAGTTTACTATTCTGGTGCCATTTTCCACCAAACCACATGAAGTATAACAGGACTATATTGTCTAAACAAGGTTTCCTTTCTTGAAAGTCTTGCTCAACAAACGTATGTTTTTTCAGACAACAAAATGCCAAGGTTCCTACATCTGGTAATAGCTGCAATATGCATGATCACATTTTTGGTTTTGCCTTTTGTGTTGGAAACAATCATCTGTGACATGACTACATTACTTGGCTTTATTCAAGAGTATAAACACATCTACAGTGATTCCACTTTCCATGTCACAGCAGGAGCCTGATCTCATTTCACAGAATCATAGATTGATTTGGGTTGGAAGGGATCTCCAAAATCATGCTGTTCCAGCCCCCCTGCCATGGGCAGGGTCACCTTCCACTAGACCAAATAGCTCAGAGCCCCATCCAAGCTAGCCTTGAACACTGTCAGGGATGTGGCATCCACAACTTTCTGGGCAACCTGTTCCAGTGCATCACCACCCACACAGTAAAGAATTTCTTCCTAATATCTAATCCAGATGTGGCCTCTTTTAATTTAATTTCTTTTTTTATTTCCAGCTATGTCAATGACATGGCAATCTCTTTTTCATTTGAGATATTTTTTGAGCCCATTGATAAATATATTAAATCTTCTCCTGGATTTCATTTTACTGCTATTGTTGTGTGCTCTACCAAATGCTTTTGCAATAGTCAGATCCTTCCCACTATTACATTCAAGAAGCAAATTATAAACCTTAACAGAAAATGAAATCCCTTTAGTCTTGAATAACATTCACCTTTGTCATCATGATGAATGTTATATATTCATACATCATATACTCTGCACTGACACTGACCTCTCAGAAATAAAGTTCTGAAAGCTTTTACATGTAAGGACTAAGCATCCTGGCCTATGTAAGAGTACCAATTTCCAGTTTTTACTGATACCTATGGCATATACATTGAAACTCTCAAAAAAAGACCTTTCAATTGTATGAGCACAGCAACAGTATGATCTTTGGAGCACCTGTGAGTAAAACAGATTTTGCTCAGAGTGAGACCCCAATAGTTATCTCAATGTTTAATGTTTGCCTTCATGTGTCTTCGATATCCTTGAACAAAAATTCCTTTTTTTAAAAACAGATTACCCTGTAAGTTTTCTGTTTCATTAGTCACCTCTTCTACATCTTCCCTTGCCATGCTCACATCAGTTTCTAGCACTGGGTGTGCATATTCCTGTCCTGTTGTTACTGAATGGCCATTGGAGAGCAGCTTCTCATGGTGGGCAGCATAACCCTGAGGTGGGTTACTGAAAGTCACTTGTGAATCCTCAACCTCGCAAGTTTTCCAGACAGGAAAGGAAAAAGCCATGTCAGACTGATGTGGTGCTGGTCACAGTGCTGCTTTGAGCAGAAGGCTAGATTAGTTGTCACCTCCCAACCTGTATTTTTTTATATCCAGCATGTTAATTGTCCATTCACCCTGTGCCATAATCCTTGTGGATGCTTTGCAAAGGGTTTCCTTTGAGCTAATGGTGGTGCTGTCATCCTGTCTAAGTTAAGCACTATGCAAATCCTTGGAAGTTTTTTGAAACTATGTTACCCTTTGTAATTAATCCTTTTTAAATGCTGAACGCTGTCTGGACTTGTATATTTTGCCATAGTATATTCTTATCAGTGCTAGTTTTTATCAATTCTAGCTTTGATCCTTGTGACTCTTCTTGGCACTTGACTATTTTTGTGCTGTTTCAGATCCCTCAGTGCACACACTATACAGTATTCTCTGCTTCCCCTCAGCTTCAGGCAGAAGTAGCCTACTACATTTGCCTGTCAAATTCTGACTGTTGTGTCAAAAGTTATTTCTGGGTATTCTGTTTGTTCCAGATTGTCTGGCACAAGGGCCTCATGCCCAGTCAAGGACGTAGTTAACCACCCCAGCCTGACAGCAAGATTGATCCCTTTGGAATTCAATCATTCAGAGGACTCCTGTTTTCCCCTTTCTTCATCTTGTCTTTATCTAAAAACATATAAACCATATGCTGAAAAGTCTTATGAAAGCAAATACACTTTCACTGGGTACAGGATTTCCCAAATTCATGTATGACATCTTCATAGTTTGCCCTCTCTGCATGAGTTAAGTGAAACCTGCTAAGAACATCAACTGTATGAGAACCACTTACTGCCAGAAATAAAGCTTCTTTCTGTTAATTTGCCTCCTTGTTGGCAGTTACAGCTTGCAGAGGCAGGGGAAAGTTCTGGTTAAACCACCTCCAGTTGTTCTTGCCACATTTAGCAATTTCATGATGCATTTTTTAACTGATCCCTTTTGACACTCAGGAATTTTTCTGAGTTTTGCATTATGGCTAGTGGCAGGTATTGTTCAGGAGCTGGCTAGAATCAAGATTTCTACAAGATTCTGCTTCATATGGCCCAGTGAATGATGTAGGAGATGGTCCCACTGGTGCATTTCAGAGTCCCCCAGAGGTACTTCTTCCCACTGAAAATACCCTTGACAGTCAGATGGTAGCTGACCTTGCCCTTTTGCCAACACTGTAATGCCTGTTTGTAAGTTAAAGAGTTATTAATAAGCTGGGAACTGGAAAGGTCCCCTGACAACAAGCTTCTGCTTCAGGGATGAGACTTGTGTATCCAGCCTCTATGTTTCAGAACGTTCCCTTATGAAACTTGGTTTCAACTATCTTTGCTTTGCCCTTATGCTTAGTTACCCATCTGACTACTGAGTATCTCCCTTACAATGGCTGCAGAAATACTGTGTAAGGTCATGTTTTATGCTTGGGGTAATTTAAACCTTTTTGTTTTTTATTCCCTGAAGGTATTGGTATTTTTTTCCTTTTTTTCTTTCATTTAGATGTTGAGTTATGTTGTGAAATTTGGGCTGAAAATAATCTCATGACCTTGTTTGACTTCTCTGATAGAACAATTTCTTCATAATAAAGTTTTGCTTACTTCATGCATCCTTAGTTGAATCAAGTATTTTTTTTAAATACTTCTGGCCACAGAATTTACTTTTCAGGTCTGATCTGGATGCATCTAAACTCCTAGATTTTACCTTACTCAAATCACCATCATTGGTTTTTCCTGGCCAAAGAACCGCAAGATATTTCTTCTGATTGGTTACTCCTCAGCTGAATGCCAGGAGTGTCCCTGTAAGTGGCTTAGAGTGCTTGTTAATAAGAGAGTGTTCACTAATGGCAGCATTAGTGTATGCTGTCCTGAGGCCTCTGATGGCAGCTGGGCTTCATAAAAACTGCATTATTGCTCAGTAAAATGTGTCACCAAGAAAAGGAAATGGGCTTACAACCAGTGAGACTGCAAAGACCATAGTTCCTCTGCTCTTTTTTGTTTACATAGCACAGGGATTCATTTTGCCTAGTGCTACACTTAGATCCAGGCTGACCTGCTACATTGTTGAACAAGCACACTTTTATTATTTAGTCATCGATTTCTCTTTCAAAGACATTTTTTAAAGAATTTAAGGAATAAAGTATCAAACTGTTGGGATTCTCTCAAACTATAAAACACACGGGCGTGATTCACGACTGGTGTCACTTACATGATCTCTATGGAATTACATCAGAGATCATCTCAGGTCCTTATGTCATTATGGTGATTACATACTAGTTTTACCAGAACCAAAATAAAGTTGGAAGCTTAAATTATGATTTTATAAAACATAACTGATTTACATGGTTTTTATTACGTGTCCTCTAGCTTGCAGTATACTACAGGTGAACAAGATCTTCCACCTAAACCTGGGTGTGTGCTATGTTAACATTCTTTTACAAGATTTAGTTAGCCATTTTTCTTAATAATGATCAGCATGCTTGCCGCTGTACCTAAGGTTCTTCATTACAATAGGAAAAGGTGCTCTATAAATCAGTGAATGAAATAACTATTTCAGGCTTTCTTTTCTTTCATTTTTAAATGCATACTTTAACTAGCAATGTGCTAGCAAATGCATATGGAAAAGCATATTAGGACAGTACTTTACCCTGACTATTTTAAGGAGTATCAGTACTCAAAGAGCCAAAATGGAATATATGTATTATTATACATACACCACAGTGTCTTTTTATGCGTATATAACTAAAACTACTTATTTAAAGAAATTGCAGAAATCAATTTATTATACCAATGGTAATTTTACTTGGTGGTAGTTTAAAACTGAATAATGCCCCTAAGTAATTCAATTTTAAAAATAGAACACCTAATCATCGAAAAAGATATTCCCAAATAATTTTATTTTTCAGTTTTTAAGGATTAAATAACAAAGTCTGTATTCTTTACTGCTGATTTCTACCATTAAACCAGCTACATGCAAGCAGTGCTGATTGCAATATAAAGAATTTTACTCCTGGGTCCCACTTGTATTCATTCTCATTCTACACTTTAAAAACCCATCCATCAATTGCTCTGCACTGGCACCAGAGCCTGGCATGCACATGCTGTTTTTTGCTCGTATTGCAGTGCAGCCTTCTGGAGGCGAGGGGAGACGCTGTGAGTGTGCAGAGCGTGTGTGACTCCCTGCCCCACACACATATCTGTGCGCACATTCATAGCGCTCCCGACGTAATCGCAGAGAAGCCCTTTGCAGGGTGTGGATATAACACCCTTCAGTCTCTGCTCCCCAGAACCTCTTGTAATGCTTGGAGCCCTAAACCAAACCCGTCTTGTAAACAGCTACGTGAGTGTCAGCACCAGGAGCTTTTTGATATGCAGCGTAAGCAAAATGCTGCACAATATAAAATGATGCACTGTTAATCCTATAGCACTGGTGATTCCCAGCCCCCTCTGCTACTGATACCAACACCATTGTCTCTGGCTTTAAACTTCATCAGTATGCAAACTGAGTGTCACTATGATGGGTGGTAACTTGGTTGGATGCACTTTCTACATTTCTGGCAAATGAGTATAATTATTTTCAGAGCTGCGGGCAACTCATGCATGTTTTATCCTCCATCTGGACCTGCGTGGTACACAATAGTGATAAAAGATGATTTCTCCCCTTGGATGTTCATAGGCCACCATCGACACCGTCCTGATGAAATGGTCATGTATCCCCTAGCACTTCTATATCTGCCACAGCTTGACAACAAAATTATTTCCCTACAGTACTAAAACACTTCCAATATTCTAGCCCTCTATGCATATATTTGTGTTTTGAAGCATTCAGTGTTAACGTAATGTGGTAATTTATAAACTGATGAATTAACTATGCAGAAATCTGAGCAAGGCTTTATGAGGGCTGCAAAGAAATAGAAAAGAAAGCAAAAGCTTTTTTCTCTCTCTAATGATAATAACAACAACAACAATAATAATAATCTTACCAAGTATCAGAGGCAGGTTTTACTCTCTCATTGTCAATGCTTTTCAGTCCTGAACTTAGTTACTGCACACTGGAGCTGGGATGCTTTGAATTGAGCTATTGTCACAAGTGCAGGTCATGACAAACTGTACCATTGTTGCTCAAGCAAAAACTGGAAATACGATCTTCTGTCACTGACCATTTAAAAGGGGAAAAGATGAAGGCAAAAAGGCTAGAATAGAATTTACTAAAAATAAATATTCATCTCCATTACAGAACATAAATGTAGTCCATCCGAGGAAGAAGAAGCAATACCTGCAAAGATGAGATTGCTCACAAGAGAAGGAGAATGAAAGAGAGATCAGCTTTATTTGTTTCTTTGTTATAAAATCATTTTAATGATTAAAATCCATCACTATGATTGCCCTCTTTAGCAAGCTCAGGCTGTCCTTACAGGCTCACCTCCAAGAGCCAAACACCAGGATTCACATCACCTGTACAAAACGAAGGACACCACTCTCACCTCTACCAAAGGAGTTTGATTTCCCCCAGAATAAAGTAAGGGCTAATTCTGGCAGACCCCAGAAGGGGACTTGGTGTCTTCTGATGCTCTTCCCTGTCCAAGGGGCAGCCTGGAAGGGTGCAGGCAAGGTGGGTGCACAGGCGCTGAACCCCTCATGGTGTGACCATGCCGGACTGAGCCGCCTGTGCCACCACCCTGCGCAGGGCCAACAGCATCAGCACTCTTCATCATGGCTTTGCCAGGGTCACCATAGCAACAGTGTAATAGACTTGCCCTTTTTCAATCCCAGAGGCCACACTGAAGTGCAATGAAAAATTTGCTGGAGTCTGAATTCCTTTCAAGTCATGGCTCATGTGTCAGGAAACAAGTCAATGTGCAGTGGTAAACACAGGGACAGGGAGAAACCTTTACTCCCTTGTGCCATGTGCTCCTGATGACATTCAAATGTCAAGACCCTTCCATTCCCCATTTCTTTCTCATTTTCTGGTTATTAATTCACTTTTTGGATGGAGACAGCAGTGGGACCAGACAGCAGTGGTGGGCAGAGAACAGCTTGGCAGGGCTGAGGTGACCACACTCCACTTCTGTGAAACCACTGTGCTCCTGAGGGAACATAGAGCATACCTGGAGGGGCCAGGGCTGCATCAGCAGTGCCATAGAGCACCGGGAAGAGCAGCTTGTAAGTGAAGTCATCCTCTTGTCTCAGTTGTTAGCTAAAGCAAAACTGGTTGGCTGACAGGTTGCTTGACTGTGGTAACAACAATGAAACATCTCACAATCCTGACATCTGCAAACCCTGGCCAGGCAAAGGGCTTCTCTGTATCACTAGTACAGCTGTTCTTTTATTTCAAAGTTATGCTAATGCACTTGGTCTTCCTTTAAGAAAATTAACTCTGTCCCAGGTGAAAAAAGTACATGCTTCTACAGCTTTGGTCATTATTTTTTTTACCCCCACAGTTGCTCCAGAGCTGGGGAAGCCTCCATATGTTGGAGGAGGCCAGCCAATCCTGCCTTGGAGCAGCAGAGAAAAAGGCATCCAGGGAAAAGCTGGAAGCTGTTACGTTTTAGTCCCAAACAAGCACGAATCTTTCCAGGCCTCGTCCAGACGGCACATTTCCTTCCATACAGGGACCCAAGGCACCTCATACACCCACCCCTCACTCATGTTCTGCACCCCAACAGAGACCTGCCCAGAAGGAGGGCTGAAAGCTAACATGGTAGCAGAGCATCCCGTGTTAGAACACCATGCTGTGTCCTTTGTAAACCAACAAGTACCCCAAACACAGACTCACAGCTCTTCTTAGCTGACTTCCATGGAGACTGATCTGCTTGAAGTAGGCAAACTGCAACCCAGGCTCTCTGCACTGACATAGCAGAACTGCCAGGAAAAACCAGCACCTACCTTGTACTTCTTTCCTGACTAGCTGTTTTTTTCTCATTTTGCTGAGCTCCTGGTATGCTTGGCTATTCTGGGACCACCACTACTTGCAGGGTAGTGCATCCCTCTCTCTGGAGAAGGATAGCAGTGTCAGGCTCATGGGCTGTGGCTGTTCTGCAGGCTGCCATGCGTTTGCTGCACACCCCTCTGAAGGGGCACATTGGTCATGGCACCACAGCCCACCCTGACCCTCCTCACTTCACTCTGCCATGACCAGTGTCCCTAGTGCAGCAGACTGATGCTCCTTACTGATGCTTCCCAGCAGGGCTGGCATGGAGCACAGAGAGACAGCAAGGGTTTCTGCAATGTTATTAATTTTAAAAGTGTTTTTGTTTCATTGGCTGGTAGGATGGTTTCTCTTCTGTTTTATTTTTTGCTTGTCTTCCCTAGCTTGTATGCTGAAATTGGCACTTCATTTTCACTTCAATCCCAGTCTAATATTAATGCAAGTGTTTATGCAAGAATGTGAAAAAATCAAATTCTTACGCTCCATGAATCCACTGGTGATGGATTAAATTTTTCCTTATATGTCACGGAAATAATTCTTGCAAGTCTGAAGACACATAATATTACCTAAAGCACCCTATTCAGACATGCAAGCTAAGTTGCCTCTGCTGCACTCTGAGCAAACAGGATTGGGCTCATGGTGTTTTGTGTAAATGAGGCACAAGCTAGATAGAGCACATTCAGATTCTGCTTATCTAGTTACAATTTTTTTTCTTTGCAAGAACCTTTCAGTCTCCAGTTTCCTTGTAAAATTGTCCCTTGCAGGAGGTATCTGGGTGATGGGGGAAGATCTGAGGAAGTTCAAGATTTTACAGCTGAACAGAATACTGAGGAAAATACCAAGGTCAAGCTAAGAGAAAAGAAATTGATTCCAAGGGCAGCAGCACAACTGAAGAGGCCTAGTCTCCAGCAAAACATTTTCATTATCATTGTTCTGCTGAATCAGTTGTAACAGAAGGTAACAACAGAGAGACAATGTTATGGAAACTGAACATAGCAAATTTTACTGGTGATTTTTATATATGTATTATGATTGCTCCTATCCCACTGTTCAGCTTCTCTGCACAAAACTGTGTTGTGGCAGACCCTGGTGATGGATTCCTTCCAGCAGACCCCTGCCAGTTCTGGTCCAGATCAGATCTGCTGGCTCAGAAGCAAGAGGCTGCACCTACATCCTGCCACAAACATTTTCAAGAGTAAGCTATTTCACACTTTAGTGTTATTATCATTTTGAATATGGGTATAATGCAGTACTGTATATCAAACAAACACCTACATAATACTGCAGGTGTGACCCATTCTAGCAGGGTGGAATGGGAGAATAGCAGCACAGAGTTAACAGGTTTTTTGTTGTGGCTTCCCACTAATGATGACAGTATTTTCAGGACACTATCACAGAATGCTGCAGGGAATGTATATATATTAAGATATATTTCATTTTGAATTAAAAATAATCAGCTTCACTTAAATCACACAGATTTCTACCATGTGCTAAAAAAGGTTCTGCATGTAGCAATGCAGAAGAAATCACTTTTCTTCTGTTCACACAAAAAGGCTGTGAAGTTTTTCTAACTTCGAAGAAAAAACCTGAAATATTGAAGCAGTGGTTTTAGACATCTATAGGCCAGAAAAGAGCCTAAATTTACACAAGACATACAGAGTAACTTGCAAAATAACTGATTTTACCTAAACAAGCATGGGAACACTTTGTATTAGATAAAAGGATATTCATATAGCGGGTTTTTGTGAAAGAGATAGAGCTGTGCAGACATTAAGTCAAAGATGAATCTAAAATCAACGTTACCAAATAGGACAAGGAGCCTTCTCAGTTCTGTGAGCCTTATTTTGCCATAGCTCCTTTACACATGACTTTGAACTGGTCGGTTTAGTTGCACAAAATTACTGTGGATTTGGTGGTTGTTTCAAGTCACACAGAAGATTTTTTTTTTTTTTAAACCAAGACAATGTAGCTATCAGGGGTGGAAAAGCTCATTCCAAAAAGCCAGGGAATGAGGTTTCAGGGATACAAACCTGAGCAAACAGGAGGGAGAAGCCTGGCCTCCTGCCAGGCATGGGCTGGACTTGGGCATGGCCTCTTCTCCTCCCCAGAGCCACGCAGAGATTCACGCCTCCAAGGGCTGCTGCTTGGGCACTGTTCCCTCCCATTTCTGCAGGGAAAATGTCCTTGGTGAAACCCCAAAGCCTCAGGAGCCCTTCCTGACAGGGTGTGAGAGATCTACACTCGTGATGAGAGGCTCACCTACAGGAACTGTGGATGGATAAAGCCCTGCCCATGTTTAAATCAGCTAAGCTGGTTTCAGAGAGCATCTATTGATCTTTATTCTTACCCATTCAGAAAACACTGGGTTCAAATGAAAAAAAAATGTAACTTTGTTATACCATTTAAAAATCTGTTTGCAGAACCCTTTTGAAGTTATAATTCTGTCAAGGGCAATCACTAAGTTAATTTAACAGTTATATATTTGTATACGCTAGATGTTTGCCACCATCTCCAGAATTACACAAAGTCCAAAGATTTTCAGTATTACATAAAAAACCAAAAATTCTGTCTTAAAGACTCCTAATTGACATTATTTTTGTTTGTTTTTGAACTCCATTACAGAAAGGCTATACCTGAATGCAAGACCATTTGTGATTGAAGAGCACTGCTTAAAATTGTTTACCACTGAATTTTCCTGCACTTTACTCTGGCTCTTAATTTTCTTCTAAGTTCTGCTGAACCTGTCTGAAGCCATGTACATTCTTTGCACAGGCTCAAGCTTACACACACCAGTGCTCACTCATGGAACAGAACTTAGCACCTTATCGACCTTTGGGTGCTCGTTTCAGAGCAAAACACAGAGCAAAACAGAACAGGAGTGCTGCTGGTCTTTTCCACACTTCATGGCATGAGAGCTTTTCCAGCTCTCTAAGCCTTTCTTATGTTTGAAGGTGTCCCTGAGTTTTTAACATTTCTGTCACACCTGTGGGATGGAGAGGTGAGAACTGAATACAGCCCTCCAGGCGAGAACATTCTCTTATTGATATAATTGAATTGTGGTCTCTTGGAGCTGTTTGTGATGGTTCCTTACACCCTGGCAGGGCTGCTGACAGTCACCGCTGCTGCTGAGCTGAGGTTTGTTTGTCCACGGTGGTGACTCCCAGAGACTTCTCGTTATTAATTCTAATTCTAATTCTAATTCTAATTCTAATTCTAATTCTAATTCTAATTCTAATTCTAATTCTAATTCTAATTCTAATTCTAATTCTAATTCTAGACATTAATGTGAGACTTATTGCTAGTCAACTTCTCCCTTGATTTCAACAAATCCATTGAGGAATACTGGTTCTAAAGAGTGACTTGGTCCATGTTTTTTATTATTAAATGAAAAAACCAGCATCCTAAATAGAATGTTAATGGTTTGAACACTTGAGGTTTTTTGTTTGTTTCTTATTCTTGTCCAGTAACAAAATTTCAATTTCATGCAGAAGAAAAAGTTATGGGAAAAAATGGTTGTAGGATGATTGGGATTTCATCTGTAGTTATCATGAGTTTGGCCAAATATTCTTCTTTAAGAAACTTTACTTTTATAGTAAATTGAAAATGTGATAGAATGGCAACCTTAAATGGTCATGTCATGAAATTAAATTGTAGTTATAAAGAAATGTTGCTGCAAAATTAAAACTGCAATGTGATGATTACTCACTTTGATCCTTTTCATAGCAAATTTCATTGAAATTAACAAGTTCATATGAAATAATGTGATTTAAATAGTTTTACTTTATTGTCTCTAAAGCAGAAACCTGTTGTGTGAAAAACAACACTTTTAAGAGTTTCTGCTTTGTTATGTCAGCAGTTTACCTCCTCTTCTTCTGTAGTTTCCCTTAGCCAGTGTCCCTTCTAAAACTGAAGTTTTCCTATGTGTATTTGGCCTCTTTGTTTCTTTGCAGCTTCTCTTGGAAGAACTTTATTAAAAGTTATCAAAAGTCCACATAATTTTTTATCTCATAGGAATTTATTAGGATATTCTGTAAGATAAGAGAGCCACCACTTCCTTTTGAAAAAAAAGTGCTAATTTGACTCCATTTTGTTTCTTAGTGGGCTTTTTTTTTTGTTGTTTTAGTTTGGGTTTGTTTGGTTTTTTGTTTGAATTATAATTCAAAAAATTCAAAAGCTATTATGCCAGATTTTCTAAGCTGTTCACATTTAGAGGTAAATATAGCATAATTCAGTGCCTGCACTGTGGAAATCAGAAAACTTCTCACAAAATTTAGGGCTCCCTACACACACTGACTCCTGAATCACCAGAGTCTCTAAAATAAGGCTCCAAGACCTAGATTTTGCAGAGATGTATGAGCCAGCCACCACTCCTATCAGCAGCAACTGAGTTAAAGAGAACTTGCATTAATCAAACATTTGCTTTCAAACATGGCACACAAAGCTGTGATTTGAAGGGAGGGAAAGACTTGAAACCTGAAAGCAGATGTAGCAAAGACTGTGTAGGTAAGCAGGAAAAGGCATCACTGTTATGTCTCATAGTCATATTGCTACAACCCTCATAAGGGCTTCAGAGAAAAGATGAAATCCCAGTAAAGAGCTCAGTGCAGATGGAAACCAATTACAAAGCTTTTACAGTAAATGAGACAGTGGATAAGTACATATACAAAATAACATCTTCTGTCACTCTGTCTTATTTATCTTCCCACCTTCTAGAAAAGCCTTTTTACCCTCATTCTGTTCCCCATCCATGTTGCTTGCTGTGGATCACAAATAATACTGAAAGTAATTGAGAGATATTCTTGGGTCTCACTCATTTTTGTGATAGGTCTTTCTGCCTTTCTGTGAGGTAGATTTTGTTGGACACTTGCTACATCACAGGGTAATTGTTTTGGTGGAAGAATAGATGTGTATCAAGGAGCCTGGCAGGGTGTCTTGGTTCTAGAAGACAGGTGTCTGCTAGGGAGAGCAGGAGCCTCCCGTCGGATGAAAGAATGTAGACCCACTCCCTCCGAATTATTATAAATTTGAAATCAAGGGGCTTTCAGGCAGAGATCTGGGGATAGGAATAACA